>NC_059361.1:34992500-35592500 GCF_019703515.2 Myxocyprinus asiaticus
AGACTAGTGAGAATAGAGAGAGCACTGTTTTTGATTTAACATCCATCACAATGACACTAACCAACTGGTCAGTGATCATTGGATAATCAACCCTCTTCCTCTGTAAAAATCTGAGAAGAGAGATACAGATACATGCAGGTTCTAAAACCTGAAAAGGTGTTAGGGGAAGCCCAACCTGCAGCCAGACATACAGTATGTCTTGTAGTGATATGTCCTTTGCCCATACCCAGGAGGAGGCCATCCTCCTGGTGGAATGAGCCTAAACATTCATGGGAGATTGTATACCTTACGAATCATAAGCGAGCACCATGGCATCCACAACCCAATGGGAAATTCTTTGCTTGGAGATGGCCAAACCCTGTGAATGGCCTCCAAAGAAAACAAAGAGTTGTTCAAACACCCTGAATTGACTCATTCTATCAACGTACATGCATAATGTCCTCACAGGGCAGAGCATGTGCAGTCTCTTAGATTTGTCCAACTTAAAGGGTGGTGGAGAGAATGGCTGCAGGGTAACAACCTGAGCCCTAAATGGGGTTGCCAGCAATTTGGGCATATAACCCTCTCTGAGCTTGAAACTGGCCTTTGACAGGCCCATTCTGAACTTCAAACAAGGCCTGAAGTTCCCAACATGTTTGACTGATGCTAAAGCGTGTTGCAGCACAATCTTCAAAGAGAGTTTGCGTAAGCTTACCACCTCTAGTGGCTCAAACAGGGAAACTCTTAGTGTGTTTAACACCAGTGTTAAGTTCCAGACCAGGATGGTAGCGGTGAGAAAGGGTCTTAGCCATCTCACACCATGCAGAAATCTGCTGATCAGAGGGTGTTTGCATACAGAGAAGTCCTGCAGGGAAATTGAGTGGGCTGCTATGTGACATGGAGGCACTTTAAATCTCTGTTTTGTGACATGGCAGTCTTCTGGCATACGTCAACAACAGTAAAATAGGGAAATATGCATGGGAAGGAGCGCCAAGCATCACCAGCAAATCAAATTGCAGTGATGGAATAGGGTCTCAAAGTCACAGCCCATAGGAGGAGCTCCCACAGCGTCAGCTACTGACGCAGCATCAAAATTACCAACTTAAAAGGGAACAGCATTTACTTGCCACTGTCTATTGTATCTAATTAATTATTCAAGCATGACCATGTTTCCTTATGTGAATCAATTTTCTAGACTGGGTCGCTGGGACATCCTGAGCTTCACCACTCACACTGTGAACCGAGTTTCCCTGCATGCCGTTTCCTGGAATGTGCTGCATGGTAGAGTGAATGAATGCTGAGAAAGTGGCTTGAAACTCTTTCCCTGTGTGCAATGGATTCTGATTTATGATGTTATAAAGGGCCACTTCAGGCAATTACACATGCATTAGAACCACACAGTGCAGGAAACAGTCCTCCACTCACTCTCAGTGTTCCAGTTACCATGCTCTCTCTCTCTCTTGCAATTGCCGGAATTAACTATTAACTATAACTATTAACTATTTGGAAAACAATAGATCAGCCTCACCTTCTTGTCACAGCTGGATTGGCTCAAGTTATTTGCAATCAACATTAACAGCATATGTACTGTAATATCTGCAGTCTGTTGAATGCTTGTCATCACTGATTGGTTTGCTTAAAATAAGCTTTGCACAGTGCCATCTCTGTACATAATGGACACTCTATGAGTCTTTTGATACCTTATCGAAAGCAATTTTTCTTCCTTTGCTTAAAATATGCTTTTGAGAAATTAGCACAGTGCCATCTCTGTGCATAATGGACACTCCATGAGTCTTTTGATACTTTATGGAAAGCAATTTTTCTTCCCTTGGGGGGAAAAGAGAATGAATATTTTTAAGGACAAATAGGAGACAATATATTGTCTATAGGAGAAAAATAAATGTAATATATTCCTGATAAAAATATTTATGTTATTTGGTTTATAATCCCTGTTATACTTCATATTTTATGATTGTGATTCAAAGGAACGATTGTTGTCACACATTAAAGGAATAGTTCACCCAAAAATGAGAAATTCTGTAATTTACACACCCTCATGTCATGCCAAACTGATATGGACTACAAGAACCAATGGTGTTTGGTTTTGATGCAGAAAGCAAAAGCAAATGAGATTTCAGAGCTTTGGCTGATGGGGAGATTATGTACGTATTATGACAAAAATTTTGGTCTGTTCCTTACAAAGCTATCTTATGATTTTACTATTAGTTTTTTGTCCTTTTTGGAACTTGACAGCAGAGTCACTCAGTTACTGTTGTAACCTCCGTTCCCTGATGGAGGGAACGAGACGGTGTGTCGATGTAGTGACACTAGGGGTCGCATTGGGGAGCCCCAAACACCTCTGATCTTTGAGAAAAGGCCAATGAGAATTGGCGAGTGGAATTTGCATGCCACTCCCCCAGACATACGGGTATAAAAGGAGCTGGCTCGCAACCACTCATTCAGGTTTTGTGCTGAGGAGCCGAGACAAGGTCCCGGCCATTTCAGCAGATAGTACCACGTTGCGGCAAGAGGGACACAACATCTCGTTCCCTCCATCAGGGAACAGAGGTTACAACAGTAACAGATGTTGTGTCGATATAATGACACTAGGGGTCCCTATAGAAAAGAGTACGGAGACCGTACTGCAGAAAATACATCACAGGGGGTTACCGGAGTAACCGACACCTGTGGAGCACCTACCCTTGCACAGGGTCTGTGCAAGTAGGCTCACTGGGGGGAATGCGTATTTGCGCAGCCCCCGGGGCCAGCTGTGTGCCAGTGCATCTGTCCCAAGGGGGGCTCCCGTCAGGGAATACCAGAGCGGGCAGTGGGAGGATTCCTGGGAAGCAAACAGGTCTACCTCTGCTTTGCCGAATCGACTCCAAATCATCTGGACCACCTGGGGGTGGAGTCTCCACTCTCCGCAGAGCGTCGCCAGCCACGACAGCGCATCCGCTGTGGCATTGAGGCTGCCCAGGATATGAGTGGCCTGCAGCGACCTCAGCCACTGCTGACTCCAGAGGAGGAGATGACGGGCAAGTTGCGACATGCGATGAGAGTGTAGGCTGCTTTGGTGATTTATATATGCTACTGTCGCTGTGTTGTCCGACCGGACCAACACATGCTTGCCTCGGATCAACGGCAATAGCCTCCGCAGGGCGAGCAGTACAGCCAGCAACTCGAGACAGTTGATGAGCCAACACAGCCATGGTCCTGTCCAGGAGCCAGCAGCTGTGTGCCTGTTGCACACGGCGCCCCAGCCCAACTTCATGGCATCTGTGGTGACCACAACGTGTCTGGATACTTGCTGTAGGGGTACTCCTGCCCGCAGAAACGCAAGGTCTGTCCAAGGGCTGAATAAGTGGCAGCAGAGTGGCGTGATAACCCATGCCCATCTCGGGACTCAAGTCTGAAGCCAGTGCTGAAGGGGACTCATATGCATACCTGTGACGAGGTAAAACCGAGACGTGAAAGTACGCATCCTTCAGGTCTACCACCATGAACCAATCTTGATGCCGGACGCATGCCAAAATGTGCTTCTGTGTCAGCATCTTGAACAGGAGTCTGTGTAAGGCCAGGTTCAAAACAGGTCCAAGATTGGCCGCAACCCATCGCTTTTCTCATCTCGGCTGGAGAAACAGGCTCTATCGTGCCCTTGCTCAGAAGAGTTGCAATCTCTGCACGCAGGGTGGCGGCGTTCTCACCCTGCACCGAGGTGAAGTGGACGCCACTGAACCAGGGCGGGCGCCTGGTGCACTGAATTGCATAGCTGAGTCAGATGTCCTGGCCAGCCACCGCGACGGGATGGAAAGTGCTAACCACGTGTCCAAGCTCTGGGTGAGGGGCACTAAGGGGACAATCGCGTCTATCGTACCTGTGGATGGGGCCTCGCTGCGGGGGGGAGGAGGGGACACCACGTCGAGGAACCTTGCTTCGTCTCGAACTTGTGGCTGCGCTGAGGGGGCCCTCGAAGCACTTCCTTGCTCCATGTGCCCGGGTATCAGCGACGGGGGAGGAGGGACTTTTTGACCATCCTCGTAACTCGTCACAACCGCCTGGCCATGGGTGTGAGTGTGGTGTGGTCGGGTGTGCGAAGGTGGGGGGCCCGTCCAAGTCGCAGGTTCTCAGTGTCCGGTCGCTGTGATAATGGCGGTCGTAAACACCGACCGTGTGACCCAAGGAGTGAGGAAACTGTAATGTGTACGCAACGTTGCCATGGTCATGTTCTCGCAATTAGAACACGAACCATCCACAAATGCTGCCTCAGTGTGAGCGCGGCCCAGAGGCAGCGCCCGTGGCCGTCGGAGGCGGAGAGATAATGACCGCATCCAGGAATTACACAAAGACGGAATGGCATCTTTAAAAAGACACGTCTTTAAAAAGACATTCACGTCAATGTGCTGCTCTAATAGAGGAAAATATACTCTTTGCAGAGATATATACCCTCTTAGTAGCACTGTCGAAGCGCCCAGGGGCATAGCCTGCACTAAGCGTGCAGAAGGAGAGAAAGCCGCTGGAATGCGACGTATATCCAACAGCATACACTTCTTTCGAGGTGAATGGACCAGCAGTGGAATTCAGCTCACTGACACACAACCACTCGGCTCCGAAGAAAAAATCTGAATGAGTGGTTTATACCCGTATGTCCGGGGGAGTGGCATGCAAATTCCACTCGCCAATTCTCATTGGCCTTTTCTCAAAGATTAGATGTGTTTGGGGCTCCCAAGGGCAACCCCTAGTGTTACTACATAGACACAACATCGAGTGACAGAAGGGGAACTGTCAACTGCATAGAAAAGAACTGCCTGAAGATTCTTCCAAAATTCTACCTTTAAGTTTCACAAAAAAAAATAAAATAAAATTATGGTAGAATTTAAATGTTTGTGTAAAGGCCCCCTGAAGGCCCCCTGAAGTGCCTTAAACATTTTTTGGCCTGTTCGATGTAATTCTGACTGAAACATTTAGTTGGGGGTGGGACTTGTTGAATGGCTCATGACTTTTAAATAAAATAGCCAATAGTCTTTAGTTTGTATGCGTGTTCTATTCAGATGTGATCATCCATATCCCATATTCCCTTCTAAGACAAATACCCTCCACTGTGAGTTCTTCAGAGGGCTGAGAAGTGAGAACAGTCATTCAAAACTAACTTTTTAAGTGATTCTTCTTGGCAATTTTGTTTGGAACGACCCTTCAGCATGGATTGTGCTCCCTTAAAGGTGCCCTGCGAAGGCATCATCAACGCATGTTAGAACACAGCCATGTGTGCTGATCAGATGTAGAGGCAGGGTGCTTTTTGTTTAAAAAAATATTTGATTGCCAAAGATTCTCAACCATTATGTGATGTCATGGTTGTGCCTGGGTCTGTTTAGCCGGAAGAGAGAGATTGCAGATTATAAATGTTTATATCTCCTGAAAACAAATGTTGTCAGTGTTTAGAAGGACACAAACATATAGATGACCTTTAAGCTAATAGAGTTGGACTAAAATCAGCAAAACTTTAATTTTGATTTCACAGGGTCTTCAACACACTTCTTTGTGAGATTAGTGTAGAAAGAATGAAAAAGGTGTTAAGTTGATGTTTTTTTCCCTCATCAACCTTGTCCTGAAATAAGACCCTTTATGAACTATGAGTCCCCACTTGGTCTTAAAACTGGAACATTCAGTGACAACCACAGTGTAAGGTCTGACTCACGTAGCTTATTAAATAAGCACAAGAATTGACAAAGTATAGAAACAGGGAAAATTTATTTAAAGCACTTTGTCCCCTACATAGAAAAATATGATTGATTTAAGTCAACAATAATAAATAGAGTACCTGTATTTTTGCAGGCCCCGCTGATCCGTACAGTAGTACAATCAATATCCAGTTTTCGCAATACAGCAAAGGCACGGGTATTTACCGTAAATCTGCACAGTCTGATGGAGTGGCAGGACATGAATGGTATATGAAGACTGGACCTATGTCTGGTATGTTTTTTTTGTTTTGTTTGTTTTTTTGCTCAATTGGACATTTGATGATTTTGGCCAGTCGGGCTAACCAGAATATGACACATTTTACATAAAATATTTTGTTTGCCAGTCCCATAGAACCAAACAGTAGTTGATTTTGTCACTGATAACAAATATTATTAGTTCTAAATGGATACCCCCTTTCTTTATGGTCCCTTGTGTTGATCTCAATGCAAATGTACACATAATGATATGCTATGTTTTGATAATGTTATTGTATGTAGTGCAAATCTTTAAAAGTGATAAATGTGATCCAGTTAAGTTTAAGATGTGAATTCAGGGCAAAAAAGTGTCATGGAACCATAAACGCTATGATGTTGGATGTTTACGTTCATTTAAGCATATGCAGAATTTCTTTATGTGACCATTATAAATGCAGGAGTTACTCACCAGAAGACTAATCATTCCTAACGGAATGCAAAACATCTTTCTAACATTCAGGACCACACAAAATACTCTCTTTGCAGCCCAAGCAAGCATTCAAGTCAAATCAGTGTTTCTAAATTAAAAAATAATGTGATTTTCTTTTTATGTTGTAAAACATACATAGGCTGTAGGTCGTTGTTCATAATAAATGTTTCATCTTCATTAAAAACAAAGAAAAATACTTTAAATATTTTAAATATCAAGGAAATTATAAGGCTTAAATGTTCCTTTTGTCTTGTTGGCCTCCCCAACACTTCAGTCCAGCAGAAGAGTCTTTGGAAAGCTTGTTCATCTCTTGTCTTTCTCTGCTCCGTCAATACTTAACTGAATGGTTATAGCCAGGTTCAAAGTGACGTAGCGCCATATACTACCAGCCATAGATCTTTGTGAAGTGAAGAAAAGGCCCTGATTGTCAAAAAAAAAAAAAAAAGGTCTTGAACACGATCGTTATCTTTAGGCTATAAAGCAGTGTGCAGTGTGTGTCATCACAAACGTCAAGTTTTTGCCACCGTTTGGTGTTTCAGTCCAGTCTGAGATGGGTGTGGTACTGATGTCATTGGTTTGAGTCTCTGCTATAAGAATTGCATCAAAACAAGTATTAAAGCTCAGATTTTACAGTCTATATTGAGCAGAGTCATGGGTTTGTAGCAGGGCAGTTTCGTTCATAACTCGAGAAACCTTAACATGTGGCAGAGCAGCATGTTGACCTTTGAGCCTTGAAGGACTGGATCAAGCTATTCTCTTGTGTGCTAAAGTACATTTGAAACATTTCAGATGGTTTCAGATGTTCCTCTGTGCTGTAAGGTACTTGAGAGCAGCAGAACCATACTTTCGAGAAAGATCTTGGTGGAACTCGTCCTTTAGAGTCGTCAAGCAGTAACGGTAACTGGGACTGGAGCGAAACTTTGAAATGTCAAAGCTTGGTGCATGGGGCATGTGGATCATGAAGGCATTTGGTAGCACAATGAGATCATACTCCTGTGAAAGAGGAAATATTTGACAGATTAGATATAAAGGTCACTTGAAACACCAATAAATTAGGCCTATGATAATCTAAGACTCCTTACCTGAGCATCTAGCTCCATGATATGGGACACTTTGTTCCAGCCAAAGCCTACAAATCTCTGGTCATACTCAGGACAGTCCCGCCGTACAGCAACATACGGTTCAAAATCTGCCTCCCACTCCACTTTGTATGGCGTTGTGGCTGTCCTCCATTTGGCATAATTGGTTGGGGCGTGACCTTTTGTCCAGACATGATACCTACAATTCAGAAAAGTCTTAACTGTCTTGACACATTATGTATCATGAGTGGTCTTTCAAAATGATTGATAATGAACATTCTAGAATTATGCTTATTTTGGATTTCCACTGTACCTGAAGGTGTAAAGTGTACCCAAGTCCAGCATAGACAGCAGCTCGGCCTTAGATTTAGGGAAGGAAAGACGATATCTCAAAGTCTCGAAGGCAGGCACAACCAGAGCCTTCTTGGTACTGGCCATGTCCAATTGGACAATACTTTTTCTATACAGAGAAGGAAAAGCATGTAGAACCATTAAAATCATCCTTTTGTGTTCTATGGAAAAAAATAACTGCATACAATTTGAAATTACATGAGTGTGAGTAAATAATGGCAGAATTTCTATTCCTTGAAACTCAAAATGTAAAACAGTTCAGATTAGCAGTTCACCTGAGGTAATCGTAGAGGCCGTACATGGGCAGAAAATCTACATCAGTCAGAAAAACGTAGGGTGTGTTGACATTGCGGAGAGCCACGTTTCGCACCAGATTGACAGGGTAGAATTGGCCTTCCTTATAAACAATATGATAACCCACATTCTTGTGATTCTTGAGGACTTCAGAGGCCTGGGCATAGCGAAGGAACTGCTGGGCCTCAGCATCAGACAAGTACAGGGCCAAACTAATGGGGCCCTCCCAGTGTTTACAGATAGCCTCCAACATCTGCAGTCTGTGCACAAATACATAGTGTCTTTGGTGAAATGAAGGCAAGAAAATAGCTTTGTTCCAAAACTTAATGAGTTGCCTTGCTGTCTACATAGGCAGCTGCCTTCTAAAACCCAAAGTATACTTTGGTCAGAAGCGAATACTAGGTGTATGCACACAGGATGCATGACGCAAATTTCTTCATCAGCAGAGTGAGCACTGAACGCATGCAGCTTTATTTTCTAATCGTGCG
Source organism: Myxocyprinus asiaticus (assembly GCF_019703515.2). Taxonomy (NCBI): domain Eukaryota; kingdom Metazoa; phylum Chordata; class Actinopteri; order Cypriniformes; family Catostomidae; genus Myxocyprinus; species Myxocyprinus asiaticus. The sequence continues at coordinate 35,001,112 of NC_059361.1, forward strand.
TACTCTGAACATGCAGTATGCGCATGCGCCTGAAATTATTTGCATTAATTAGTGGATCCACATAATGGCAACACTCACAGTTGAGCCGTTGCTCTCACGAAGAAGCCTTAAAAGATGTAATTGCCACTAAACAACAGGAGACGAAGGTGGAAACAACAATTTTGGATGTACATATCAAGAGCACGTGTGTGAGGAGGTCAAGAGATACATGCATTTGTAGATCTCAAGTCTAAAGGGATATAAAATATATTTTATGGATCTAAACTCATGAAGAGAGATAGTCCAGATCTCATAGAAGTCGTAGCGCGCATGCGCAAACCGTCTGTGTATGCACGCACAGTCAAATTATGTATACTATGAAAGGGTAAGCATTCGATTGCACACACACGTTAAGCGTTCGCATCCAAACTGAAGTATATTTTGGTCTGTAGTAGAATCTAAACCTAAATAGAAACACATAAAAGACTGATATGGAACACTCTTCATAGGCATCAATTCTGTGAATCTTACATATAGCGCACAGAAAATTTGACTCACAACTGATTCCAATAGAGTTTTGCATATACCAAACATTAAATTTGACAGTTTTATGATTATATTGCATTGACATGAGCAGTGTGGCCCAAAACTGACTGCAGAGTCATTCAGGGAGTCAGTCATCCTTACCTGTCCATGGAGAGCTGTGCGACCAGTGTTATGTCCGTGCCATCCTCAGTAGGTGTGTATTCATACTGCAGAAAGTACAGGTGTACCCTGTGCACCATGATTCGCTCCCTCCGAAAATCATAGCACTGGTCATCTTCATCTAACTCCTCTAGTGCTTGCTGAAGCTGGAAATAAAATGACAAAGAATTTTGAAATGTTTTAATTCCAAACAGATCTAGCTGTGCTGCCCTTCGAGACTTTGAGATACCAAAACCGAACAGCTTTTGGACACGGGTTGCCTTTAACATAAATTAAACTCTAGTTTAACAGATCCTATTCAAGTACAAATTCACGCAATTTTGACTGCGTGCATTGTTGGGTTCCGAAGTGTGTCAGACCCTAATTAGTAACACAACATAAGTAAGTATTGCATTCTCAGTGTTGACACAAAAGGGGCACTATAGTGGGCATTAGAATAAAACAAATTTCAGATCACCACTGTTAAGGCGGAGCAACAGTTTCAAGAGAAATTGAATTAAACTGTCAACATGTTTTTAACTAGCTACCTGCATTATAACAAAAGGTTATTGGCCTAGACATTTGGAGGTTCCTCTCTTGCCCTCAACTTGAGTACTGAAATTTGTTACTGGCAGAGAGAATGGCCGTTAAGTTTGTTCAACGGGGCCGCACACATTGCATTGGCTAAAAATTCATGTCAACTACGTAACACTTGTGTATGATAAGACGTGTTACATTATGTGTAAAATATATAAATTTTCTCTCTTTTTTCTTAGCTTGCTTTTTGAAAAATGTTACACATACTGTTGACAAACTCACCACAGTGCTCTCTGAGCTGGCCTGACTGGGGCAGCCGAAGAGTTCTCGCCGCAGAAGATTCCCATCATACTCTAAGAACGTCAAGTAAAGATTACGGAAAAATTCCACATGCTTGTTTTTTACTCGCAGCTTTTTGGGAGAGTTCCAGTGAATGACCTGCAGGAGAAAGTAATCAAACTGAGGAATAAACACCCTGAAAGACTTAATTTGTATACCAAATTGGAAATTGTACAGGTAATGAATGTGAAGTTTGGGTGAACATTTGCATAAATGTATAAAAACACTCAATTAATTTGTCAACGATTAAAGCAAAGTTAAAACCAATGAAGTATGATGTAACTTAAAATTGTTTGTCTTAATTATTTTGCTCAGCTTGAGCATTTATACCTAATTTACCCAAAATATTCAAAATATATTCTTACTTTTAGGTCTGACACCTCTGTGTAGCACTGTTCAGAGCGAGTGTGATCCGATAACTGTACATTCCAGAAGCAGGGAAGCTGATGTACAAAAACTGGGTTCTGCTTTATGAATGCATTGAATATATCCTGTGCACACATAAAAAATAATGTAATATTGTGCTGCATTACATAACATTATTCAACCATGTTTCAGTTAGATTTAATTACTATTTAATCTACTGTTTGGCAAAGCGGAATTTCATAAGAGCTACGAAACAAAACCCTTTTTATGAAGTGTTCATTAAAGGCATGGACCTGGTCTGCCAGTGATGTTGACAGCATGCTCATTAGCTCTCTTTCTGCTGTCAGCCTCCACATCTGTTCCCAGCCAATCTTGCGCAGCTTCTCCAGGTAAAGTAAAATCACACCTGCAGCCCAAAAGGGAAACACCTGTTGTCAAAAGGAACTCAGTGCAAACCAATCTTTGTTTTCATATCCACAAAATGAGCCCTTCAGTGTGGCATATGGATAATCGGAGGAGTTTAAAGGGGTCATGACATGAGGAATCAAATTTTCCTTGATCTTTGACATATAAGAGGTCATTGTACTATAAAAACATACTGTAAGTTTCAGAACTCAAAACTTCCTCCTCGCTGCAAGAAGAGCATTTGTTGAAACCAACCAGCCAAAACGACTCTACTTCCTCCTCATTGTGATGTCACATTGTGGAAGACATTTGCATCTGACCGCCTCCACAACAACACATCAACACCTACTCTAACTTATCACTTCCATAGCCCGTCCAATAGCAGTGAGCAGTGAGATGGTAAGGAAAGAGAAGATCAGTCAAGAGCAGAGAGCCAATCATAACAGTGGGCATTTACTTTCAAGTCTTAAAAGACAAGCAACACCAAAACCAAGTGTTTCTGACAGAGGGTCAGAATGAGGGTGGAAAATGATTATGTTTTACAAATGTATGAAAGTTTTTTGTGCAAAAAAAACTTTACTAACATTATAAGTTAACCTCAAAGAACATCAAAAATGTACCCTATTTTGGCATGTTCCTTGCCATTGCATGTTCAAAAAAATAAAAATTACAAATAATGTAAGGGTCCCCACACCTCTGGATTATTTGGGTAAGCATTTAAAAATATATATATTTATAGAGGTTGCACTCACAAAGAGTTATTGATTGAATATTTTAGAGCTAGAATAGAAAACTAGAAAAAAATAAATAAATAAAAAAATATATATATATATATATATATATATATATATATATATATATATATATATATATATATATATATATATATATATATATATTCAGTGTAGAACTTTGCATGACTTTTTAAGAACTTATTACTTTCCATGTGTTCTCCTGTCCCATAAATCCCAATTTGAAAATTACCTTATGTATCCAGGTTTTCTATAACCATGGGAACCCAATCTTTTATCAAAATGTATCAAAATGTTATACTTTTGTAATACTTTTCCTCTTAAATGAATTTCCTTTTCACTTGACATCACAAATCACTCTTATTTTATACAAAATATCTCCACAGTGGTATCCAACACCTACTTTTCACAATCCAATCAAGTCCTGGTGGATACAGTGAAGTACCTGCCTACACGTTTTTCAATTAATGTCCTGTTTCACTCGTACATAAGTCAGATTAGAGAAGTAAAATGGGTTGCAAAATGTTAATTTCTAAATGTCCTAACCTGTGTTAAACCCACGTCCAAGAGCTGGCCAGGGTTTGTGGTTCTTCCACAGATTACCGAGGTACCAGTCACTCTGATTCTCCACCAATCCAATCACCTGTTTCTCTGCAATTACAACCTCAATGTTACATCAACATTAATGCTAACAAATCTTGTATTCTTAAGGCATTTTATCTGACACATGAAGGAAACTGACTGATTACCTGTGAACTTCCGGAAGATGGCCCATAGCTCGGCGATGTCAGTGGCAAATGTGATGTCTGTATCAAGGACGATGACCTTTGTAAGGTAGGATGGCAGAGCTTTGGTGAGGGTGAGCTTCATCAGGCCATAAATTCCTGAATAGTGTTTGTTTGGTATCCATGACACCTCAGACTACACCACAGAGGGAGAGAGAGGCAAAGAGAGAGAGAAATCTTTTTGAAACAAGCATCTCTTAGAAACAAGCCCAATAGTGACCGGCCACTTTTTCAGTGGCCTTGGTTCCCGAATTATTTTTTCCCATTAATTTTCTCCTTAAGGTTTAAAAAATTCTTCAATCAAATGAGAAAAAAAAAACTGTACAAAATAAAAATAAGTAACTGACTAGTGTGAAATAGAATCTTTTAAAATGAAATTAAAACCATCACATGACAACCTTGGAGGTCATGGCAAGTCTGTTTTGAAAGGTTTCTACATTTTCGAAAAAAAAATATATTATTACTATTGAGAAAATAAACATTTACTCCCTGATTTAGTATATATATATATATATATATATATATATATATATATATATATATATATATATATATATATACACCTGTATATATGAGTGCTGTCAGTTGATTAAAATTTTTAATCGCGACTAATCACATAATATTTTGTAGCTGATCGCGATTATTCACAGATTTTGAAAGTACTGAAATTTGACTCTAAATAGACTTCTTTTCCTGTCAAAATTTCCTCATAGGAAAGAAAACAAAACAATATGTAAGAATATAATGCTTTGTTAACATTTTCCAAACAAAGCCTTCCACAGTATGAAGATAGAAATGCACTAATATAGCACAAATTCTACTCTAATTGAGAGTCTGACTAATTGAAAGAGCTAGTCCCACATATAGTGCATTCAGAAAGTATTCAGACCCCATCATTTTTTCAGTTTCTTTTTTATGTTGTTGCATTATGCTAAAATGCTTTAAAAGAAAAAATAATATCAATCTACACTCCATACCCCATAATGACTAAACAAAAGATTTTTGATAACTGCAAATTTATTGTAAAGAAAAAACTGAAATATCACACTGACATACTGTAATTATTCAGACCCTTATTCAGTACTTATTTGAAGCACCTTTGGCAGCGATTACAGCCTCAAGTCTTTTTGGGTATGATGCAACAAGCTTTGCACACCTGGATTTGGGGATTTTCTGCCATTCTTCTCTGCAGATCCTCTCAAGCTCTGTCAGGTTGGATGGGGGCCGTCGGTGGACAGCCATTTTCAGGTCTCTCCAGAGATGTTCGATAGGATTCATGTTATCAAAAATATGTTTTTTTGCTTTGTCATTATGGGGTATGGAGTGTAGATTGATGTGAAAAAATAATAATAATTTAAAACATTTTAGCATAAGATTGCAACATAGCAAAATGTGAAAAAACATTAAGGGGTCTGAATACTTTCTGAACGCACTGTAGGTTGCATTTTCATTGCAATGGGCATTAAATCTCTTAAACTCTCATCCTCCACAATATTAATCTACTGGTAGACTGTGGCTATCCGATTTGTTACAGCAAACATGAAGCCGCATTCATGATTCGCGTCAGCGTCGAGCTCCGCTTTGAACTACATATGAAAAGCACTTGCAGACAAAAACGTCTCATTTTGGTGATAGTTAAGACTTGATGTGCTTCTGTGGTAATTAAAATGCACCTTACATAGGCTGAAAAATACTTGATTCCTGTCACAAGTCCCATCTGGGCTTGTTTTGTGTATATTAGACTTTAAATTGTGTTGTGTTAATTTGATGTTATTGATTTGATGTTATTGTAAATTGGCATATGTCCCATCATTGTCACGACTGCTATGTTGATCGGAACTGCATCCAAGAATTTCACACACCATTGCACTTGTGTATATGGCTGTGAGACAATAAAAGTGATTTGATTTTGATTTGATTTTGATTTTGTACAACAAATAGCTTCAAGAGCTCCTTTCACTATCATTTGATCTCTGATATGGAAGCGCTGTTATGTGTGTTTGTGGTGTGTGCATCAGTGTAATTAGTCCGGGCGGACATATTACAAAGGTTCCACACTTCTAACTAGTATTCATGCCGTTTATGCTGTATTAATGGTAAACTTTTAAAATAATCACATGCGTTAACGCGTTAATTTTGACAGCTCTAATATACAGTATACACAGTATATGTAAATATAAATATGCTATACGCCTCTTTTGCTTTAATAACAGCACATACTCCTGATTTTCATAATTTATTTGGTGAATTGGACACTAAAGCAGTGCAGAATGCAAGTGCAAATAAAAGGCACCATCAGCGGCTGCAATTCTTTCTTAGTGAACTGCCCCGTCTGTTTAATTCCAGGTTTAAGTTAAATTTCAAATCCCAGATTTTCAATGTGGACTTTAACCCCACTGTAGCTACAAGAAATATTTTCACTAACTATCAGAAATGTTCATTGTGCATTTCTTGTTTAGCTATTAACTGTATTCTCTGGTTTTATCATCATCTGCGCCCATGGAAATTATGGAAGCCGAGGAGTGCCAATTAAAAAACAATAAAGGAATAAATGATCAATATATTAATTTGAAAATAAAAATGTGAATAAATAAACCAATTTATAAATTGACAAATAAATAGACACATTTAAATGTTTTTATTTAATTTATGTTTAAAAATTAAATTATATTTAGCAATAAAACAGCACATTAATAAGTAATTTTTTAATGCAACTTTTACAATGCATTTAAAAAAAGCATTTGCCAATTGCTTTTATTCATTAATTTGCCAATTGCTTTTCATGATTGTTTGACTTTTCTTTTTCCACTTGCTAATCCTTAACTGCTGAAGCCGAGGGGTGACAAAAAAAAATAAAAAAAATAATGAATCAATAAATTAATTTGAAAATAAAAACGTGAATAAACCAATTTATAAATGGACAAATAAATAGACACATGTAAATGTGTTTATTTAATTCACATTTAAAAATTTAATTCTATTTAACAATTAAATTCTGCATTAATAAATAGTGTATTTAATTCATGTTTAAAATTAAATTTAACAATAAAATAGCACATTAAGTCATTTTTAAAAAAGCATTTGGCAATTGCTTTTCTTCATTCATTTGCCAGTTGCTTTTCTTCATCTTAGCCAATGTCTTTTCTTTTTCATTTTACTTTGTCTTTTCTTTTTTGTTTTAATTTGTCTTTTCTTTTTCATTTTACTTTGCCTTTTTTCACTTTACTTTGTCTTTTCTTTATCCATTTGACAGTCAAGTTGAAAAATGCCATTGGACAGTTGACACGTGGGAGCAACCAATGAATTTTCGACTCATTTTTAAGACACACTCCCACGTCTCACTCAAAGGAGATGTAAGATGGTCTGTCATTGGACGGACACGGGGCATATCAGAAGTTAATGGTCACTTGTCGCTGCTGCAGTTAAATGCCACGCGCAGCCCTCTCCGAACATGCAGAGTGATACGTGTCCAGGAAGGGAGCCGGTAACCACGATACTGTCAACAGAACTGATCTGTGCCATTGACTAAAAGCATGTGGCCGCCACGCTCACGCTCCACCGGTGTGAGGTACAGAGCAGCTGGAGAAAGACGTCTGACCTCTGGGCTGCAGCGGCCGCTAGGTCCTACCTGAAGCAAACGCTTCTCTGTCGGCCAGACCTTCCCTCATCCGCTCCTATCAAGTGTTGACACCACGTCCACTTTCAGTGATATCACATTCCACATAAGACCCTTTATATCCACCTTTTAAATATTTTAAGTTCATTTATTATTGAAATAGTTGCCTGAGTATGATCGGAAAAAAGGCAGAAGTTGTCAAGCATTTAAAAATGGTCTCTTTGGAATGCTAATTTAAAAATACTGTATAATATCTACCTGCTGTGTACACGGCTATTTATAATGTTGCAAATAAAGCCTATGCTTCTTAATCTTGTGTTGTGTACATCTTCATAAATATGTTTATTGACTATAACAGTAGCTTATACCCAAATTAAACACACTGTACACTGGCATTAAAGTGCTTTGTGAAGTGTTGCTACTTTTATCACATATCTCTCTTGCAAATGTAATCTGGGTGTTATGGATTTAACATGAATTAATTTACAGTTTAATTGTATCAGACATTATTTTTGTTTTATATTTAATTGACACAGATAATGGCAACTATTGTAACATGTCATAGATGTTTGAGATTAAATGTCAAAGCTTTAGGCCAGGGGTTCTTAAACTTTCTCGGTCCAAGACCCAAATTAGAAGTTTTGTGTTTACTTGGGACCCACACTTACAAAACCGTGCAATATGCTATTTGCTGTAGCCTATCCGTTAATTGTGTTCACTTTTTATGTCTAAAACAATTGTGATATAAACAGACTATAAAATAAATCATTATTATTCTTTCAGACTAAAAAAAAACAAACAAACAAAAAAAAAACATTTTAACTAATAACAAATATTTGAAGATGCACACTCTCCAATTGTAGAAATGAAAAATATATTTTTATATACTGTAACCCCTACAAAAATTTACCATGGCAACAATAGAAACCATAAAATTCCATTGTTACTACAGTTATGGTTAATAAAATAAAAATATTAAAAAAGACAAAACTAATTGTTACCTTTTAGTCAGGAAAAGTAGAAAGATTCCGAATGCTTTTTACACAGTTTTAAGTTTTATAGTAGGTCTGGTAGCAATAATTGCAGCAACTGTGGTATTTTGGCAGAAACTATGGTTACCATGGTATGGTTCATTCATTTATGAATAAAAGTTTCAACAGAACAGAAAAAAAAATCAATATATTAGCCAAGCTGACCATTATTCATCATACTGATGTCTTTATATTTATTTAGGATTGGACTGTGAAAAATTAAATGCATAACATACAACAATAGGCTGCAGAGCAGTTATATGTAAGCAACACTTTGATAGACAGTACTCACGTATTTCTGATCATGTTCAGTGTTACATCAATTCTTAAAACATTTTCTAACTTGGAAAACTGATTTTCTTCTTGTTCTGACAGAATTTTCGCAGCTTAAACTGCAGGTGCCGCGTGAGGATGCCGTCTTATTATGAGCAACTTATTACTTTGAACTTGCCCATAAAATGCATTGTTGGCACTCCTCACTTTTTTGACTCTTTATATAAAACCAAGACAAACTAATTAAGCGTGGAAGTTGACATCTTTATGTTTGGCTAGTTGTACACGTTATCCGCGGTGTCATGAAAAATGTAGAGTTGAGTAACCCGTTGACCGCAGCACCTGACAGAACTCTCGCCTCGCCAGATTTAGTGGAGAAAGAGAGCGTGCCTATCAAATTATATTGGTGGAAAAAAGCCGAAAGACAATCCTGGCGAGCGCAACAGCGTGGAAGAGTGCTCTGAGCAGAGCGCATGTGCTCTTAGCAATTTCAGTTACACTTACTAAGGAAATAACTACACTAAAATTAAAATGTGTTGCGACCCATCATGTATGGCTATGCAACCCAGTTTGGGTCGTGACCCATAGTTTAAGAAACGCTGCTTTAGGCTAAACATTTTCGGAATAAAAATGATCAAAAAAATCAGTGTTTTACCCCCGCTCTCCCCCTTTACAACTTAAATTGTGTGAAATGAAGCCATGCTACTTAAAAGGTATAACTTTAATTTAAAGAAAAAAAAACAAAACATTCTGGTTGTGTAAGTGAACAGCAGTATCAATTTATCAAGCTACACTACCAGTCAAAAGTTTTGAAACACTTGACTGAAATGTTTCTCATGATCTTAAAAATCTTTTGATCTGAAGGCGTATGCTTAAATGTTTGAAATTAGTTTTGTAGACAAAAATAAAATTGTGCCACCATATTAATTTATTTCATTATAAAACTAAAATGTAATAATAATAAAAAATAAAAAAAACTTTTTTGAAATTGATGACTTGGACCAAATAATAAAGAAAAGCAGCCAATAAGTGCCCAACATAGATGGGAACTCCTTCAATACTGTTTAAAAAGCATCCCAGGGTGATACCTCAAGAAGCTGGTTGAGAAAATGTCGAGTACATTACATTACAGTACACAAATTCTAGGCAAGGGTGACTATTTTGAAGATGCTAAAATATAACACAGTTATGATTTATTTGGGATTTTTTTTAGTCACAACATAATTCCCATAGTTCCATTTATGTTATTCCATAGATTTGATGACTTTACTATTATTCTAAAATGTGAAAAAAAATTATAATAAAGAATGAGTGTTTCAAAACTTTTGACTGGTAGTGTATATAAACAGAAACAGTTTATTAAAGTTTTATCGAATCCCAATGGTTGTGGATGATCCAGGTACAGTATATGGGGGTTTGCTCACAAATATGGCAGAGAGAGTGGTCATAGAGTAAAGTCATATGAAAGATTAATAACTGGAATGTCTGCCCACACAGAGAAGCATTTGAACGAAGAAAAGTAATTGCCAAATGGCTTTTTTAAAATGCACTTTAAAAGGCGCATTAAAAATTACTTATTAATATGCTGTTTTATAGCTAAATATAAATAAAATGTTAAACATAAATGAAATAAACATTTAAATGTGTCTATTTATTTGTCAATTTATAAATTGGTTTATTTATTACAAATTTTATTTTCAAATTAATAGATTGATCATGTATTCCTTTATTCTTTTTTAATTGGCTCTCCTCGGCTTCCATAGGAAATAACCCTCTACAGATCTTATTGTGTGATTCATCTTTCAGCATGCCCCCTTAATGACCTGAACTCAGGTTTAATAATAATTTGCTAGAGAGGGGTTGATTGATAAGACTGGATTTCCAGCAGTTTAGCTTTCATATACTCAGGAGAGCAAAAGAGGTCTCTATACACAGCAGAGACACAGGATGTAAAATACCTGTGATTAGAGAGGGCTCCGAGCCAAACAGCTGACAATCAGAGGTAAACTCAAAAGGAGAGGAAGCTCGAGAGAGCAAGAATGAATGTATTTGTGTTATTGTGCATACGTGTGGGTGTGTGCATTCATGCAAGTGTCCTTGAGTTTATGTGCATATCTTTGTGTACTTGTGTGTGTGTGCAGTAGATTGTGATGTAAACTAAAATGCACTCTCCTTCAATGTGTGTGTAGAGGAGGAGTGCTCTTTTTGATTGTCACTTCACTCTTTCAGCCTACCATGTGCTGCATAGATAAAACACACAGAGAATCATTCAAAGGCACAGCAAAAGCAGCGCTAACATGCCTAGTCTTAAAAAAAGAGGTGCACTGTCACTTTAAATTTACAAACAAAAAAAATAATTTTCTGTTTCCTTCTCCCATGGAGCGTGGAGTAGCTCTCAGAGAGCAAAAGCTCTTGAGGTTGCTGGAGTGTAAACAACCTCAATGTTTCCACTATCACCAACATGCCATTCTATCCCAAGGGGACCATTGCCCTCTCATTACAGTCCGTAAGCACATGTGACACGTCAGTCATTGGAGTTGCATGTGCCTGGACAAGCTCGGAGAGAGTTGCATTTGGACTTGTCATTGCTGCCTGAATAATTTTAAAACTATTGCTGCTTATGACCTCCCACTGAGCTTCAGTGCAAGTGATACTGATGCTCTGTGACATGGTTATTATCTCTGAGTCAGAGGGTGGGGTGGGGGCATTATGAGGCAGGTGGTTACTTTGAGTTCATCAGCATCGTAGAAGCTGACTTGAACTGATGGCACCATCCACGACTGGAACAGCGTGCTGAGGATCTGATTGGCCACTGTGTCAGTGATGAAATGAAAGTGCAGGGGGTTTCTCCTGTAAAAAGAGAAAGTGTTAAGGTAATTAACTATACTTTACAGTCTTTATGACTTTATGGCAAATTGCATTGAAATTTGATATGTTAAATTTTAAATTTTAAACTTCAAATTGCAAACAGAAAATTTCAAACTGAAATATTAAACTTCAAATTTCAAACATCAAACTGCAAACAAATTTCAAACTTAAATTTTAAACTTGAAATTTCACATTTAAATTTAAAGCTATAAACTTGAAATTTCAAACTTTAAACTGTAAATTTCAAACTTCAATTTTAAACTTAAATTTTCAAATGTCAATATAAAGCTTTAAACTTCGAATTTCAAACTTCAAATTTCAACTTTTCAATTTCAAATTACAAAATTCAAACTTTATATTTTAAACTTAAAATTTCAAACATTAAATTTCAGTGTTACAATTTCAAACTTTAAGCTTCAAACTTTAAACTTAACATTTCAAACATTAAATTGCAAACTTAAAATTTCAAATGTACATTTTAAACTTTACATTTTTACATTCCAGTTTTAAACTTCAAGATTTTTGAACTTGAAATTTCGAATATAAAATTTCAAAACTCAAATTTCAGACTTAAAGCTTCAAATTTTAAGCTTCAAATTTCAAATTTCAAGCTTTCAATTTAAAAAATAATATTTGAAGCTTCAAATTTCAAACTTCAAATGATGAAACTGAATATATGTTTGGTAAATATAAAATTATATGCAGAATATATATACATGTATATATATTCTCACACATATTGTTAATATAATATTTCATTGCTATTAATTTATGTACTTGTTAATTTGCCGGAGCACAACCAAAATTGTAACAGTCCTCTGTTCTTACCTGTGGAAAAGGATGGATTTGACCAGAGTGACCACGTCCCGACTGGCGTTGTGACCCGCACACACACACGCCACGTGAATCAACTGTGTGTAGGGAGAAGAGCCATCATTTTAGACTGGATTGAGGGATTTCAGCATTGTTGAGCTATTCTAGAGACTTATGTTGTGGTCTGTGTAGACTTTTGACTTTGAACAGCTTCTAATACACATTGGCCCCCAAAAAGTATTTGGACTCTTACATAGGTCACACTTAAAGATATCTTGATGTCACTGCATTACAAGCAAAGTTTTAAATCAAATGGAATTTCCAAATGATACTAGACCTTTTCTCAGAACTAACTTCACTTGTCTGAGCCTTTTTTGCATTTACTTCAAAGCAACTGTTCCCAGGGTCATTTTAGTGGATGTCTGATTTTGGTTACCCTACCCTAAGTTCACACAGGTGGGGCCATATGTTCCTCTAAAGATTTTCTCTCAGATCTAATGGGATCTAAGATGCGGTCTCACCTCACACTTCTCTGCAGTGGGTGAGCGAGCGCATTCGCTGTGATTGGCCCGTTCCTCGGCTGTGTTTTCCACATCCTCTGGACCGGTGTCTGCCGATGCCACCCATTGCTGGTTGCCATAGTTACCCTCAGCAGGCTGGGCAGCCAGGCCCTGCGATTGGCTCAGCTGGAGTCGGATCTGCCGGTTCTCTTCCTCCACCTCTCGAACCCGCGATGCCAGGACGTCCCGTTCCAACAGTCGAGCTTCTGTAGACTCCATCAGGCATGCAGAGAGGAGCAGGGAACGCCCATCTGAAACAGCAAAACATATTTAGCAGAGAGTGATATTTCAATGATATTTCCATATTGGTCTGATACAATGTAACATAGTTTAGAAATCTACAACTTTGGGATGAACTGGTGGATTGTAACACTAATAGAAAACCTGGACATTTAAAATGTTGTGCATGTACTTATTGTGGTAATCAAATGTAGGCTACTTGTTCAAAATAGTTGTTATGCCATCCCCCATCATCTCTCCTAACATTACTGCAATTCAAATTATAAATCAGATGTGAAATTGTAGTTTTTTTTTTTTTTGTTGTTGTTTTTTTACATCAAGAAAAACCTTTATATGTTTTACACCTCAGGAGGTTGGTGGCTCCCTAGTTTCACCAACTTTCATTTGGAGTGATTTTGACAGATTATTCCCCAGAGAAATATAAGGGAAAGAGGAAACTAAGGTCAAATTTATAGAGAGAGAATTTGTGTTAATGTCCTTCAGACTTAAGACAGAGTCTGCCTCAATCTACGCACTTCTGCTTGTTGGAATGATTGAAGTAGCAGACAATTGGGTGTGATTGGGGAGAACAAAGTAGCAGGCATTGAATTTATCTGAAATATTTGATAGATTTTTCTGCATTGCACTTATGTATTTACGATTGCATACCACACATCCTTATTAACAAGTGTTGGAACATAACTATGTATTTGCTCGCTATGTATGGAGTGTGCACAGTGCACACCCACACATAAACCAAATGCACACACATGCCAAGATTCACACAAGATCACTCTTTTCAACAGCATTAACATATCTCAGATACAGTACACACTTATATATATATATATATATATATATATATATATATATATATATATATATATATATATATATATATACATAGAATTACACACACACACACACATTAGAGGGTGCAGTTAAAAAGGATATTAGACAGGAAGGAGGGGGGCTTTCCGTGACAAGCCGACATGTTTTAATGTTTTAAACCATACTGAAACATATTTTAAAAAACACCTTTTTAAAATAGGGAAGGCATCCATTTCATAGAATGACCCATAAAACACTTGTAGAAATACATCTCTGAGTAACTGCTCATGTTTTTTTCCAAAGGAAATGACACGTCTTTTGTTAAAGTCTCAGTTTTATGAATACTGATGATCATGCTCTGATAATCTTCCTCTCTGTGTGCTGTGTATGTGTGTGGTTGTCGATGTGTGCGTGTGCGTGTGTGTATGTGGGAATGTTGTCAAGATTACAGATAGTAAATGGGGCATAGAGCATGTGAAATAGATAAAGAGAGAAAGAGCTTTTATAATGATTAGCTTTCTGAGATCTGGTAGTAGATCAGCTCTGTTATCAGCACTCTGCAGCGTTATTGTGCGTCTCTGAGGATGACAGATCCATCAGAGAAGGATTTTAATGTGTGGTCTGAGATAAGGCTATGAATGACACTCTCAACACCCATGTCAATCCAGCTTAAGGGGAACACTCTTTGGGGGTATTTACACTTGTCACTTCAGGCATTTTTAAAGATTGCCTAACTATCTGATCATGAAAAAACCAAGTTTAATATGCCCTTCAAGATGCATTCAAGACCGATAACAATCCGAACACTTAAACCACCTCCAGAGGTTTGAGGTGCATACAAGACACAACTCGGCCAAGTGTACGTGCATCTGGTTGTTCAGGCCACAAACTTTACTCCACCTAAACAGATCTATATCGGCATACAGAAATTTGGAAGCCTTGCGACCCACATCTAAGTGTTACATTTTGTACCCAAATTGTCAAGATAATTTCAGCCGACTCCTGATTTTAGTTTTATGAGCCACAGAAAGTGTAGAAAAATTTCACTTCCCTGCATTAGCATCATCATGAAAGAGAACTTTATTAGATTTATATATATCAAGGGAGTAGTAGATAGGATTTATATCAGTTTTCGCAGAGACATTTATTTAAGCGTAAATGTAATAAATACAGATTTTATAATTTTTTTTTCTTAATTTCATATTAAACAGTTTAATTAAATGTTACTATCAAAATGGTTTCTAATCAAATTAATTCATTAAGACTTGAATAAAAAGAAAATAGAATTACTTTTATTTAAAATAACACTGCATTACTTTTATCAAATTAAGTGCTTTTATAGATCCTCACAGAACAAAATCCTCACAGAACAATCCAAAACAACACTGGAGATATCAAATGAATTTCTGCACAACAGAACATCACAGATGTGAGATTTTGCTTTAATGCTGTAACGTGGATGGCAACAAGGTAAACGAAGAGACGATGAAGACAAAGATTGTCGACAATGGACAATGGCAAACATGAGGCCTAAATATTTGGATTTAGGAGAACACATGACAATGATAACCAATGAACACACAGAACTCTAAACAAGATAACGAGACTGCTACCAAGTTAATGAAACAATGAACCAATGGGGACAAGACACAAGAACATGGGAAACACATGACAAGATCACATAACAATGAAACAGGAACAAACATGGCATGGAACTATTTTACCAAAACAAAAGACATGAACAAAAACACATAAATGACATATCCCCCCACTAGGGGCAGCTCCCAACGCCCCAAAACAAAAACACAGAGTTCAAAAGGGAGCTGGGGGGGACCGTGACGACTTGACATGATTACATGGCATGACATGATAATATGGTACAGCAGGATCCTGACTTGGCCATGGTAGGCATGGATGCTGACTCGTTGGCCATGGCAGGCGTGAGCATTCAACCATGGAGCAGAGGCAGGCCTGGACCGTGGAGCAGAGGCAGGCCTGGACCGTGGAGCAGAGGCAGGCCAGGACCGTGGAGCAGAGGCGGGCCTGCACCATGGAGCAGAGGCGGGCCTGGACCGTGGAGCAGAGGCGGGCCAGGACCGTGGAGCAAAGGCTTGCTTGTGACATGGCATGGAGCAGACTAAGGTGCAGCTGTGACATGGCATGAAGCAGACTGAAGCTTGGCTGTGACATGGCATGGAGCAGACTAAGGTTCAGCTGTGACATGGCGTGAAGCAGACTGAGATGTTATTGTGAAGGGCTCAGGTGTTGCTATGACATGGCATGGAGCAGGCTGAGGCGTTGCTGTGACATGGCATGGAGCAGGCTCGGTGGCCACGACGTGGGATCCTGGCTCGGCGACCATGACGTGGGACCCTGGCTCGGTGACCATGACGTGAAACCCTGGCTCGTCGACCATGACGTGGGACCCTGGCTCGTCGACCATGACGTGGGACCCTGGCTCGTCAACCATGACATGGGACACTGACTCGTCGACCATGATGTGGGAGGCTGGCTCGTCGAACGTGACGTGGGACTCTAGCTCGTCGACCATGACGTGGGATGCTGGCTTGGCGGCCATGACGTGGGACTCTAGCTTGGCGTCCACCTCCCTCACAGTGAATGATGAACCACATAACAGTAGGGCAAGGTCGATAAATTGAGTCAGTCTGTAGGTACTCCGGCCACCTGGCATCAAGGAGAAGATTGGCTCATTCAGCCCAAAGCGAAAACAGTCCTTGAGGGCAATCTCATTCAAATCAACCCTGCTGGCCAGAGCACAAAAGTCCTCAACGTATTCCTCAATGGAAAGGCCTTCCTGATGTAGACGAAGTAACTGAACTGCTGGGTTCATCTTGGTTGGTCGAGTATTCTGTAATGTGGCTAGCAACAAGGTAAACGAAGAGACGATGATGAAGTGTGATGATCCCAAGTGCAGTTTATTTACATAAACATGAAATCCAGAAACCGTGAACGGTAAACATAAACATGAACTAAACTTGACTTTGACTTGACTATGACTATGACTTTGACTTGACTTGGCATGCAAACAACGTTACAACACACAATACTTGACAATGGACAATGGCAAACATGAGGGCTAAATACTTGGACTTGGGAGAACACATGACAATGATAAACAATGAACACACAGAACTCTAAACAAGATAATGAGACTGCTAACAAGCTAATGAAACAATGAACCAATGGGGACAAGACACTAGAACATGTGCATGCCAGTAAAGCTGTATGAAGCTCCTAGATCACATGTAATTTTCCACAACTCATGTTTTCTGGAGTTTTTTTGGGGGGGGGGTTTGTCTACTGAAATTCTTGGAAAGATGTTTTTTCCCAATATTTTGTCAGCAGAACAATCCAAAACACATAAAACAACCCATTGAAGAGGTTGTAAGACTTTCCCTCAGCCTCGTTGTCATTCCTGTCAAAAATGAAAGATGGCGCTATTGTGAATAAGGTCCTTGGGCTGCCGACAAGTTTCTAACTCTGACAGTTACCTACAGTAAGTGGCATATGAGAGGAGTTTTTGCACTCTGAAGTTCTTAACAAACAGAGTTGATCAACCGGCTCACAGAGAAAAGTGATGACTTACGACGTCTATTGATGACTTAAAGGTAGACAGATTTTTTGGCAAGCCCACTGTGGCATCAGTTGTGTGTGGTCTTATATATTGGGTTTAAACTTTAAAACAAGCAATGCATATTTTTCTGCTTTTACTGAAAATAATGAGGTTGATCTCCATAAAACTGTGATGGAAATTATTTTGATTGTTGCCAATCATAAACTTTTTTGTTATTAAATAACTAAACTCATTTACATTATTGCTGCAGTAGTAGCCTATTTACCCTCCAGTTCTTGCAGAGATGCACCTGAGAAAAAATTTTGAGGGGAAATTAGGTTGTGTCATGTATTTATAACAATTTCAATGAGTCATCAATTATATCAATCAGTGTGTCATGACGCACAGAGCGATCAGTTCTATTTATTCGCAACATTGCCTATTAAACACAAATCAATAATAATATTCATAATAAATGTTATAATAAATACAATTATATAGATATTTAATAGATATCTATGATGAAACCCTTTTTTCAGTGGTCTGCAAGAATCCTGAAATTCCCAGTCTCAATCCAACAGTGCAGATTCTACATCCGAAAAAAGAACATGGATCTTTGTCTGTTTTGTAGAGTTCTTTCTAAAGATCTAAAGATGTGATGTGAAACTTGTCGACACTCACTCTCTGTGTTCCCAACGAGCAGGTAGAGCCAGGTGAACAGGATGACAAAACTCAGAGACACCACCAGCAACTTCAGCTTCCCTCGGCATGGACAGAGCATCCTGGGATTGTGGAGGACCGGGCAGGGGAAGGGGAGTAGAGCAATCAGGTTGGGCTCACTCTAACACTGGCCTCCTGCAGCATCCTCTAGTCTGGAGAAGAAAGAGAGAGGTCATTTGTTAGTACAGTAACACACGGGCCCACATGGAATCTGTGTCCACAGAACTCTGTAGATTGGTGAACTTAAACGCCCATCATTCACAAAGTTCTACACATCCCTGCTCCTTGCTTGATTATTTATTAAAAGTGCTATAAGTCCCTGCTACTTGACAGATATTACAGAAAAAGGTGTCCTGAGAAATCAAACCTGTATCTGTGACAGCTCTAGGCTCTGAAAATAGCAAAAAAGAGTCAGGGGGCTGCAATATTTTAGCCAATCAGAAAACTAGCCATTCATTCTCTTCCTGAAGTCCATTTCACATGTTTTAGAGTCCTTCAAAAAATGTGCACTGGTAAAATTTAATGTAATATAATCACTATAATATAATGAAATATTTGTGATTTACATATTGCTAGCAAACTGTTATATTTAGTCAGAAAACACAGGCACTTTTGAATACCTGTCAATGGAGAAAGATGCTATTTGCCCTTATAATGGTTTAGCTATGGAGTATATCAGAAGGGGCTGAATGAACCATACTGTATTCACAGCAAATACCATTCCATTTTGTACCAATTCCACTGAGTTCATCAATCTGTCCAAGGTAGACAGGATGCACCAGTCTTCATGCATTCTTGAGTCAGTCTGCTCTATTTTTTATTTATTTTTTGGTCGCTCCGCCCTCTCTCAGCAGGGAGCTTTGCTGGGATGTCAGCAGGATCAAATCTCCACATCTAACCGGGCTCTGGAGATGATGGCTTCACAGCTCGCCGAGCTCACCTCTGTCATGCAGCAGCTCCACCTACCTCCCGATGCTGGCCCCTCTCAGGAAGCATCTTCACTGGCTCCGGCGGTTACCCATATTTCTGGATGCTCAGAAGCCTGCATTCCCCTTCCAGCCCCGTATTCAGGTGAGGCTGGATCCTGTAGCGCATTCCTTTCACAATGTTCCTTGTTCTTCACATCACAGCCCTCTATTTTCCTGTCAGAGAGAACGAAGGTGGCTTACGTCATCCTGCTCCTCACTGGAATGGACGTCCTTGTTGCGCATTGTCCTTAGCATTTGCCACGGAGCTCTGCCGAGTGTTCGATCTTCCTTGCTGCAGTGTGATGAACCTATCACCACCCGAAGGAGGAGCCAGGTGCCTGCTCCTCAGTCAATGACAGCGCCCACGGTCACTTAGTCCGATTCCCTTCTGCTGCCAGCGCCCATGGTCACAGAGGCCAATCCCTTGCCGCTGCCTGCGCCCATGGTCACTGAGGCCATTTCTCTGCCACTGCTAGCATCCATGGCCACAAGGGTCATTCTCCTGCTGCTGCCAGCACCCACAGTCACTGAGGCCAATCCCCTGCCACTGCCTGCACCCACGGTCACTGAGGCCATTTCCCTGCCACAGCCTGCGTCCACGAACACGAGGGCCGTTCCCCTGCCGGTGTCCACGATGATGGAGGTCGTTCCCCTGTCACTGTCTGTGCTCACGACCACAGAGGTCATTCTCCTGTCACTGTCTCTGCTCAGGACCACGGAGGTCGTTCCCTTGTCACTGCCTGTGCTCACATACACAGAGGCTGTTCCAATGTCACTGCCTGTGCTCACAGCCATGGAGGCTGTTCCCCAGTCCATGTTGGTCCTCACAGCCATTGAGGCTGTACCCCAGTCCATGTCGGTCTTCACAGCCACAGAGGCTGTTCCCCAGTCCTTGTCGGTCTTCACAGCCACGGAAGCTGTTCCCTTGTCACTGCCAGTGCTCACAGCCACAGAAGCTGTTTCCCCATCACTAACTGGTCTCATGGCCACAGAGGCCATTACCCAGACACTGCCAGTGCCCACGGCCATGGTGGCCTCTCCCCAGTTGCAGCTGCCAGTGCTCACGGCTGCAGAGGCTGTTCCCCTGTCGCAGCCAGCATCCATGGCCATGGAGGCCATTCCCCAACCGCGACCAGCGCCCATGCCTGAGCCATCCACAGCTCCACCCCCTGAGCCACTCCCCCTGAACCCTGTCCAGCTCACTGTCCCCTCTGCCCTGAGGCAACCTCCCAAGCTGCCAGACCCTGCCTCTGCCCTGTCATGGTCCTGTCATGGTCCTGGCAAGGTGACAGGACCATGACAGTACCCCCCCCCCAAGCTGGACCCATGCGCTCCCATAAAGAACGTACACGAGACAGACAGGGGACGATGACATGGTCCTGTCAGACAGAAACCCAACCTGACAAGGTGACAGTACTGTTAGAGGACCGTGACACATGCAGTTGTGCAAAGATGCTCTGGTTGGTAGAGCATCATTTAATGAAGTTTTGCAACATTTGCCACGGTGTCAAGGTCTATGGTATAAGGTTAACGTTTATGTTGGGATTTTGGTGACTTAGTCGAGGACGCTGTCACGCTGTATTACAGGTATAGTTTATTTTTATATATTTGACCGCATTAAAGCATATGTAGTTCCACGGCTCCCTTGTGAAATCGGACACCCCCCAAAGGATTGGGGACCACAACTCTGCTTCATCTAGCTGTCTTTAATCAGCTGTCAGTTTGTTGTCTGTTCATCTGGAGTTGCGATGACTGCCCCCTGCTGGCTGTGACTCGCAAAAACATGGAGGTGGTACATCAAGCTTGAATTGCTCTGTTAGTAGGAAAATTCCTTATTATGAAATTTACGTATGGTCAGGGTTTATGATCAATTGCGTAAATGTTTTTTTGCCTTATTTTTATATAATATATTAATATATACTGTATATACGCATATATACTTTAAATATATATACACTGGTGGCCAAAAGTTTGGAATAATGTACAGATTTTTCTCTCATGGAAAGAAATTTTTACTTTTATTCACCAAAGTGGCATTCAACTGATCACAATATATAGTCAGGACATTAATAACATGAATTACAATAAAAACAAATTAAAAAAAAAAAAAAAAAAACTTAAACTACTTCAAAGAGTTCTCATCTGCAATGACAGCTTTGCAGATCCCTGGCATTCTAGCTGTCAGTTTGTCAAGATACTCAGGTGACATTTCACCCCATGCTTCCTGTAGCATTTGCCATAGATGTGGCTGTCTTGTCGAGCACTTCTCACGCACACGATAGCCATTGTTTAAACACCACTCTTAATTAAAGAGCAAGAGGTGAGAGGCTCTCCATCACCCCAGCAGACAGGGAAAAAAAATAAAAACAGAAAAGAGAGAGGGGGAAGGACATGGTAAGAGATGAAACTGTCTTTGTTTTATTATGAGCTTAATTAATCACACTTTCGTATAATTAGACATGTGCCTGCAGGAAACAAGATTGGATGCTGCCAATAAATGTTTTTCTTAAAACTTACTAAAAGAGAAGATCTTGAAAGAGAGAGACAGAGACAGACAGAGAGAGAGAGAGAGAGAGAGAGAGAGAGAGAGAGAGAGTTTTGTGTGCGTGCAAAGTTTTTCAGATTATTACCCATTACCCCCTGGTATTTCAGGTGCTGACTGCAACCACTTTCATGTCTTAATGACTAACTCACTCAGTTCTGTGCTATTCCCTATCTGTCACTCACTCAAAGTTGTGTCAATGTAGTGACACTAGGGGTCACTCTTGGGAGCTCCAAACACCTCTGATTTTGAAAAAAGGCCAATGGGAATTGGCGAGTGGAATTTGCATGTCACTACCCCGGACATACAGGTATAAAACCACTCATTCAGATTTTCTCTTCAGAGCCGAGCGGTTGAGTTCAGCGAGCTCTGCCGATCCATTCACCTCGAAAAGCTGTTGGATTTAAGGTGCATTACAGCGGCTTCTCCCCCTCTTGCACTGGTGAAGTGCAGAGAATGCCCCTGGGTGCTTCAGCAGCTAAAAGGCTATATTCTTCCTACTGAAAGAGTATATTTTCCCTTCTAAAAGAGTGGCATTAACAGAGAGCGTCTTTTTAAAGATGCCTCTCTGTATGTGTGTATTTCCTGGTTGCGGTCGTTACCTCTCCGCTTCCGATGGCCACGATCGCAGTCTTATGTGCTTGGGTGCTGCCCATGAGGAGACTGCGAGAACATGACCGTAGCAATGTTGCGGTCGCGGTTTTTCCTTCGTTAGAGGGAAAGATCACCCCAGCGGCTCCCCACCTCGGTCCTTCTACCTACGGGTTTGAGGCCGCGTCAGTAAGCACTGGGGGTGATTTGGGGACCCCAGTGGGAGCCACTTTGCCGGGTAACTCCCCACGGACCTCCCATTCCCCAGTACGCTCGTTTGCTCCGCTGGGATGAGACTGCCAGCTCATCTCAGGGCGAGTTCGCAATCTCATTTCGGCACTCGCGAAGTGGATGGGCTCTCGATTGCAGCATCGGAGAGTGGGCTGTCCAGTCTGACGCTGCGTGTGTCAGGCTGGAGTGGAACCCTCCACCCCCCTGAACCCTCGCAGCCTGACGATTTGTTCCTGGGCCCGGAGCGCTGCTCACAGCCGCGCCCCGCCCCGGTCCCTTTCTTCCCGGAGGTGCATGAGGAGCCAACCAGTTCATGGCGGGCACCTTTTACTGCCCAGACCCGGTCTCTGAGCTCCTCCGCTCTCACTACCCTCGATGGTGGGGCTGCCAGGGGGTACTCACCGATTCCCCAGGTGGATAAGGCAGTTGCAGTGCACCTGTGCCCGCAAAACGCTGCCACGTGGCGGGGCCACCTGAGACACTTGTCCAGCACCTGTAGGGTTACATCGTCTCTGGCGACTAAGGCCTGCGATACCACTGGACTGGCCGCCTCCGCCCTGCATGCCATGGCTCTCCCTGCAAGTGCACCAAGCCAAGGCAGTAAGAGAACTGCACGAGGGTAGTTCTGACCTAGGATTGATGCAGGAGCTGCGCTCAGTGACCAACCTCACTCTCCGGGTGACGAAGGTCACGGCGCGGACTCTCGGGCAGGCGATGTCCACCCTGGTCCAGGAGCGCCACCTATGGCTCAACTTGGTCGATGTGGGAAGCTGACAAGGTACGGTTCCTTGATGCCCCCATCACCCAGGTCAGCCTGTTCGGCGACACCGTCGAGGACTTCGCCCAGCAGTTCTCGGCAGCGAAACAGCAGACGGAGGCTATTCAGCACATCCTGCATTGGCGTGGTTCAAGACCTGCACCTCGTCTGCTCATTGCCAAAGGCATCCTCCTGCCACAACAACACCGGTTCCACCGCAGCCCACCCCCGTGGCCTGGCCCCGCAGAAAGCAGATGCCATCCCTATCACGGCCGGCCACCAAGAACCCGAGGAAGGCTTCGCAGCGGCCCTGAGACGGGCAACCCAGGCACGTGGAGACCTGCTGCAGGCCATGAGATGGTAAGTAGACCACTCCATCCCCCGGTGGAGGGCCGGGAGGAGAATCCTTTGCCTTTTCGTTGATTCGCTACCTTGCGTGCAGAGATTGCTACCCTTCTACGGAAGGGTGCAATAGAGCCTATCCCTCTGGCCGAGATGAAGAAGGTGTTTTACAGCCCCTACACGTTCAGAAAAAGAGCAGTTTTCTCATTCCTTGGGTCACATATCCGGTGCTCATGGCCGTTGTTATCACGACCACCGGCCACTGTTCCTTTATGGCAGGTATGGCGCCCCACAACAACACTGTGGCACAAGCACGCCCACACCAGGTTGGTTCCGATGGACTGCGGGGATGATATTCCTCCTCCCCCCTCCCCGAATGATCCTATGGTGGGTATCAGGAGCCAGGAAAGTGTTTCGATGTCCCTGGACTTAGCATGGCCACGGTGCTCGAGCCCTCTTGAAGTGGCGCCTCAAGCTCTGCCCCGCCGCGAGGTCCCACCCGCTGGTACGTCCGATGAGATTGTCCCCTT
The DNA here is from genome assembly GCF_019703515.2 of Myxocyprinus asiaticus. Taxonomy (NCBI): domain Eukaryota; kingdom Metazoa; phylum Chordata; class Actinopteri; order Cypriniformes; family Catostomidae; genus Myxocyprinus; species Myxocyprinus asiaticus. The sequence continues at coordinate 35,025,425 of NC_059361.1, forward strand.
GGTCCCCCTCACCCGGAGGTTGGACGCATGGCTTCACTTCCCAACCCGTCGCGATGGCTGACCCAGACCATCTGACTCGGCTACGTGATTCAGTTCACTAGGCGCCCACACAGGTTCAGCGGTGTCCGATTCAACTCAGTGAAGGGTGAGAATGGCGCTAACTTGCGTGTGGAGATCGCTACCCTTCTGCAGAAGGGTGCAATAGAGCCTGTTCCTCTGGCCGAGATGAAGAAGGGGTTTTACAGCCCCTACTTCATCATACCGAAGAAAGGCAGTGGGTTGTGGCCAATCTTGGACCAGCGAGTACTGAACCGGACTTTGCACAGACTCCTGTTCAAGATACTGACGCATAAATGCATTCTAGCGAGCATCCAGCATCAAGAGTGGTTCGCGGCGGTAGACCTGAAGGACGTGTACTTCCACGTCTCGGTTTTACCTCGACACAGACCCTTCCTGCGGTTTGCTTTCGAGGGCCGAGCGTACCAGTATAAGGTCCTCCCCTTCGGCCTGTCCTTGTCCCCTCGCGTCTTCATGAAGGTCACAGAGGCAGCCCTTGCCCCGCTAAGGGAAGTGGGCGTCTGCATCCTCAACTATCTTGATGACTGGCTAATCCTAGCTCACTCTCTGTAAGTGTTGTGTGCACACAGGGATCTGGTGCTCACACACTTCAGCCGGCTGGGGCTTTGGGTCAGCTGGGAAAAGAGCAAGCTCTCCCTGGTTCAGAGCATCTCTTTTCTTGGTTTGGAGTTGGACTCAGTCTCGATGACGGCATGCCTCACGAATGAGTGCGCACAGTCAGTGCTGAACTGTCTTAAGGTGTTCAGACGGAGTACAGCGGTTCCACTGAAACTTTTTCAGAGGCTCCTGGGGCATATGGCATCCTCAGCGGTGGCCACACCGCTTGGGTTGATGCATATGAGACCACTTCAGCACTGGCTTCAGACTCGAGTCCCGAGATGGGCATGGCACCGCGAGACACATCGCGAGGTCATCACGCCGATCTGTCACTGCCTCTTCAGCCCTTGGACCGACCTAGCATTTCTACGGGCAGGGGTTCCCCTAGAGCAGGTCTCCAGGCCCGTCGTGGATATGACGTACACCTCCAAGGTGGGCTGGGGCGGTGTATTCAATAGGCATGCAGTCACTGGCTCTTGGACTGTCCCGCGGCTGCGTTGGCACATCAACTGCCTCGAGTTGTTGACAGTACTGCTCGCCCTGTGGAGGCTATGGCCGTTGATCCAGAGCAAGCATGTGTTGGTCCGGACGGACAACACGGCGATGGTACCGCCAAGGCGGCCTACACTCCCGTTGCATGTCACAACTCGCCCGCCATCTCCTCCTCTGGAGTCAGAGGCGCCTCAAGTCGCTGCGAGCCACTCATATCCCGGACGACCCCAACACAGCAGCGGACACGCTGTCATGACAGGTTACGCTCAGGGGAGAGTGGAGACTCCACCCCCAGGTGGTCCAGCTGATTCGGTCGAGCACAGGTAGACCTATTTGCTTCCCGGGAATCCTCCCACTGCCCGCTTTGGTATGCCCTGTCCGAGGCACCCCTCGGTATAGACGTGCTGGCACACAGCTGGCCCCCGGGACTATGCAAATACGCGTTTCCCCCAGTGAGCCTACTTGCACAGACCCTGTGCAAGGTCAGGGAGGACGGGGAGCAGGTCATCCTGGTAGCACCCTACTGGCCCACCCAGACATGGTTCTCGGACCTCACGCTCCTCGCGACAGCCTCCCTCCTGGCGAATTCCCCTGAGGAAGGACCTTCTTTCTCAGGGATGGGGCACCATCTGGCAACCGCGACCAGACCTCTGGAATCTCCATGTCTGGCCCTTGGACGGGACGTAGAAAACCTAAGCGGTAGACACCTGCGGTGGTAGACACGATCACTTAGGCTAGGGCTCCCTCTACGAGGTGAAGACGTGCACTTTTGACTCCTAGTTGTGTTCACAAGTTGCAATGCCTGAATGACTTTCCTCCTTAGCCCTATGGCAAGCGAGTTTGCGGAGAAACTCGCTGCCGGCCCAGTACATGTGCTAACTAAGCCCTGTACTGGGGTAGGTGCTCCACATGCACTGGTTCCCCATAGGTGACCCCATGTGATATATCTTCCGCTAAATCGTTTCCCTGTCGGTAAACTGCATCTTCCTTGGGCAGAGGTTCCATGTTTGTAGAACTCCTCCCCCATTGGGTAGGACCTACCATGGGACTTCTCCACAAGACATACTTCCGACAAGACTCGGTAAGACCATGTGACGTATTTCCACTCAAAATATATATATTTGTCTTATTGTGTATTTCTGTATTTACTTATATTTTCTATTGGCTTATTATTTTGTATATATATATATATATATATATATATATATATATATATATATATATATATATATATACAGGGTTGGGGAGTAACGGAATACATGTAACAGGAATATGTATTTAAAATACAAAATATAAGTAACTGTATTCCACTACAGTTACAATTTAAATCATTGGTATTTAGAATACTGTTACATTCAAAAAGTATTTTGATTACTGAAGAGATTACTTTGCATTTTATTGCCATTTGTTTCATTTAATATTTAGTCCTTTCAGATGGAAAACATTTATACATATAAATGATGCGATCCAAAGTGCATTTGAACAGTGATGAAACACTTTCTTATGATGTGTTACATTCATACGAGCAGACAGAGAAGTAAGTTTGGAGCAGAAGAAGTAGAAATAAACCTTTTGTAAATTGTCAGCTTTATGCTTAGCTAAAATGCTATTTCTAGCCATTTTACATGCACATGTTACCAGGCACGATCATATTTTTTTTAATCAAGAAAATTCACGTTGGATCATAATTTCTTTTTTTCTAGTAGAACTTTTGATATTAGGGCAAAAATCTTATTCTTGATAACAATTTTTGTATTGTTTTCCTGTAAAAATATCTAAAAATCCTTAAAACAAGATCAGTTTGATTTATCTTGATTTAGAAACAGCACTGCATAAGATATTTAGGTTTTTCAGAGAATGTATTTTTAACATGTGTATTTTGTCTTGCTGTACTGGCAGAGTTTTTATAGTCAAAACAAGTGAAAAAATCTACCAGTGCTGAAGAAGTAATCCAAAGTATTTAGAATATGTTACTGACCTTGAGTAATCTAATGAAATACATTAAAAATGACATTTTACAGCATGTATTCTGTAATCTGTAGTGGAATTCATTTCAAAAGTAACTTTCCCAACCCTGTGTATATATATATATATATATATATATATATATATATATATATATATATATATATAATTCCTTGTATGTGTAAGCATAGTTGGCAATAAAGCTCACTCTGATTCTGATTTGTTTTAGCACCTCTAGTGCTGATTTCACCAGGAAACTGCCACAATATGTACAACAAGGTACGTAAAAATGTATATACAGTGTATCTATAGTAGCTGTCAAAATGAACGCTTTAACGTGATTAATTAAAAAAGTTTAACACATATTGCGATTAACGCATTTACTGTAAATACAGCATGAACCAGCATAAACACTGGTCGGACCAGGACGGAACCTTTGTAATGTGTCAATGTGTCTGCCCGAAGTCATTACAACAGTGATTCCCTTTCAGTGATAAAATGATGGAGAAAGGACCTCTTAACACTATTTGTTGTACAAAACAAGCCCAGATGGGGTGGTGACAGAAAACTTTACGGTACTTTACAGCCACTGTTCTGTGCAATTTAATTATCACAGAAGCATGTCAAGTCTTAACTATCACCTAAACATTGTCTGCAAGCACTTTTCATGTGGAATTCAAAGCGGCGTTTATGGTGCTGGCATTGACGCTCTGATGCAAATCATGAACACGGCTTCGCAATTGCTGTAGCAAAGAGGACAGCCACAGTCTGCCAGCTGATTAATATTGTGGAGGATGAGAGTAAGATACTGTATTTAAAGCCTCTAGCAATGAATATGCAACCTATAGTATGTGGGGACAATTTAGTCAAACTCCCACTTAGACTTTGGGAAACGTTTAATGTTACTGTTATTAGTAAAGCATTATGTTGTTACATATTGTTTTGTTTTGTTTTCTTTCCTAAAAGGCAAATAAATGCATTTTGATATGAAAAAATGTATATAGAGAGTCAAATCTCACTGCTTTCAAAATCTTAGATTAATCAACATTAACATCGACTAACAGCCCTAATAGTTACATGATTCTATGAGAAGGGGTTGATTTGTATGGTGCTTTTTGTCCTTTTGGCTGTAAAAAATCACTGGCCTTTTTTTATTGTATGGAAAACTTATTGTCACAAATAGCCTTCAATATCTTTTTTTGTGTTCCACAGAAGAACGAAAATCAAACAAGTTTGGAACAACTGAGTAAATGATGACAGAATTTTCATTTTTGTGTGAACTATCCCTTTTATCAGTGACCCTTGTCCATAAGTTGCCCCTTGAATCTACAGCCTGTCTTTACTGCATATAATTTTTTTTTTTTTTTTTTTTTTTGTTGCTTATAGTCGACAGTTTGACTGTGGTCAATAAATCTATTTTTAGTCCAGTTTTTCTTTGTCCCTCTTTCCAAGCTTGTGTTGAGCTGTCTTGTGTGGTCACCACTGTAACTCTGTTTGATAAATGATGTCCTTCAACACCTAACTCTGCTGACACCAGACCTGGTTTGTTTACTTGTTTGTTAGTCTTCTTCTAAGTGCACTCAGAGTGCCTCTCACACACTTAAGGCCTTCCTGAGCTCTCCACTGCTCGTTACCCGATTATAACCACCCACACACATATAGCCTACACACACACTTGCCACGGCAGCAAAACACTTTCTCAAACAAAAGGGAGATGCCAAGTGTGTATGGCTGGTGTGGAAAAAGAAGAAAAGGTGTGGAAAGAATTCATGTTTACTGAGAAAGTGCTAGCAGAGTTCATAATTGCTCTCATCTTGAGTCAGAGCTATTTAAAAGAGGGCAAATGAGTTAAAGCATAAATGTACTTGGTTGCTGGTCTCTACGAACAGACCATAACCCTATAGACACATTGTCAGCCTTTATTAATGGGCATTATAAAATTTAACTTCAAGCACTTAACCCACAAATGAGGCAGCAGTTTCTTGAATGCATTGAACAACAACTGTAAAATCAACAACATCACCGAAACATTCTCTTCATTACACTGACAAATCCACACTGACAGAGATGCAAAGAGGTTAACTGGAGAAAATATGCTGTCTTCCTCAGTTGTATATGACAAATGAACTCAGTCAGCCACAATCGACGATGCAGTGTGACTCTTTCATTCGTTTGTTAACTGTGTAGTTATCCAACATATCTGCATTTGGGTCACTAACATGACACTCATTTTGTGTCCAAATTTATGAATTAATTAAAAAAACAAACAATAATAAAATGCAATTCATACACAACTATAACTTGAATATACCTCTTCTATGATATACAGTTTCAATGTATATACTTTCTTGCCCTCTCTCTCTCTCTCTCTCTCTCTCTCTCTACATATATATATACAGTATATACACTGGTGGCCAAAAGTTTGGAATAATGTACAAATTTTGCTCTTATGGAAAGAAATTGGTACTTTATTCACCAAAGTGGCATTCAACTGATCACAATGTATAGTCAGGACATTAATAATGTGAAAAATTACTATTACAATTTAAAAAAAAACAACAACAACAACAAAAAAACATTCAGACAAAAAGAACTTCTTAAACTTCCTCAAAGAGTTCTCATAAAAAAATCCTCCATGTGCAGCAATGACAGCTTTGCAGATCCTTGGCATTCTAGCTGTCAGTTTGTCCAGATACTCAGGTGACATTTTACCACACGCTTCCTGTAGCACTTGCCATAGTCTTGTCGGGCACTTCTCACGCACCTTACAGTCTAGCTGATCCCACAAAAGCTCAATGGGGTTAAGATCCATAACACTCTTTTCCAGTTATCTGTTGTCCAATGTCTGTGTTTCTTTGCCCACTCTAACCTTTTCTCTTTGTTTTCTGTTTCAAAAGTGTCTTTTCCTTTGCAATTCTTTCCATAAGGCCTGCACCCCTGAGTCTTCTCTTTACTGTTGTACGTGAAACTGGTGTTCAGTGAGTAGAATTCAATGAAGCTGTCAGCTGAGGACATCTATTTCTCAAACTAGAGTCTCTGATGTACTTATCCTCTTGTTTAGTTGTATCTGGGCATTCCACATCTCTTTCTGTCCTTGTTAGAGCCAGTTGTCCTTTGTCTTTGAAGACTGTTGCGTACACCTTTGTATGATTTCTTTTGGAAATTTCAAGCATTGTATAGCCTTCATTCCTCAAAACAATGATTGACCGATGAGTTTCTAGAGAAAGCTGTTTCTTTTTTGCCATTTTTGACCTAATATTGACCTTAAGACATGCCAGTCTATTGCATACTGTGGCAACACAAAGACAATGTTAAGCTTCATTTAACAAACCAAATAGCTTTCAGCAGTGTTTGATAAAATTGCAAGTGATTTTCTAGTACCAAATTAGCAATTTAGCATGATTACTGAAGGATAAGGTGTTGGAGTGATGGCTGCTGGAAATGGGGCCTGTCTAGATTTGATCAAAAATTACTTTTTTTCAAATAGTGATGGTGCTGTTTTTTACATCAGTAATGTCCTGACTATACTTTGTGATCAACTGAATGTCACTTTGTTGAATTAAAGTACCAATTTTCTTCCGAAACAGCAAAATCTGTACATTATTCCAAACTTTTGACCGCCAGTGTATATTACTAGGGCAAGAAATTATATACATTGAAACTGTATATCATAGAAGAGGTATATTCAAATTAGTCATAGTTTTTTGTTTATAATTAATTCATATGTTTCAGCTGGCAGCAATTCTTTTAACCCTAACTGATCTAATGTCTTAAACAACCATGTCGGAAGTTGTATCCTGTGGTTGTGTGTTTCAGAAGGGGCAAATTATTGGCCTGCATCAAGCAAAGAAAACAACTAAGGAGATTGCTGAAATCACTGGAATTGGGTTAAGAACTGTCCAACACATTATTAAAACCTGGAAGTATAGTGGTGAACCATCAGCTTCACGGAAGAAATGTGGTCGGAAAAAAATCTTGAATGATCGTGATCGGAGATTAATAAAACGCTTGGTGAAGTCACATCATAAAAATCGACAGTAGAACTCATGGCTATGTTTAACAGTGAAAGTAAGAGCATTTCCACATGCACAATGTGACAAGAACTTACAGGATTGGGACTAAACAGCTGTGTGGCCACAAGAAAGCCACTTGTTAGTGAAGCTAATCGTAAAAAACGACTTCAGTTTTCTAGGGAACATAAAGATTGGACTGTGGAGCAATGGAAAAAGGTAATGTGGTCTGATGAATCCAGATTTACAATATTCCAAAGCGATGGGCGCGTCAGGATAAGAAGGGAAGCACATAAAGCGATGCACCCGCCATGCATAGTGCCCACTGTATAAGACTTTGGAGGCAGTGTTATGATCTGGGGTTGCTTCAATTGGTCAGGTCTAGGCTCAGCAACATTATGCAGCAATAAACTGAAGTCAGCTGACTACCTGAATATACTGAATGACCAGGTTATACCATCAATGAATTTTTTCTTCCATGATGGCACGGACATATTCCAGGATAACAATGCCAAGATTCATCTGGCTCAAATTGTAAAAGAGTGGTTCAGGAAGCATGAGAACGTGAATTGGCCACCACAGAGTCCTGACCTTAACCCCACTGAAAGTTTTTGGGATGTGCTGGAGAAGACTCCTGTCATCAATACAATATCTCGGCCAAAAATGTATGCAGCTCTGGATGGAAATAAATGTTGTTACGTTGCATATGGTTTTCGAAACAATGCCATGACGAATGCCTGCTGAAATCAAAGGTAAAGGCAGTCCAATGAAATATTAAGAGTATGAAACCTTTTTTTTTTTTTTTTGGCCAGGCAGTGTATGTATATACTATATACTATGTGTATATTGTATATAGCCTATTTGTGGGGCAAGGTCAAAGTGGAGGACCCCTGTAATGTTAAACCATTCACTGTGTTCAGTAACTAATGTTCAATAAATAGTTACATTTATTAATGAAAAGAATAATTATAATTCAGAATAATCTGTAACAATTTACAATAAGGTTCCATTTGTGAACATTAGTTAACAACATTAGTTAAAATTAAACTAACGATGAACAATACTTTTACAGCATTTATTAATCTAATTTCAACATATAGTAATACATTTGTGTTAACATAATTTAATTCACAATGAACTAACATTAACAATGAACAACTGTATTTTTATTTACTAGCATAAACAAAGATTAATAAATTTATAATAATAGATTTATGATACCTAATGCATTAACTAATGTTAACAAATGGAACCTTATTGCATATATATTTTTTCTTTTTTTCTGTCAAGTAACATAGGTCATTAGCTTAACTGTAGGCTGTTTACTGCTGTCAAGCAACATAGCAACTTGTCACATATAGAATGTGTGGTGGTCACAGGTGTGCACTTATAGTCATTTTTCTATGGCTTTGAATGTGGTTCATACAGAGAATTTAGTGTCTGAACTATTCGTTTTATAAACTAGATTTTCCAATAAATTTTCTTTTCATTGCATTGGAAATCCTTATTTGTGATCGACCCCTATACACACAGGAGCACTGGACATGGAGAAAGTGATTATAGTGCTCAATACCCTGACAAAAAATTTCTTTCCAAACAGGAAATGCATGCAGTTTATAGCTTCTGTTTAAGGTGCCTTTTATTAGGTCACTTTGTGGAGGGATTTTATGATGCAGGGCTTTTAAGGGGTGACAGGCCTCCACCCAAAGCATCCACTAAAAGAGAGTGAAGTAAAATAGCAAACAAAGCAAATGAGAGATAAGGAGACGGCAGGGTCAAGGCAGTCTAGCTGGGCAACTTTCATAAGCTTTTGTCGAACAAGCAGCAAGACCTCACAGTCCTGCTCTACAGGGACAGGTGCACTAGTAAAACAGAAATTACGGAGGTTGGGTGGACGGGGGAGTGAAATACTACACATAACACTGAGCCCCCAGTGGCCTTTATAGCCTACACACTCATCTCATCTGCAGTAGGGCCTTACACATTAAACTGCAAATTCCACTCATCAACCTATATTTCATGAATGTATAAGAGGACACATCAGAATCCTTATAATAGCTTACATGCCTCTATACAACATCTAGATAATGCAGCATTTTCTTTTGGGTATAATATCTTGGAAGCTGTTTATAATAATGGTCTGTCATTAACAGGTAATTATGCAGGAATTAATGCAGGACAAATGAGTAGTACTACATTAACACTTTAGTTACTACTATGAACTAATATGGAAACACGATTAACTAATCAGTAAGTAACAGTGAACTGATGACTGAGGTAGTTCACTGTTAGGTAATCAATAATTACTGAATTTGATTTGCCTCATTGAGAACTATTACCTAACAATTACTATTGACAAAAACTGTTGTCACCTTGCTCTCAGTGTGCGCTTGTCTTTCAAGAGTTTATTGTAAAAAGCAGAGCAGTCCAGTCCAAAATGAAGACATACGAAAAGTATTGCCTTCATGACTGTTACATTGAGTCGAAATTTATCCGGTGTCCATGCTGCACTCATTAATGAGAACAAACGCTCCACAGATGCAGATGACCCAGGCAGGCATAAAACAAACTCTATGACCTTGATTCCTCCAGCCTGGCCTGCAAGACTTTTCTCAGGTCATGAATGTGCAAAGCTATGGCTGTGCACAACAGAATGATAAGCAAAAAATCCTTCACTTGCGTGAATGTAACGTTGGCTGGCAACAAGGTAAACGAAGAGACGATGACATGTGATGAACCCAAGAGCAGTTTTATTAACAATCGTGAAATCCAAAAACCTGTACTATAAACGTGATCAAAACATAAACTTGACTTGACTTGACTTGACTACCAAACATTAACACAATACCTGACAAAGGACCATGGCAAACATGAGGGTATAAATACATGGACGAGGGTAACAAGACAACCAATGAACAGACAGAACAATATACAAGATAACAAGACTAATAAACTTAAACCAATGACAAACTAGAACTGATAATGAGTTAAAAGAGAATAAACCAATGAAAACAAGACACATGAACATGGAGGGAAACAGGATGATCACATGACTTGACATGGAAACAGGGATCACATAACATGGCAGGGAAACAGGAAATAACATGACATGGAACCACATGACCTGAACAGGAACTTAACTTAAAAAAAAAAAAAACATGAAAACAAGAACAAAACACATATAGACATGACAGTGAACCTTGTCAGATTTGGAAATTTGCCTGACAAAACAATTGCTTACACTTGGTGTGGCACAATTACTTTTAGCAGCATCCACATGCTTATTGTATGAACATGCTACGCAATGTCGGTGCGGCCTCCATGGGCAATGGAAAAGCGAATCTCACACCTCACTTTACTAGGCTCTGTCTGTGCCTCCTTTTTTAGAAATGTAAAATCTTTTTGAAGATCCTCATTAAATGTACATGCACACTTCGTTGACATTTTTCTAGCCGCAATTTCATCTGTGTGCTCTTTTAAACTGACTCTTCAATTAGTTCACTAACTGGATGTCTATTGATAGGGGATTGTGATTGGATAGTTTAATCCAGTCATGTACTTTAAATAACATGGTGTGATTTTATTGGTTTTACAAGCCGTATCCTTGGTTTCCTTTGATTAGAATACTCACGTGACTGAGAAAGCTGCATAGGCAACAGAGAAATTGTAGGAGAGGGGAAATACGGAACAAAACATGATTTTTCCAGAATAAATCGGGACACTAGAAAAGGTGCTTGAATACAGGACTGTCCTGGGAAAAACAGGACGTCTGGCCACCCTAGAGATAGGTGGAATCGGCCTCATAGCTGCGCGATGGTTTTCTCTGGATTTCTGTTGAAGTCTTGTGGAGATCAACGCACTTGTCTTTTAAACACATAATTTTAATATTTATCTTGATTTATTATTTTACTTTATGTAAAGAGATAAGACTTTTAAAACATGTAGTAACCGTGAGCACCAGCCATTAAAAATATTATCCTGCTAAAGGTTTGCGAAAAGACATTGTGTTTAGTTAAGTATGCAATTATGTTCAATTATTTCAATGATTCATAATTTAATGCCAGAATGTTTTTTTAATGTCTGTGAATGTTTGTTAACTATCTGTTTGATTAAATGGAATAAATGTAGTAACAAACACTTGAGTATTCATTACTAAGTGACAAGTAACACCTCAGTTACTATTAATGGTTTATAATGTGTTTTCACTATATAATAATGGTCCAGATACCCTTTAACTCCCAAGGAAGGAAACGTCTAGGTTACTGGTGTAACCTCTGTTCCCTGATGGAGGGTTCGAGACATTGTGTCGATGTAGTGACACTAGGGGTTCGATCTTGAGAGCCCCAATCACCTTTGCTAAAAATAGAAAAGGCCAATGAGAATTGGTGAGTGGAATTTGCATGCCACTCTCCACCAGGGACATACGGGTATAAAAGGAGATGGCGTGCACCACTCATTCATGATCCAGTTCCCCAGATGGCTGCCCAGGTTCAGTGGCGTCCTCTCCACTGCTGTGCGAGGCGAGGGTGCCTCGGTCCTTTGGGCGGAGGTCACCACACTTCTAGCGAAGGGAGCGATAGAACCCGTCCCCTTAGCCGAGTTGCACAAGGGCTTTTACAGCCCTTATTTTATCATGCCCAAGAGAGGGGGGTTGCGCCCAGTCTTGGATCTGCATGCTTTGAACAGAGCCTCACACAGGCTTCCATTCAAGATGTTGATGCAGAAGCGCATCCTGACGTCTGTACGACATCAGGATTGGTTCGCAGCCATCGACCTGTGTACTTTCATGTATCGATCCTTCCTTGACATAGACCCTTTCTTCGCTTTGCCTTCGAGGGACGAGCATACCAGTACAAGGTCCTCCCTTTCGGTCTGTCCCTATCTCCTCGCATCTTTACCCAGGTCACAGAGGCTGCTCTGGCCCCACTGAGGGTGAAGGGCATTCGCATTCTCAATTATCTTGACAACTGGCTGATCCTAGCTCACTCGCAAGATCTATTGTGTGCGCACAGGGACCTTGTGCGCACCTTGTGTTTTGGCACCTCAACCAACTGGGGCTTCAGGTCAACTGGGAAAAGAGCAAGCTCTCCCCGGCGCAGAGCATCTCTTTTCTCAGTATGGAGTTGGACTCGGTCACCCTGATGGCACACCTTACGAACGAGCGTGCACAGTCGGTGCTGGCCTGCTTGAAAACCTTTAGGCAGAAGGTAGCGGTCCCGGTGAAACAATTTCAGAGGCTCCTGGGGCATATGGCATCCTCGGCAGCGGTACTCCCCCTCAGGTTGATGCATATGAGACCGCTCCAGCACTGGCTACAGACTCAAGTCCCGAGGTGGGCATGGCACCACGGCACCAAGCACGTGACTATCACGCCTCAGTGCCATCAAACTTTCAGTCCTTAGTCAGACCTGGCATTTCTACGTGCAGGGGTTCCCTTAGAGCAGGTCTCGAGGTGCATCGTGGTCATGCCAGATGCCTCAAATTTGGGCTGGGGTGCTGTGTGCAATGGGCAGGCAGTATCGGGGCTCTGGATAGGGCCCCGCCTGCAATGGCACATCAACTGCCTAGAGTTGCTGGCAGTATCGCTGGCCCTGCGGAGGCTTCAACCGTTGATTCAGGGCAAACACATGTTGATCCGGACGGACAACACAGCGACTGTGGCATACATAAACCGCCAGGGCAGTGCACGCTCACGTCGCATGTCGCAACTCCTTTGGAGTCAGCAGATGTTGAAGTCTCTGCGAGCCACTCACCTTCCGGGTGTCCCCAACCGTGCAGTGGACGTGCTTTCACAGCAGGTAACTCTCCGCAGAGAGTGGAGACTCCACCCCCGCGCAGTCCAGCTGATTTGGGAGAGATTCAGAGAGGCATAGGTGGACCTGTTCACCTCCCAAATGTCCTCTCACTACCCCCTTTGGTACTCCCTGTCCGAGGCTTCCCTCGGCACGGATGCCTTGGCGCACAGCTGGCCTTGGGGGCTGCACAAGTACGCGTTTCCCCCAGTGAGCCTCATTGCACAGATGTTGTGCAAAGTCAGGGAGGACGGGCAACAAGTCCTGATGGTTGCACCATACTGGCCCAACCGTACTTGGTTTTCAGACCTAATGCTACTGGCAGTAGCCCCTCCCTGGCGCATTCCCCTGAGGCAGGACCTTCTCACTCAGGGGCAGGGCATCCTCCTGCACCCATGGCCAGACCCAGGTGGTAGACACGATCACTCAGGCCAGAGAATTGGTGTTCTTCCCTTGGGGAAGATCCACGGAGATGTGCAGTCGGGTCTGTATTGTCCTTTCTACAAGAGGGACTGGAGAGACGGCTGTCTCCCTCGATCCTGAAGGTGTACATGGCTGCTATTGCAGCATATCACGATACACTGGATGGGAGTCCCTCTCGACAGCACGACCTGATCACCAGGTTCCTCAAAGGTGCGAGGAGATTGAATCCCCTTAGGCCGCACCTGATTCCCTCTTGGGATCTCTCTGTGGTCCTACCTGCCTAACAGAGAGCCCCCTTTGAACCCATGGAGCAGGCCGAGCTCAGCACTTTGTCCCTGAAGATGGCCCTCCTGGTGGCGCTCACTTCTATCAAGAGGGTGGGGGACCTGCAGGAGATTTCTGTCACCAGCGAATGCCTGGAGTTTGGGCCGGCACACTCACGTGATCTTGAGACCATGGCCCGGTTACGTGCCCAAAGTTCCCACCACTCCCTTCCGGTATCAGGTGGTGAACCTGCAAGCACTCCCTTCAGAGGAGGAAGACACGGCCTTGTCGTTGCTGTGTCCAGTTCGCGCCCTGCACATCTATCTGGACTGCATGCAGAGCTTTAGATGCTCGGAGCAGCTCTTTGTCTGCTTTGGAGGGCAACAGAAGGGGAAAGCTGTCTCTAAACTCCCTTTGGGAGTCCGGGCGCACTCTACCAAAGGTGTAGCATCCTCCTGGGAACTGGTGAGAGGCGCCTCTCTAGCAGACATATGCAGAGCAACGGGTTGGGCTACACCCAATGCCTTTGCGAGGTTCTACAACCTGTGCATAGAACTGGTTTTTCGACCTGAGTGTTACGGGGTAACAACAGGTAGGCTGGGCGGCCGGTCAGGTGTATCGCTTGCATTGCGCCTTTCCCCTCTTGAGGTGATAATGTGTGCTATCTTGTCTACAACAGTTCCCTATAACTGGTGAACATTAGACACCTCTTTAATTCCTTAAGCACTAATCGGTGGCAAACTCGGCGGAGGAGTGATGCAGCCAGGCCCAGTACTCGTGGTATGCCCCTTTTCAGGTGAGCCCGTGTAATTGGGCTCAGTGCTCCATACATGGTGATTCCGCCCTCGGTAATCCTGTATGATGCGTTTCCACTGTTCGGTTTCCACTCAAGTGAACCCTGTGTTTCCACTTGTCAGAGCTCTGCTCTGCCTCGCCACTGTTGCTGTGTACCCTCTCCGTAGACAGGGTCCTCACCAGTGGCATCATTCCATATGTGAACTTCCCCGTCAGTAAGTCCATGTGAGGTATTCTCCATATGTTAACCTCCCTCCGGTTGGATGTGGTCTCCGTAGTGCTCTCCCTCCTGGAGAGGGAAGAGCACTTCCCCAGTGCTATTCTAGCAGGTGCTCAGTGGGAAATTACTTAATACAAAAATCAGGAAAGGCCACCGCCTGTAGCTTCCTTGGGCATGTGCGTCCTCCCACCCTTGTTGGGACCTGGTAGATGCCTTACCTAATTCACTGGAAGGTCACGACGTGGTCGAGCGCTTGCTGCGAGGCACGCAGTGTCCGCTCTTCCGTACCTTGTAACATGGTTCAGCACCTGTGGCGTTTCGTATAGGAAACCCTAGTGTCACTACATCGACATAACGTCGAGTGAGTGACAGACAGGGAACGTCTAGGTTACTGGTGTAACCTCTGTTCCCTGATGGAGGGAACGAGACGTTGTGTCCCTCCTGCCGCAGTGCTGAACCGACCGCTGACATTGCCGGGACTCTCTCTCAGCTCCTCAGCACAACTCTGAATGAGTGGTGCACGCCATCTCCTTTTATACCTGTATGTGCGAGGCGGAGAGTGGCATGCAAATTCCACTCACCAATTTTCATTGGCCTTTTCTTAATAAAGCAAAGGTGATTGGGGCTCTCAAGAGCGAACCCCTAGTATCACTACATCGACACAACGTCTCGTTCCCTGCATCAGGGTACAGAGGTTACACCAGTAACCAAGACGTTTCTGACGCAATCAAGTCACTCCCCTGTGTCTCTTAAAGCACACTTTACAAATAAAATCTTAGAAATCCACAAAATCGACTCTTCATGGTAAATTATTTATTTTAGAATCTTAATGTAGATTTTCAGCAGATAAAGTATTTAATTTAAAATTTAATAGCTTTTCATTTAGCCATAGTGAAAAAAATCTTTGAAAACATAAACATAATATATTAGGCTATCTATAAAACAGCCAGTAAGATGGATTAATATGATACCTGCAAACAAATTATCATTTTTAAAATGTTAAAAGCTCAAGATTGCTGTGGAAAGTGGTGAATGCCACCCAAACCCCTTCTTTCTTCCATGGACTCGAGATGAACATACAGTATTTTACTTGAAGTTATAATAATATAAGCAATATCAGCAGTACACAAAATACTTCTTAATGTTGCAAACCAATTATTTGCATACAGTATTCCAAGTGCTCACTTTTTAAGTAATCAATTGTAGCCTTTTTTATGCTTTTTCTTTTTTTCTTTTTTTTTACTAAAGACAATGTACAAATTGTACATCAAGAAAGAGGAATAAAAAAAAAAAATGATCTTATTTTGAATAACCATTTCAAATATCCATTCACAACATATTCTACAAATAACGTGTAATTCATTAATTTTCATGTTATGTTTTATTTAAAATAAAGTGGAAAGTTAAGGCATTGCCTCATTTTTTATATCTATTTTTTTTTTTTTTTTTTATGAGACAGGACATCATACATTGTATTTTAACAAATGTATTCAAAATCAAGAATCTAAAGGAAACAATCTATCTAAATTAATTTATAATATTTTTAAGCAAATCCCGTTTATGTTCACATTCCAGACTTTTATTGTTAATTTTAAATTTTACTTTCTCCATTTGGGATATTTCCAAAATCATTTCTCTCCATCTTTGAAATTGTGGGGGTTCTGAATTAAGCCATTTTTTTTTTTTTTTCTTGTAATCTGTTTCAAAGTTGCTATTCTGATTACACTAAATATATTTTGTTCAGTTTTATTTCTTAAGAACAGTGGCATTTTACCCAAAATAAGGTTTTCTGGATGTATTTCTATTGTGCAGTTAAATATTAAATTAACCTGTCTAATCACTTCATTCAAATAAATTGTCGATTTCGAGAACTCATAGAATTTGACTGTAATGAGCCTTTTTTTCTCCACAATGTATCCAACAATCCCCTTTTACCATGGTATTGTATTTTCTTTGAATAGCAGGTGTTATAAAAAAATCAAATTTGTATCTTCCAAGCAGATTCCCTCCAAACACTGGATTGAGTAGTATGGAATGTATTATATTTCTTCCCAGTCTTGCTGACTAATTTTTATTTTTAATTCATCCTCCCTACATTATTCAGTGTCCTGTATATCTCTTTCAAGTGCACTCTTTAAAATTCCTAATATTTTTATTGGATTAGTTGTATTGTATGTATCAATTATATAATTTATTAATGGATGCATTCCTTTTTTATTTCTTTTACTTTAACTGCTGTTGATAAATATTTTCTTAACTGTAAATAATAATAATAATAATAATAATAAGTTAATTTTGAAGCTCATACTTTTTTGCTAGGTTTGAAAAGGTATCCATTCCTTTATCAGTGAAGAGTCGGTGATATCTTTTCAGACCTCTAATTGAGTCCGGTGAAACCAATGAGCTCTAGCGTGAAACTTCTACCTGTCAATCAACCACTGTGCTAAAATGTGGTATTTAAACTTTGCCGATTAAAACACATACACAAATGCACAAGTTCACAGAACTTCATAGTCCCTGATGTGAACATAAATTGTAACATGAGAAGCACATTTGTGACAGAATTTTGAATAATTTGTCAGTGTTTCAAAGACTGGTCAAAATCGGCTTGTTAAGTGATTGTTTGTGCCCCACACTAAATAATGACCATGAGACGCCACTGACAACTGGTACAAACAACTCTGGAAATCTCATGAACGTTTACCATTGTGCCCTTGAGCAAGACCCTACGCTATCTGGGATAAATATAGTATCAAATTATTCACAAATGCGTAAACACATCCATCAATTCGATAAATGTCATAAATGCATCTTACTATCCACACACAAATGCCTTTCAACTTGTGTCTGTGAAATTCCAAATTAAAAGAATGTGCAGCAATTTGTACAAACAGTGACATATTTGTGAATATAAAAGTTCAGTTTTGTATAAATGTAACGCAGTTTGCGTGACTAACCAAAGGAAGATGTTCCAAATTAAACATAAAATGGCCTTGTGAAGCATTGAACGTGCATTCATTGACATGTTTTTGTGTCTATTCTGTTTTATTTATTTGAATTTTGAGACTTTTGTTTAGCTGTTTTTACCATGGCCGACCCACACACAAAAAACGAACAATGAATAAGTCCTAAATTCATCCATAAGTGTGAGCACATCTACCCACCAATTTGGAAAAAATTCACAAATGAATTTATTAGCCTTATACAAATGTCTTTTTACTTGTGTCTGTGTAATTTATTATTAAATTAATTTGCACCTATTTGTACAAATAGAGACATATTTGTGAATGTACAATGGGAAATATCTGTTTGTGTAGTCAAAGCATGAGTACAATTCTTAATGTTGTAGTATCCAATAGGGCTGGGCGGAAGGGCGATATCCTGTATATCGTGGCGATGGAATAATGTGTTAATCGGTAGAAATATTTCGATATCGTGGTATGCAAATATCTGTGCATGCAACACTCCACTTGGCTTAAGGTGAGACTGTGTGGCAAAGGTTCATGTTTGGAGCAGATAAAGAAGGAAGCGGGAGCCAGTTTCCACAGTCCACGTGAGTCACGTTTATTACAAACAAAACAGAAATTGCTTTTCAGCATAAACAAAACCAAAATACTGCTTTACAGCATAAACACACAGCATCTTGCTTTTCAGCATAAACACTCTATGAAACAGTCTCTGGTGTGTGCCACTCTTCCTCTTTCGGTGGACTGGGCCATCTTTTATCTCCCCCGACTCTCATTGTGCACATAGAAACAGTAATTAGTAACAATTCATCTCTGGTGGATGTTCTTACCGATTTCTCTCTGCCCAGACAGGCGCTCAATCACATCCTCACCTCCACAGACTGATAGTGAGAGACGAACAAACAAACATGGAGATAGATGAACAAACATAATGCAGGATGACTCAGAAACAAGTCAATTGCAGGAGGAGGAATATATTTTTGCATTAAATGGTGCAGCTTGGTGTTATTGGATGAGAGTCAAAGTATATGGTAATATTATTTACATTTTTGGTCAATAATGATATGTATGATATGGAATATAGCCTACACATTTTGATGGAATTGATTCAAAAACTTAAAAAAATAAGTTCCTTTTTTATTTAAAATGATGCCCAATGTAGCCTAATGGAAGACCTGTCATGTCCATTACAATGAAAAACAATAAATAAATATAAAAAATAATATTTGATCTGTTTTATCTACTATGCATCACTTTTCAATACAGGCACAAATAGGCTTTTCTATTTGACTATAAGCATTTGCTTTGATTCTGAAGCAAAGCCCTCAATCACTGTTTTGTTTTGGATTTTATCTTCCATTAGATACTGGAAACCGTTTTGGTAACTATATAGTCTACTTGATATAAATGCACTGTTGACAAAGGTGTTATTTATTAACTCCTGATGTAATTGGATTGCTTCTCTCTCCATGCTTGCAGGAGAAACAGTCGGTAGGAAAGCTTGAAGGTGTCAATGGTAATTAACAGCAGCTGAGGCGCACTGTTTACACGCACGTCATAAACAGGGCTCTCATCTAATAACGTGAGACCGCACCTTTTAATGCAAAAATATATTCCTCCTTCTGCATTTGACTTGTTTCAGAGTTGTCCTGAATTCAGTTTGTTCATCTATCTCCGTTTGTTTGTTTGTTTGTCTCTCTTACTATCAGTCTCACCTTCAGCCAAGCAGAGCATTGCATGCACAGATATTTTCATACCACGATATAGAAACATTTCTACCAACTGACACTTTATTCCATCACCACAATGTATATTGCCATTACGCCCAGCCCTATTGGATACTACAACATTAAGAATTGTATTCATGCTTTGACTACACAAACAGATATTTCCCATTGTGTAGACAGGGATTTCAGTCTAGAAACTTGGTTAAGTTTGAAGTAGCATACTTTAAAGTTGACCTGGAACAAATACCTGGTGAGCCAGGTGTTGGAATCCTATTAGCTAGAAAGCTTCTGACATGTAACACAAACATATTGTCACCAGGACTTACACTGCTTTTTTCACCTTTTACAATGTTACAGGACATTATCCATGGTTATATATGAGAAAAATTGAAAAAAACCCTTAGATTTTTTCTGCTGATCTCAGACACTGTTTGTTTGAAGTGGCGCTTGTAAACTGCACATGCTGAGTGACCTTGTGAATAAACCATGCCCCGCCTGATGGTACATCTGTAAAATGAAACTGCCAAATATTGGTAGCTGATTTTATTACACAAAGTTACATGTGGATCGTGCAAGGCAAAACCAGCAGAAAGGAAGTCTCAAAATTCAAATGAATGAAACAGAAAACACACAAAAAGACGTCAATGAATGCACATGTCACTTGATCCAAAAATGCACATTCGATACTTCACAAGATCATTTTGTGTTTCATTTAGAACATCTTCATTTGGTTGCATCCACAAACTGTGATTTATTTGTATAAAAGAGAACATTTATATTCACAAATATGTCTCTATATGTACAAATAGGTAAACATTCATTTTATAATAAATTACATAGACACAAGTATAAAGACATTTGTACACTATATTGCCAAAAGTATTCGCTCACCCATCCAAATAATTGAATTCAGGTGTTCCAATCACTTCCATGGCCACAGGTGTATAAAATGAAGCACCTAGGCATGCAGACTGCTTCTACAAACATTTGTGAAAGAATGGGCCGCTCTCAGGAGCTCAGTGAATTCCAGCGTGGTACTGTGATAGGATGCCACCTGTGCAACAAGTCCAGTCGTGAAATTTCCTCGCTACTAAATATTCCACAGTCAACTGTCAGTGGTATTATAACAAAGTGGAAGTGATTGGGAATGACAGCAACTCAGCCACGAAGTGGTAGGCCACGTAAAATGACAGAGCGGGGTCAGCGGATGCTGAGGCGCATAGTGCGCAGAGGTCGCCAACTTTCTGCAGAGTCAATCGCTACAGACCTCCAAAGTTCATGTGGCCTTCAGATTAGCTCAAGAACAGTGCGTAGAGAGCTTCATGGAATGGGTTTCCATGGCCGAGCAGCTGCATCCAAGCCATACATCACCAAATGCAATGCAAAGCGTCGGATGCAGTGGTGTAAAGCACGCCGCCACTGGACTCTAGAGCAGTGGAGACACGTTCTCTGGAGTGACGAATCACGCTTCTCCATCTGGCAATCTGATGGACGAGTCTGGGTTTGGTGGTTGCCAGGAGAACGGTACTTGTCTGACTGCATTGTGCCAACTGTGAAGTTTGGTGGAGGGGGATTATGGTGTGGGGTTGTTTTTCAGGAGCTGGGCTTGGCCCCTTAGTTCCAGTGAAAGGAACTTTGAATGCTTCAGCATACCAAGAGATTTTGGACAATTCCATGCTCCCAACTTTGTGGGAACAGTTTGGGGATGGCCCCTTCCTGTTCCAACATGACTGCGCACCAGTGCACAAAGCAAGGTCCATAAAGACATGGATGAGCGAGTTTGGTGTGGAAGAACTTGACTGGCCTGCACAGAGTCCTGACCTCAACCCGATACAGCACCTTTGGGATGAATTAGAGCGAAGACTGCGAGCCAGGCCTTCTCGTCCAACATCAGTGTCTGACCTCACAAATGCGCTTCTGGAAGAATGGTCAAAAATTCCCATAAACACACTCCTAAACCTTGTGGAAAGCCTTCCCAGAAGAGTTGAAGCTGTCATAGCTGCAAAGGGTGGGCCGACGTCATATTAAACCCTATGGATTAAGAATGGGATGTCACTTAAGTTCATATGTGTCTAAAGGCAGATGAGCGAATACTTTTGGCAATATAGTGTATAAGGCTAATAACACGCATTTGTGAATTTTTCCCAAATTGGTGGGTAGATCTGCCCACACTTATGGACTTGTTCAATGTTAGTTGTTTGTGTGTGGGTCGGCCATGGTAAAAACAGCTAAACAAAAGTCTCAAAATTGAAATAATTAAAACAGAATAGACACAAAAACATGTCAATGAATGCACGTGTCACTTGATCCACAAATGCACGTTCAGTACTTTACAAGGCCATTTTGTGTTTAATTTGGAACATCTTCCTTTGGGTAAACATGCAAATTGTGTTACATTTATACAAAAGGGAACATTTGTATTCACAAATATGTCTCTATTTGTACAAATCGCTGCACAAGTTGAAAGGCATTTGTATGTGGATTGTAAGATGCATGTATGACATTTATCGAATTGATGGATAAGTGTTTACGCATTTGTGCATAATTATGATACTACATTCATCCCATAGAACCAGGGTGGTTGTTCTGGCAATACTGTAAGCCATTTTAGATGAAAGTGTCTTCTACATGACTACTTACTTAGAGGGATATTTAACATATTCATCTGCAGATTTGTCATGCTTATGTTCCATTGGTGCAGCGAAGCACAGGTGGATAAGACCAGGGCTCCACTGTGTCTGTCAGTCACAGTATGTTAATCTTATTCAAATGGTATGGAGTAATCTTTGTGGAGAGGAAGCAGAATTACAATGGCGTATCCCTTTTAAATGAAGGACTTTGTAACTGTGAATATAATCAGGGACAAGGCATCTTTGAATAAAAAACAATCACTTCAAACCATGTCTGTACATCCACACACCGTCTTTTTACGGACAGTTCTAAATTTCTAGTTTCTGACTAGAAACTCCACTCACACTTAAGACTTCACAGATCAAAACTGAAACTGCAAATGACCCTCAATGATGATGCACTAAAGTCCTTTCCTTTAATCTTCCTTTCAGACTTAAACTATGTTCCAAACCCTTTTAAGTTGCCTAGTATGCCTAACTAGGCAGTCATTTCAGGCATTATTGACAAAAAAATGATGTTGCCTTCTAAGATACTTCGTTTTGGCTAAATCTATTTATGCTTCAAATTTATACTTCATGCATAAGGCAATTTCAGAATGCATTGCAACGAGCTAAGTGATTTCTTTTATAGCAAAATCGAAGAAAGAATGGGTTGACAACATTTAAAAAAAAATCTGACCAAAAGGAAGGTGTCTTTAAGGTTGTTGCGGTGGTTCAAAACAGCTTGTCAGAACAAACCTTCAGGAAATCTTCATACCGACTGTTAAAAACCTCCTTAGTGTCATTAGTCCACGTAATCGGTGGGTGTGACCCAGTGCTCCACCTACTTTGACACCAACATATTTTTCGTTTCACAGTCGAGATCGGTCGACATGAACTCATGGAGTGCAGTTTCCACCCTTTTATACACCTATTTTTGCAGTAATACATTTGCATTTATATTTATTCATTTGGCAGATATCAATGCCCTTCTTTAAAAAATAAGTATAATGTATAAGTATAAAAACTCTTTTTCATGATATTACGTGGATTCCATAAAATTCAATAACTGAGAGTAACCCGTGCATATGGCCACTTAAAGCATGTGAGCGGTAGCATTAGCACCATGAATCCAGAAAGCAAACATGACAAATTACACATTATGTACTGCATGTACAGTATTTTATTGTAAATCATCATACTTTTACTGATCTCATGTGGATTTTGTTCATAGAATGAAGCAAGTAGTAATTGATAACACATTTTAGTGTCACATTCGTCAATGTTTGTCATGTAGTCTGTTGACATGACAGCGTGCATCTCGTATTTGAATGCTCCTATAAATGCAGAACCCAAATCTAATGCAGCATCACATGTGTCTGAACAGCCATAGTGAAAAAGTTGGCTAAAATATAGCTCCATCTAATATAAAATGACCCATATTTGGAGTATTTTACACAATATTTATGTGTGCAATGTATTTTTGTATTTTTGCAACATGCTAAGCTTGCTGTGTGCTTCGCACAAGGAGAGTTATTTGGGTGCATGAGAGACCATTAAGAGAGTTTCTGCCTATGTAGAACATCCCAAATCAGACATTTGTGAGGTTCTTTGAAGGTTTGAAATGGAGTTTCAACTTATATTGGACCAAAAGAAGTAAATTATTTTAACTTCTTCCTCTCTTTGAGCACAAACACACAGATCTGTTGGATGCCAGCTTAATAAAACATCAACAACATCACAAAATTACTAACCAACTGTCTGATCATTATTGCCTCAAACTAACTATAGAAAATCTCTAGGCATTTGTGATCTTCAAAGGTTTGAAGAGTGAGCCACACAGGTTTGAAAGGTATCATTCCAACCTTAAGCCACTGGAGGAGAACTGACAGACATTAAGAACTTTTCTCCAGTGGCTTTGCAGCAAGGAATCATGGGATATCACTCATAAAGACTCTGTGTGTGAGCCTGTCCCTGCGTCTGATACCTAGGTGCATTGGGGGGCTAATCTTCAAAAACACTGCACTCTCCCTCCCTTGTCCAATCCCTCTCTTTCCACTTAATATCTCCTCACATGCTATAGTTGTCCCTTTGAGGCCTAAATCCCGCCTAATCTTTCTCTCTTCCCAGTCAGGAAACCAAATCAGCTTCTATCACTCAGCGTCTTATAGGCCTCAAAAAACCTCAAAGCCTCAATCATACATCTGAGAGTGAGTGTGAGATAGAGATACAGATAGAGATAGAGAAATAGATAGAAAACTGCCAACCATTAGACAACCAGCACTTTAAAAAGATTTATGCTTAAGGTTTGTGTTGCTGAAGGCACTTGGTGAAGTTACTTGGTGTGATGTAACACAATCTACACTGGAAGTGCGCTACGTTGCTAAATATGCATTGATATGTACATTTTTGCTGACATATGTTAATGTTCTCATGGTTATGACATGATAACTGTCATAGTTCACCAAAACTACACTACAGCTTTGTTGATTAATGGGAGCAATATAGTGTTGTCACATTGTGACTATAACTGTTATAATGTCAAAACCATGAACGCATTAATAAATGATTCATCCTGATAAATAACTAAGCTGGTATACTGAGGCTGGTTATTCATAACAGTGATCATTTACATATACAAGTCTTAAAGGTACAGCAAAAGCATCCTGGCTACATTTTAACGTTCATGTAGAGAGGGGGTGGAAAATGGTCATGAAGAATAAATTATGACTGTTTTTGGTGCAAAAAACTTTTATTAACATTATTAGTGGACTTGGGCAAAGTCGGAATAAAAAAGATATAAAAGTGTAAGTGCGGAGAACCTATTGTTCTTCTAAGGATTATTATTAGGGCCCAAGCACAAAGTGCAGTGGCCCTATTTTTATTCTAAGGATTATTATTATTATTATTATTATTATTATTATTAGGGCCCAAGCACTGAAAGTGCGGAGGCCCTATTGTTGTTCTTAGGACTATTAGGGTCCAATCACTGTAAGTGCGGAGACCCTATTGTTCTTCTAAGGATTATTATTATTATTATTATTATTAATAATAATATTTTCAAGGTTTTTGGTACTTTTGGGGTACTTAACATGTGTGAAAACTCTTGACATTTTGCAAACAAAATGTGTGTGCATTGTGTGATTTTAATTAAATTCAGCTGTATGTTTGGTAATGGGGGCTAATCACATTGCTGTGGCTATTATGGGTCACGGTCATAGTGCCACCAACTGGCAGCAGGAAGTATGGCACTTTTAACAGACTTTGAAATAGCCCTCTTGTGTTTAAATGAATTGCTTCAAAATTCTTTGGAATGATTTCAAGACACTGCTGATGTAAAATTGTAAAGGAAAATATGATATCTTAAACACTTTTGCCATGGCAACACAATAATTGTTATTATTCCTTTCTTCCTATATTTGGGCATTTTTGAGGCACTTGGCATGCTTACAGTTTCATGAAATTCTGCACACACATCAGAGTCGTTGGCTATTAGGGCTGGGCAAAAGTTCATGCATGGGCGTGTAGGGGGGACTCTGTAGCACCCTTTTTTAAAATGGGTGTGTAAGACTGCCTCTGTAGCACCCCCATTTTCACCTACAGTCACCAACCTTGGTATATATATTGTTCTCATCAAGCCGAACAACTTTCAACTTACAGTCATTAGCTCACCCAACTGCAGCCTATACATCTGTGATTAAAATATAAAATAATACAAAAACACATTCACCTCGAACCATGATTTATATTTAAGTGATTATTATCATCATTATAATTATTATTTTTACATTTCTAATTGTTTTTTTGTCTTCATTTGTGTAAGTAATTTTCCACCTGCATGTTTAGACGGATAATTGCCTGACGGTAAATGGAAAGGTGGTTACTTTAGCAAAAAAGAAAACGTCCCTTTTTCAGGACACTGTATTTTAAAGATAATTTTGTACAAATCCAAATAACTTTACAGATCTTTATTGTAAAGGGTTTAAACAATGTTTTCCATGCTTGTTCAATGAACCATAAACAATTAATGAACATGCACCTGTGGAACGGTCGTTAAGACACTAACAGCTTACATACGGAAGGCAATTAAGGTCATGGTTATAAAAACTTAGGACACTAAAGAGACCTTTCTACTGACTCTGAAAAACACCAAAAGAAAGATGCCCAGGGTCCCTGCTCATCTGCGTGAACGTGCCTTAGGCATGCTACATGGAGGCATGAAGACTGCAGATGTGGCCAGGGCAATAAATTGCAATGTCCGTACTGTGAGATGCCTAAGACAGCACTACAGGGAGAGAGGAAGGACAGCTGATCATCCTCGCAGTGGCAGACCATGTGTAACAACACCTGCACAGGATCGGTACATCCGAATATCACACCTGCGGGACAGGTACAGGATGGCAACAACAACTGCCTGAGTTACACCAGGAACACACAATCCCTCCATCAGTGCTCAGACTGTCCGCAAGGCTGAAAGAGGTATTTTGAACATCCCTTTGTTCAGGGACACATCATTCAATTTCTGTTAGTCACATGTCTGTGAAACTTGTTCAGTTTATGTCTTGGTTGTTGAATCTTTTTATGTACATACAAATATTTACACATGTTAACTTTGCTGAAAATAAAAGCAGTTGAAAGTGAGAGGACGTTTCTTTTTTGCTGAGTTTATATATATATATATATATATATATATATATATATATCATTAAGGAGGGAACAAAACAAATTTATTCACACACACGATGTATTTTCCCAGACAACAAAATATCCGACCAGTAGAGAATGCACAGATGAAGTAGGTTCTTTGCAAGAGAGATGTTGCCCTTCACAACTGTTGTAAAGCCATCTTTCAAAAAGCTGAACACACATTTTAATTGCACTTAATTTTTTCCAGTTTCATTTGAAATTTTTGTTAAAATAAAATAAAAAATATAGTACAAAGTTTGAAATCAAGGTGTCTTGCTTTATTGTGTAGGCTTAACCCTAACCTTGCTTAATGAAAATAACCCCCTAGTACCACCTAGCATCCAACCTGTGGTAAATTTCCTCTCTGGGGATTGTCAACTTGTCATGGTGGAGAGGATTGTGTGGTCCTGAGATCCCGAGAGCATTGCCATCTGGAGCTATGCTCCTGGTAGGGCCAACCATGGTGGTAAGGTAGAGGGGGAGGTCCCTGACAAAGAGCAATCCAACCAAGATCTCAACGGTGGAACAGGCGGAGAATGATGGCTGGCTTTAGGGGAGCATCACAATGGCTGGGAAGGCGGATGAAGGCTGCAGCAGAAAAGGGCCCCGAGTCGTCTTGGACTCCATGCCACTGGATCCTGACCCAGATCTGTCAAGGACCGCGTGGTGGCTGTCCATGGACCAGTCTCCCCACATTAAACAAAATAACGCACAGGCGTTCTCTTTAAAGGGAATCCACCCTAACATGCCAGTTTAAGTCCTATGGCGACCAGCAAGTGGTGATAGGGGCAGGATTGTGAGATCTGGAAGCCCCTAGTCATGAACCGGCACATTATGCAGTGGGTGCTAGACTCAATTGCTGGGCTCTTGGAACGAGGCAGAAAGAGCCCTTCAGCATCTGCACCCATGACTGAGCAGCCCTCTTTAGGATCCACTCTGCTCACCCCACCTGGGGAAGGGGCTAATAAAGGTGCCCTAAAAATAGCAACTGGATTACCACGTCCAAAGGGATCACCATTCGCGGTCAGGAACACAGAACTATGAACTTTGGAGCCTGGAATGTGCACACACTGATGGATAGTGCACCCAGTGACAGACCGGAGAGGAGAAATGCGATCATCGCTAGAGAACTGAGGAGATACCGGATTGACCTAGCTTCCCTTTCTGAAACCCGACTGGCAGATGAAAGACAACTGGAGGAGAAGGGTGGCTACACTTTCTTCTGGAAAGGAAAAGCCTCTGATGAGCCCAGGATCCATGGTGTTGGATTTTCCATTAGGAACCAGCTCATCAGCCACCTCTCTGAACTTCCTGTGGGGATCAGTGAGCATCTCATGGCCATCCGTCTGGTGCTTGCCAACAACCAGATAGCAACAGAGGTGAGTGCCTATCCCCCTAATTTAGACTCTGAAGAGGAAGTAATGAATCCCGAGGGAGGATAAGATTATTCTCCTAGGACACTTCAATGCCAGGGTTGGCCAGGAACAACACCTCTGGAAGGGCACTATAGGAAATTAAGGCATCGGGAACATCAACTCAAATGGAGTTATGTTTCTCAGCAAGTGTGCTCAATACGACCTCACCATCACTAACACCCTCTTTCACCAGAAAAACAATCTTAAGGCATCTTGGAGACACCCCCGCTCCAAACAGTGGCATCTCATTGACATTGGCATGTCATTGTACGAGCCAGGGACCACTGTGACGTGAACATCACAAGGGCCATGATCGATGCAGATGACTGCTGGACAGATCATCGCCTCATCTGCTCCACAATGTCAATCAAACTCATGAGGAAGAGGAGAGTTCAAAAGAAACAGATCCAACCAAGACTGAATCTTAAAAGCCTGGATGAAACTGCCATCCAGCAGTGACTTCAGGCCTTTCTTGGGGAAAGCCTCCAACAGGAATATGCTGATGACATCGAAGAGCACTGGAGCCTGCTCAAATCCACCATCCTCGCTACCTGCAAACCCATTCTTAGGTGCAAGTCCAGAAAACACTAGGACTGGTTTGTTGAGAACAACACAGATATAGAACAACTCATTTCCAAGAAAAGGAAAGCCTTACGTGCCTGGCAAAATGATGTATCCTGCAAGGCCAAAAGGGTGGCTCACTCCAGAGCCAAGGTGGATGTCCAGAGACAGGTGAGGGAGCTAAAGAATTCTTGGTGGACAGAAAAGGCTCTGGAAATCCAGAGACTGGCAGACTTGGGTGACACCAGAGGTTTTTTCAGTGCTACCAAGGCTGTCTATGGTCCAAGCTGCCGCAGCCTAAACCTGCTGTGCTCAAAGGATGGGCAGGAGCTGCTGAAGGACAATGAGTCCATTAAAACCTGATGGAAGGAGCACTTCCAAGAACTCCTCAACTGTGACAGTGCAACTGAAACAGACAATACCAGCCACATCTCACACAGTCCCATCAGAGAAAACATGGGGGAACCTCCAACAATAACAGAGGTTCAAGATACCACCAGGACCCTTAAGAACAACAAGGCCGCTGGTCCAGATGGAATTGCAGCTGAGATCTTAAAGGAAGGTGGCTCAGAGCTCCTGTACCACATCCATGCCCTACTCATCAAGGTCTGGGGAAAAATAAGAACTTCCCTCAGAGCTCAGGGATGCTCTAATAGTGACCATATTCAAGAAGGGGGACAAGGCTGAATGTTGAAATTACAGGGGCATCTTGCTCCTGTCAACAACAGGCAAAGTCCTTGCTCGCGTCCTTGCAAACTGACTGCTACCACTGTCTGAGGAAGTACTCCCAGAATCACAGTGTGGCTTCTGCTCATCCTGAGGTACAGTTGACATGATATTCACAGAATGCCAACTACAGGAAAAATGCAGTGAACAAAGGCAGCATTTGTACATGGCCTTCATAGACCTGACAAAGGCTTTTGACATGGTAGACCGCCAGGCTCTGTGGAGCATACTATCAAGGTACGGCTGTCATGACAAGTACATCAGAATACTGAGGCTTCCACATGATGGCATGTCAGTCACAGTGCTCAGCAACAACGGCTCTGAGTCCAAGCCTTTCACTGTGGAAATGGGGGTCAAACAGGGATGCATCATTGCACCCACCCTGTTTGCCATCTTCATTGCTGCCATACTCCACCTCATTGGTGAAGAGCTGCCACAGGGGATTCCAATCCTGTACAGAACTGATGGCAGACTCTTCAACATTAACTGGTTCAAGGCCAAGAGCAAAGTCAGCAACATCAACATCATGGAGCTTCAGTACGCGGACGACAACGTCATCGCAGCACACTCTGCAGAAGACCTCCAGGGCATCCTCAATGCCTTTGCCAAGGCATACAGAGCCCTGGGCCTAGCCTTAAACATCAAGAAGACCCAGGTCCTACATCAACCTTCACCCAACCAGCCATCTATCCAGCCCACCATAAAAGTGGACAACACCACTCTTGAAAATGTGGACCACTTCCCCTACCTCGGCAGCCTTCTTTCCTCAAAAGCTGACATTGTCTCCGAGGTCAACCATTGCCTGAGTTGTGCCAGTGGAGCCTACGCCAGACTCAGGAAAAGAGTCTTCGAAGACCGAGACCTAACAGCCCAAACAAAACTCCTGGTCTACAGAGCCATTGTCCTCCCCACCCTGCTGTATGGAGCCAAGTCATGGACCACCTAAAGCAGGCAAGTGAGAGCCCTGGAACAACACCACCAAAGATCCTTACGAAAGTTTCAGGTCTTGGAGGTATCAGCTGGGAGAACATACGCACCAATATCAGTGTCTTGGAGGAAGCCAACATTACTAGCATCACCACCACAATAATGCAGTACCAACTCCAATGGACAGAAATAAAATAAACGTTACAAGGACAATATCAAGACCATTCTGAAGAAATTCCACATCACATCAAGCAACTGGGAACACATTGCACTGAACAGGCGCTCCTGGAAGAAATCCGTGCAGGAAGGAATTGGACATCATGAAACAGAACTCTGCTGTGCCGCAGAGACAAAGCGACAGCTTCACAAGGAGAAAGAAAAAAAGGCTCAACCACCACCAACCACCACCACTCTCCCCTGCCCACACTGCACCAAAGTATGTGGATCGCGGATCGGCCTCTACAGCCATCTGAAGACCCACAGGTAGATGACCCAATGGAGAGGACAGTCATACTCGCCTCGAGTGACCGCCGATGATGATGATGATGATGATGAATGTCCAACCAGTGGTAATACCGGTTCATCGGTTTCCTGTGGATTTTTTTTTTTTTTTTTTGCGATCAACCGACCAGTCAAAACTTGGTCAACCAAGCCCTAGCTCCACCCAACAAGAAGTCGGCCATTTTGGATAGACTCTGGATTTTTTTAGAAATTGCATGCCCTGGACTTTAAATACTCCTCCTAGTGGATTCATGTGACTGTCACCAAATTTAGGCAGCATTATGCCAAGACATTGAAGATGCTAAATTGCTAAAGGATTTTTGATATATTGAACGGTATTGCCATGGCGAGGCAATAAACTTGTAGAAAAAATGGAAACAGGAACCATCTCCTATCTTCTGTGTATTGTGTGATTTAGATCAAAATTGAGCTGCATGTTTGGTAATGGGGCTAATCACATGGATATGGATACTGTGGGTCACGGTCATAGCGCCACCAACTGGAAACAGTAGGTGTGGCACTTACAACAGACCTCACTAATAAATCGCTTAAAAATTGTTAACAATAATGTCAAGACACAGCTGATGTAAAATTGGGATGGGATTCTAGATATCTTGAAAAGTGTTGTCATGGCAACAGGTAAAATTCTATGAGGTGGTAGTGTATTCGGGTGTATTTGACAAACTCAGCCATATGTTTAATAACGATCTTAAGGCCTCCAGCTGGAAACAATAGATGTTCAAGGGATTCCAATACTTGCCATAATTACACATTTATTTAATTTGCCACACACATCAAAGCTGTTAACCATTATGTCTGAACAGAAGGTAAGACATGGTGTCTTACTTATTTACTCGACCAAATGCATGTGTCCATCATGCATTGTTTTCCGAATGCCAATGGGTGGAAATGGACCCATGGTGCTTGGGCCCATCATCGCTGCTTGCAGCTATATTAATTTCTGAAGTCACAATTCAGAAAAAGTCAAATTGAAGAAAATGAGAGAAAATGTCAATAATCTATTCTTGAAGAAACCAGTAAGGTCAGAAACTGAACTGTAAAGCGTTACTCGGACCCACTGACTCGTATGAAAATTTAAGAAGCTGAATTTTCTTGCAAAATCCAGTAATCAGTGATGTGCAGAGAGGAGGTCATTCGTGAAATAAATGTTAAGGCAATAAGATGCCTGACTGTTAATTGACTGATAATTTAAGGTGTGGAGCATGAGTAGGGCTAGGCGATTAATATATTTTTGACTAAAACAAGATAATCGAGATAAATGATTATTGTGCTGCATTCCGTTTCACAATGAAACACCCCAGCATTATATATTTAAAGCATCCTTTATTAAAGTTCAAATAATAAGCGGGTTATGAAAATAAACTCCGAAACTGGTATTTCTCTGTGCGGTCAGCGCTGAATCTATGAGTTGCGTGAAGTGACCAGGGAAGAGATTGAATCTTCTCTCGGCTGATGCACACTGTGGTGCAGGGATGCTCATCACTCGTGCATGTTTGCTGCAGCTAGATTATAATGTAGTGAATCATAATATATGTGTCACATTCACTGTGTGTATCTTATCATGAAGAAAATCAGCAACACACAGCTCTATTACAGTTTTTCTTGATTGCTTAAACACTATAACCAGGCTTTTGAACTAAAATTTCAAAACCATAACACCATTTATCAAAAAGCACACTCATTTCCCTAAACTATAAAAACTATTCCCCTGTTTTGACACTTGAGTCAGATTTGTTGAACGGTCACTGCAAAACTCTACACACAAATCCCTTCATTTCTAATTGCCTACACCATGTGGTCATTTAGAAACCACTAGCATTCAATATTGTTCACTAAAGTCAGCACAGCTTGAGCTCAATTAGCACACAATTACCCAAGTGGAAACACTAAGAGTCAAAATTTATCACACACCAATCAGAACCTTCAATAGATAGATAAAAGGGCCCGAGTCAGTTCATTCAGTTTTGGAACAATGGATCCAGAGAGATGTGAAGGAAGAGGTTGAGGACACTGGAGAGGAGGAGGAGGAGGAAGAAGAACAGTAGGGAGTGGAGGAAGAGTTGAAGGACGAGGACGAGGACGAGGACGAGGAGGAGGAGGAGGAAGGGCAAGGAGACAAGCAGTCTTGGATTAAATTCGTGCCACTCTAGCTGACCATGTCCTTGTCCATGGTATGACTGAGGGAGGCTGGGCAACAAGTACAGCCAAACTTGAGTCGCTTCACCGTCGCCTCGATCATAAGAACCTTCAGGGAGAAAAACGGGTAGGTGTACTTCAGACTGCTCTCTACTGTAACTTTTGAGTGCTGTACTCTGTGATGTTACAACACATACATGTACTGTAGCTGTTGCACTATACTAATAAAAAGAAATGCATCAAATTGCCTCACATACAGAGAGTTTCTGTATGCTTCCATTTTGTAAAAAGGATGTGTTACAGTTACATTAATTAGTACTTCTATTTTTGTAGGACACAGAGATGACCACCTGGTGGAGGCAGGCTAAGGCTTTTGTCAGTGGAGCAAGAGGGAGCTGGTAAATATGGTCATTGCCAACAATGTAATCTGCCTGCGAGCGATTCAAAGGACAGTGATTGAAGACAATCACCAATTTTGAGGGATAAATGCCATCAGCCTCTCCACAATTGATCGCATCCTCCGAAAGCACAGGTTCCGGATGAAACCGGCCTACCACGTCCCTTTCAAACTAAACTCTGACAGAGTGAAAGACTAACTTCTAGTATGTTCAAGTATGAGTTTTTATATTGTATGAAGTGTTATGTACTGTCACAGTATAGCAGTCCAGCAGTTTATACTGTAGCACAAAGTACATATGGTGGTCTGCCCCCTTGAACTGTGTTTCAGGGTAGTCATTTACTGTGTTTTGCAGAGAATCTTTGAGATTGAAGGCTGGCCTGTTCCCCATGAGATTATCTTTGTTGATGAGGCTGGATTTAACTTGACCAAAAGGAGAAGGTGGAGGAACATAATTGGCCATCGGGCTATTGTGAATGTTCCTGGCCAGCGAGGAGGGAACATCACTATGTGCACGGCCATCAGCCAACGAGGGGTACTCCACCGCCATGCCATTCTTGGACCCTATAACACTATGCTTCTCCTTGGTTTCCTTGGTGGTCTAAGAGTGTGTGTTCCAGCTTGACCAGAGGGAGCCAGCACAACCAGAGCAGCCTTGCTACGTTGTTGTTTGGGATAACGTCAGCTTCCATCGTGCTGCTCTGGTTCGTGACTGGTTTATCAATAACCTGAGGTTTTTCAACATCTTTCTGCCTGCATGCTCTCCCTTTCTACACCCGATAGAGTTTTTTCGGCATGGCATTGGAAAGTGTATTACCGAGAACCTCACATCCATGTTCACCTCCTCCAGGCCATGGAAGAAGCTTGCCAAGACATTTCAGTTGATGCGTGTCAGGAGTGGATCAGGCATGCAAGAGGATTTTACCCCCACTTGCCTGGCTAGGGCCAATATAGCCTGTGATGTTGACGAGATTCTCAGGCCTGTCCCAGACCAAAGACGGGATGCTGGGGCAGAATTTTTTTTGTTGTTGTTTGATGTATTGTACTGTACAGTACATTTTAAGGAATAAAAAAATGTGCAAATGTATATATTTGTGTCTTTTATTGTGTTCATCATGTGAAAAGGTTTTTGAGGGGGAGAACCACAAGCAACATAACTTATTACCAGTTTTTGTAGTATTGTTTTGAATTTATCTCACCAGTGTTTAAGACCATGTTGTAATGTGTGTGTTTTTGAGGGCTTGTGTGTCATGTCTGAGGGCAAAGACTGAATGGGTTTGAGTGGAGAGCTTCATTTTGACCTGAAAATATGAAGTTTGGGGAATTGGGTGAGAAGATATGGATGTGTTTAGAGTTTCGAGAAAAGGAGGCATCATTTCAAGAAATGTGTTTAAGCAATCGAGAAATACTGTAAGAAAATGTATTTTGGCGAGAGTGTAATTCTTAGCCCATCATACACTGGAACAAAATACGTTTTTGATTAGTCTTTTTTTGGCTTGTTTTCCAAAATAATATCTAAAACTCCTTTAAAACAACATACATTTAGTTTAGGATCTATACAACAGAAAAAAATTTTTCGGAGAATGTTGAATACAATATTTAATCAGGGCTCGACATTAAAGCTTGTCTGGGACAAGTGGATTTTTGAAGGGGCAAGTGAACGAATTTATCTTGCCAGACTGTACAAGCAGACTGATTAAAATGTCAATAATGAAAAAATAACCAGCCGTATTTGTGATAGCCTAGGCCTGTGTTACTTATTAGAAAGTTTATATTCTTATTCAGTTGTTGAAAGTAATCCAGAGCACATAATTTTATATTTCGCT
Source organism: Myxocyprinus asiaticus (assembly GCF_019703515.2). NCBI lineage: Eukaryota > Metazoa > Chordata > Actinopteri > Cypriniformes > Catostomidae > Myxocyprinus > Myxocyprinus asiaticus. Next base: position 35,060,559 of record NC_059361.1, read on the forward strand.
ATTGATCTAGTAACAGCTGCGCCCTGTTTGATTGACAGGTGGCGTATATGTGTGTGCTGAACATGCGCGTGTGTTCCGAAAATCCTCATGCTAATGCATGCCTGAATGGTCAAATACATTTCAAAATTCCATCAAAATGCCCGTCTTGGTGAGATATTCATATAAACATAGAGAGTGATGTCTAAAGTGAACGTAAACGGCAGAGAAAAAAGCAGATTTATATTAAAATGTAGGACTTGTAAGTATAAATGTAAGCTAATAAACCTGTTGCCAACTAGTGTAGTGTGTCATTATAATAATCAAACAACCATAACAAGAAAATGAGAAAACACTCACTGCTCTTAAAACACTCACTGCTCTTGACTGGATAACTTTAGTAGCTTTAAAAAGTATTAATTTATTATAATCATACAGTAGTTTTATGTTGCATTTTGTTCTGAATGTTTAGTTGAATACTTAATAGCATACAGCTAAAAACTTTTAAAGCTGTTAAAAAAAGCACTGAATTTTCTTAATTTGTATTTTTTGTTCTTTTATTTTTATCTATTTCTGTTCATTGCTGTTTTTTATTGTTATTTTATTACTGACTGTTTACTAGTCTTGAATAAGAACTTGAAACCATTCTTCCATGATTAGCAAATTAGTTAGCGTTATTATTTGTTGTGGTTTTGAAGCTGGTATTGAGAATTGTCAAATTTCACTACTGACTACTGAAATGTTGGTATTGTGATAATGTATAGGCTATATTGTACATGGTAGGTCTTGCTGAAATAACATGATGAAAAAGTAGATCTCATTCCATGGAATGCTGTAAATGATGGCGATGGAGGCTTTTCTTTATTTGACCACCAAACGTAACATAAAATAATTATCATATGATAACAGCCACCTCCCCTAACCAGTGCAGTTTACATTTAAAGTTCAAGGAAATCCACTGTTAAAAAGACAATAAAAAAAATAAAATAAAAAAAAGTTCAATAAATGTATAATGTTTCCAAAGTCAATGAGTAAACTTGTTAAATAATCGTAATCTCAATACTGACCAAAATAATCGTGATTATGATTTTTGCCATAATCAAGCAGCCCTAAGCATGAGCATGGGCGGTTTATGACAAATCAATGATCCTCTCCAATGTTCCCTCTAATTTGTATTCTTGTTAAGCAAAACCTTTTTCTATTGGGCAACCTGTGCACAGTATCCATACTTTGGAAAGGAATTCTATAAAAAATATGTATTTATTTGAATCATATTTTGATAGACCCCCAAAGGCAGTTTCTTTTTTTCATTTTTTTTTTTTTTTTTTTTTCACATACAGTATAATGTTTGTAAATTAAATATTTAGGCTAAATGTGCCAGGATGTATTTAAGATTAGTATGTAATTTATTGCTAAGGCAAGCATCTCTATTACTACTGCTAATACTTAGGATTAGGGATTTGGAGAAAAAAAAAAAAAAAAATTATAACATCTAACCCTAGGTATTAAAATTATGAGCACAAGTCATCCTGTGCCATTTGTGCTTTGGACATGAATGCTACCTCAAATCATGTGGTTTGTTGAGGAATGTTGTGCTATTACTTTTTGATTGAACTTGCGATGTTTACCTGGCAGACAATAAAGCTGGCAAAAAATAAAAAATAAAATCACATATAGACTTACATTGAAAGAGGGAACCTGAGCCATATCTGGGGACCAGAATATCATAAGAGTCTTGTGGATGGACTCTCTTGACTTTGGACAGTAAACAACCACCTTTAAACCACATAGCAATCACAAAGCAGCACCCTAACAATCACCCAGAACACACTGGCAACCACACAGCAATGTGCTAAAAACCATCCAGGGGTGTGTTTCCTGAAAGTAACGTTAGCCAACTATGGTCGTAAGTTCCAACATTACCAACATAGTTCAATGATTTGGTGTTTCCCGAAATTGTTGTTCCAATGAACATTCACAAACTACAGCTCTTTGCCTGTAGTGTTGTAGTACTCGAGACCGGATATTTTAATGGTCTTGGTCTTGTCATGGACTCATGAGCAATTCAGTCTTGACTTGAACTTCAACAAGTATGGACTCGGACTTAACCCCGCTTTCAGTCGAGTCCCTTTTCTAAAAACATACATAAATACAGTACAATATAAATTAAAGCTTTGACTTATTTGACAAACTTTTTTGACTGACAATATCAGAGATCTTCACGTTTGTCCCGCATTTCAGTCTGCTGTGCACATTTACATTTACATTTATTCATTTGGCAGACGCTTTTATCCAAAGTGACTTACAAAAGAGGAAAACATAAGCGAATCATCTTAAGGAGACAGTGGTATGAAAAGTGCTGTATTACAAAGTTTCACTAGCATCAAAATAGTATTCAAAACAGAATAAAGTGCAACTATCAGAACTAGTGATGCCCAGTTCACAAATACATCATTCTACTGAGTCGGTTATTTTCAGTGAATTGGCCAAACAGGTTAGCAAAAAGGTCTGAATTGATTGGCTATTTAGTCCGATTAGTTCGGACTGCTATCTCACTGAATAATTGGCAGCAGTTTCTCACTCATTAAAACAGCATTGGGATATTTTAGAAAATGGAAAACAAACGGTGTCTTGTTAATAAGGGGTTGTTCACACCAAACGTGTTGTTGCATCCATCCATGCTGTTTTTCAGGTTTTTTTCTATGTAAACATGCTAAACGGATGTCTTTGACCATTGCATTACGTATCGCTGTGTTTTTGACATCTCTTGTAGGAGTGTCACAAATTATTTACATTCTTTTGTCAAGTTAAAAAAGAACATCATCTGTTAAAAACATGACTCGAGACACCTGTGTTATATTCTGTTCCCTGATAGCACATGTACAACATACAGATGTCTATTTGATGTGTTTGTTTACATTTGGAAGACGTCTGTTTTACGTTGTTTGGTATAAGACATATGTCTATAAGGATGTCTTGGATGTCAGTAAGACATTCAGCAAATGTCTTTTAGAAGTTTATGCTTAAGAATGATTGTAAATCTTGTTTAGATGTTTATCAGATGTTTAGCAGATGTTAGATGCTTTCCAGATTGAAATATCTAAAAAAGACATCTCGGAGACGTATATGTGCTTTCTGGGTTCATTGCACTGTGTTGGTCTGAACGGCCTCTAGTCTTTTAGAAATGCATTAGCCATTAATTACATGAATGCTACACATACTAAAGAAAATTTAAAATACTTCTCTCAACCTCATCAGAATCAAATGGTTTCTGAAAAAAAAAAAAAAAAAAAAAATAAAGGTTTTTGTGTGTACCCTGAGACAAAATCTTGCAGGCAAAAGTAAGCAGAAATGCTTACTTGACTTACAATGAATTAAATATAGTAGTGCGATTGAGCAAATTGTTAACAAATTGAATGTAAATGTTTATATTCAATTTCTGTGTAAACATTGTCATATTTAATACTGTACATTATTGTTTGGTTTTCAAGCCCATTTTAGTTATAGTACAGTAATACAGTATTTTGTAAAGCAGAAATATTTACTTGACTTGAATGAAGCTTGTAGTTTGTAAGCCAATTTGGCACTTTGAACCTTTAATTTGAAGTTTTCACTGACACTTTGTTAACACTGACATGTCATAATTGTAATACCTATGATGTGTCATTTTTTTAATTTAATTTTATTCTCAACTGGCAATATTGTTTAACCAACATAAGCTTAAAAAAATAATAAATGAGGTTTATTTGATTTTTGCGCCTAAAGTCAATAGTTCTTTGAACTATACATTTAATAAATTCATTAAAAATCTCTTGCCTTAGACTCAGCCTTTACTGGTCTCGATCTCGACTCGGCCTCGACCCTCGACTAGGACTCAGATGAGCTGGTCTCGACTACAACACTGCCATATATATCTTTCATTCTGGATTTCATTCTTTGACCACGTTTACATGCGTTTAAGAAGACGATTTATTCCGGGATTTTGCAGAAAGCGGAGTTCTGAAATGTCACATAAACACGAGTGCAGGTTATTAAGAGAAAGCACTTTATCACACCCAGTTTCTGTCAGAGAACGTCCTGGTTACATTCGTAACCTTCGTTCCCTGATGGAGGGAACGAGACATTGTGTTGATGTAGTGACACTAGGGGTCAATCTTGGGAGCCCCAAACACCTCTGCTTTTTTGGAAAAAGGCCAATGAGAATTGGCGAGTGGAATTTGCATGCCACTCCCCCGGACATATGGGTATAAAAGGAGCTGGTATGCAACCACTCATTCAGGTTTTGTGCTGAGGAGCCGAGACCAGGTCCTGGCCATTTCAGCGGGTAGTTCAGCGTTGTGGCAAGAGGGAGACAATGTCTCGTTCCCTCCTTCAGGGAACGGAGGTTACGAAAGTAACCAGGACATTCCCTATCTGTCACTCATTCAACGTTGTGTCGATTTAGTGACACTAGGGGTCCCTATAAAAAATGCCACAACTATCTGAACTGTGTTATGTGAATTGGCGGTGTGTGACGGGCATACCGCTGTGTGCCTCGTAGCCAGCGCACCAGGTCGTCACGTAACCTCCCCCAATGCTCTGCTCTTATGAGCGTCGAACGGTCCTTCAGGAACAAGTCGACTGCCCAACTATAGGGACAGGCTAGCCCAGCCGAGGCCTCTTTCCCTCTCTTTTCTCCCCAAAAAGAGTGGAATATGTTAACTGACTGGGAGCCATAAGTGTCTGCGTTGGGGGTGTCCCTACCAAGGGGAAGACAACTCGGAGACCACACCCCGCCCAAAAAGGGGGGGGGGGTATTTTGAGTAGAATACGTCACATGGTCTTACCAAGTCTTGTCGGAAGTATGTCATGTGGAGAGGTCCCATGGTAGGTCCTACCCGAAGGAGGAGGAGTTTCTACAGAGCATGGTGACCGGGGGCAGAGGGGCCTCTGCCCAAGGAAGATGCAGTTTGCCGACAGGGAAATGATTTTGCGGAAAATATCACATGGGGTCGCCTTCAGGGAATCAGCACATGTGGAGCACCTACCTCAGTACAGGGGCTCATTAGCGCACGTACTGGGCCGGTCAGCGAGTTTCTCCGCAAAATCAACTGCCAGAGGGCTAAGGAGGAAAATCATCCAGGGATCACAGTCTGTGAACATGACTGGGAGTCAAGAGCGCACGTCTTCACCTCAAGGGAGTGGAAAGGCGCTATGCGCAAGCAGTACACCCGGCTAGCTGTCCCGGAACTTACCTGCTCATGCCTGCCAATACACGGGACAAGACCGGCTCAAACCGGAGATTGTAGAACCTTGCAATGGTGTTGGGTGCTGTCCAGCCCGCTGCTCTGCAGATATCTATCAAAGAGGCGCCACTGGCCAGGGCCCAGGAGGCTGCCACACTCCTGGTAGAGTGGGCTCATAACCCTGCAGGGGGTGGCACGTCCTGAGCCTGATATGCCATCGCGATGGCGTCAGTGGCCCAGTGGGTGATCCTCTGTTTGGGGACAGCGCTTCCTTTCCACTGTCCACCAAAGCAGACAAAGAGCTGCTCAGAGCTTCTAAGGCTCTGCGTGCTATCCAAATAGATGCGTAAAGCTCGCATCAGACACAGCAACACCAAGGCTGGGTCTGCCTCCTCCTGGGGCAGCACTTGCAGGTTCACCAACTGATCCCTAAAAGGGGTCATGGGAACCTCGGTCAGGGTCTCAGGATTACGTGAGAGTAACCCAGACCAAACTCCAGGCAAGGTTCACTGACAGAGAACGCCTGCAGGTCCCCTACCCTTTTGATGGAAGTGAGCGCAGTCAGGAGGGCAGTCTTTAAAGAGAGTGCCTTAAGCTCAGTTGACTCCAAGTGCTCAAAGGGAGCTCCCTGTAGACCCCGAAGGACTAAAGAGAGGTCCCACAGGGGGATGAGGCACAGTCTGGAGGGATTCAACCTCCTAAAGCCTCTCAGGAACCTGATGATCAAGTCGTGCTTCCCCAAGTACTTACCATCTACTGCATCATGATGAGCCGAAATAGCGGCAACATACACCTTCAAGGTGGAGGGGGACAGCCGCCTCTCCTGCAGGAAGGAAAGCACTGATCCGACTGCGCATCTCTGGGGATCTTCGCGTCAGGAAGAACACCACTTAGCGAACAGACACCACTTCGAGGCATAAAGGTGCCTCTTAGATGGAGCCCTAGCCTGAGTGATTGTGTCTACCACCGTGGGTGGTAGGCCACTTAGGTGTTCCGCATCCCATCCAGGGGCCAGACGTGGATATTCCAGAGGTCTGGTCGTGGGTGCCAGATGGTGCCCCGTCCCTGAGAAAGAAGGTCCTTCCTCAGGGGAATTCGTCGGGGGGGGGGGGGCTGTCACGAGAAGCGTGAGACCCGAGAATCATGTCTGGGTGGGCCAGTAGGTTGCTACTAGGACGACCTGCTCCTCGTCCTCCCTGACCTTGCACAGGGTCTGTGCAAGTAGGCTCACTGGGGGAAACGCATATTTGCATAGTCCAGGGGGCCAGCTGTGTGCCAGCACATCTATACCGAGGGGTGCCTTGGTCAGGGCGTACCAAAGCGGGCAGTGGGAGGATTCCCGGGAAGTGTGCTCGACCAAATTGACTCCAAATCAGCTGGACCACCGATTGGGGCAATCGAGCGTGCTGTGGAATTTGAGGTCCGTGGGGGGGGCCCCAAATCGCCCCCAGTGCTAACCGACGCGGCCTCAAACCCGTAGGTAGAAGGACCGGTGCTGGTTCTTATGAAAGCAAGCCGCGACCGCAACGTTGCCATGGTCATGTTCTCGCAATGAGCACATGACTCATCCACAAGTGATGTCTCCATGTGGGCAGTGCCCAGACACATAAGACAGCGATCGTGGCCGTCAGAAGCAGAGAGATAACGACCGCAACCAGGAATAACACACAAACGGAAATGCATCTTTAAAAAGACATTCCGTGTGTGTGCCATTCTTTTTGTGAATGAAAATATACTCTTTTAGAATATACTCTCTTATTTTTGCTCTGCCGAAGCACCCAGGGGCGTTCTCTGCACTCCATGGGTGCAGAGGGGGAGAAGCCGCTGAAATGCGCCATAAATCCAACAGTTTTGAGGTGCATCTTTGGAGGGAATTGAATTCAGTGCACTGAATACAACCTCTCGGCTCCGAAGAGAAAATCTGAATGAGTGGTTGCATACCAGCTCCTTTTATACCAGTATGTCCGAGGGAGTGGCATGCAAATTCTCATTGGCCTTTTTTCAAAAAAGCAGAGGTGTTTGGGGCTCCCAAGAGTGACCCCTAGCGTCACTACATCGACACAACATCAAGTGAGTGACAGATAGGGAACAATGCTTTTATGTGTTAATGTTAACGCATAACTGCCGTTAATATGTTTTTGAAGAGTGTGCATGTGCATATGTGTTCAAGTGCTTCAGGGGAACACCGAAGTCTAATGTAGAGGGAAACCCATTTATTGCAGTGCAATGCAAATTATAATTTTGTAATGTTGCATTACAAAGTGCATACCACTTTCGTCTTCACCAGCTTTCTCATATTAAACAGCTTTCTGGTGTACGTGTAAATGAGCTATTATAATTTAATATTTGCGGAAGTCATTACTCCACCCCCTGAGTACTCAACTCAACTCAACCTTTATTTATAGAGCACATTTATAACAACAGGAGTTGACCCAAAGAGCTTTACAATACACATTTAAATCACAACATAATATGCATAATATACCCTTATCTAAATACTAATAGATAACAAATTTTTTACCTTGGAAAATATGTTTTATTTTTTAATTTATTAAGCTGTGTACACTCTCATGTCTTCAATGTGCAAGGAAAGTATTTTAAAACATTTAATAAATAACGGTTACACCACATGACATTTTTTAAGTCATTAAATCATTTTTGTAGAAAATACTTTAAATGTTTTTCAAAAATTAATGAATACATTTCCATGACCATGAAGTGTGTTTTAAACTAGATTTTTTTTTAAAGATTTCTCAGTTGTTGTTTTTTTTACATTACAGTCTCTGTTCTCCATATTGAGGAAATCCAGACTTACCTGAAAGCCCTTTTTTTTTAAGTAAAAATGGCCAGCTTGAAGTCACATGACAAAAGTCTACTGAGCTAATGTTAATTAAAATATAAATGACTAAGCCATTATTTTAAACATTACCATTTATATGCTTACACAGGATGTCTGTGTAAAATACTACTCTGCTTTCTTTACATAGCCATTACACAAACACTTCCTCTAAATGGGGACATAATGCAGACCTCTGTTTTATACAAAGCTAATTATAATCACAACAAACTACCCCCCCCCCCCCCCCCCAAATACACACACACTCCCACCCCCAAATGACACTGTAACTTTTACAAAGTGCAGAGACTAAAATAAAAAGTTGGACAATACCTTATCCTACAATAGCAGACAGAGAGTCATATCACCAAGGAGAAAAACAGAGCAAGAAAAAGGAGCCATATACACAAAGCCTGCATTCACAGGGCTAAAAGAACACACTTATCTTTACCTCTGCTCAGCGCCAAGGCCAGCTCTCTCTCTCCCTCTTTCTCTCTTTCACTTTTTCTTCCTCTGTCCAGCTTGGACACACTTGATGGTGGTTTGACAGCTGAATAAAAACCACAGTGCCCAACATGCACACATTTTGGAATGGTGTGAATTGCTAGTGTCAAACTTTGAACCTTCCTACCTGTGTTTGTTCACGCGTGTCTGAAGGAGAATTAACTCCGCCTTCTTTCTCTCCACCTCTCTCCTAGCATGCCACGGCAGGTTTGCATCTTGCATTCGGATCAAAGGCACCTCTCAGCCTTCCTCTTTCACTCTTTCTTCAAATCTCCTTTTACACTCTAAAGTATACTGTAATTGCTTTTAAAGTTGCTTCGATGCTGCTGACTTTGGCATGACGGTGAAACCTTCAAGTCTTTGTGCACTCAGAAGCACTGCTACACCTGATTTACTCAATGCCCTGACCCCATTTGGCTTATTCACTCTCTCCTCCTCCATTCCGCCCTCTTTTCCATTCTTGAGAGCTGACTGGCATTACTTGGTAGAAAAGGAGGGGGGAAGTGTCACCTTCCAAATACCTTGCAGCATGACAAAGATGGGGTGTGGAGGAATGCAGGGGTCTGGGAAGCTCTTCCTCTCCACTGGCAAGCAACATGATCTAGAAGCACAGATTGTCCCATACACAAGCATGCGCATGCGCACACATGCGCTCATAGACAGTGGCTTGAGACAATGTAAGCGAGTGTAATCAAGCATTTTTATCAGATAATGCTTGCTTTGTCATTTAGATTTCAACAGGCTCTCATTATGAGCTCTTATCAAAGTGATGAGCAGCACAGCAGACAGTCTGGAGAGGTTTTAAATTAAACACACTGTTTACACTGTACAACCCTGATTCAACATTACTGAGAGCATCCCCAATTTCCAATGTTTTTACAGTTAGCAAGAAGAGTTGAGGGGCGAATCTAAACTTTAAGGTTCAAAGAACAAATTGAGTCCATGTAAGAGATAACATGAAATCAGAATTGACCCTATTTATTGTCTTACCGATTTAATCCCACTAGTTACATTTGTGACCAAAATTTTGTCTGAAATTTGAAGGGTCTAAAAATAGTTGTTGATGTATTTTACAGTTAAAGGTGGAGTAAGTTATTTTAATCCAATACAGTTTTTGTCAGATTCCTTGAATATCTCTTCACGGTCCATTAGCTGTCCGTTCTGTGTGTGCGCTGAACACAAAATCCGGTGTTTTTACACAGCCCTGGCTCTGTAAATGGGAAAATAAACAAAGTGGATTGGAGCGATCCACACAACACTATTGTGCATGCATGAATTTGGGGGGTGGAGCTTCTGAAGGAGCACTGAAGGGAGGGGTGTGTTTTAGCTGTTGAGTTCAAATATCAACAGTCTTTCTCAGGAATCGCTTACTCCACCTTTAAGTTGTGAACTAAATCTTTGATTTCACATTAACATTTTTACATGAGTGGTAAAAACACTAACATGACTTCTGAAAGATGATGTCTGAGTCAAACCTGTTTTAATACATATTAAACTACCATATTTAGTATTTAATTTTTTTTAACTTTTACTTCTTTACAATGGGTGGCATTCCTGTCGTTACATTACTGGGTTTAATTTTAATTAATGCGTAATTTATTGAGAGATTACTGAATGGGACTTTTATGAGAGCGGAAGTTCACACAGCTGCGCGCTGTCACAGACTGTCACTCAGGTCATCAGTGCTGCAGCATCAAACTCTTCAAAGTGAAACACTTTCTTCGCTCTGCACAGTGAAATAAAGAATAGTTTTGTCATGCAATGCCTTCATTTAACACCAAGACAAGCAGATTAAAATCAACTTAAGGCAGCACTCTGAGGTAAGTTTTGGCTCTAATGATAACGCGGGCTTTTCTGGGTGATAATGTAACTGGGCTCTTATGACATCCGCAATATATCAGTGTGCTTTGTCCCACGTCCAGCATGTCATGAGCAGTATTTATGCATTTACCCCGTGCCCATGTGAGGGTACTGGAAACTATCGCAGATACTTCAGGCTGATTAACTGTATAAATCCATGTAAACATCCAAGTTAAGTGCTCTGCTGTTCGCGTGATTGACAACTGGAGTCCGAACAGACAGCATTTCTGTGCGTGCACAGCGAGGTGCACGGGGCACACGCGTGAATGATGTGCGGGCGCGGGGTGATCGTATGGCGAAGTGAGTGGCTGTGTCCGAAATCATTCACTCGTTCACTATTTCCTATATATTGAATGGCAGTTAGTGCACTATATGTCAGCAGTGAGTGAACGAAATGAGTGAATTCGGACGCTGATGGATACACAAAGCGTCGGATCTCTGGGGCTGTCACAGAAACAACATCACATGTGAACTTTTAAAATACTTGGGCCTTACTTGTTATTCTTATTAAATAATATATTAATACAATAAATCTTCATTCAGTTTATAATTTTTAATATATACTGTGTGTTAATATAAGAGTAAACACATTTGAACAAATAAAGAGTATATTTTAAAATGTATCTGTATGTTTTGCCTCTCTATATATTATTATATTATTTTAATTAAGTAATGATTTGTCAAAAAGTAATTTAATACATTCAACATGAAAGAAAACATTGCAGGAGTGAAGGAAGCAGTAAACTCCCAGCTCGTACATCTTCCCCGTGGTGGATTGTGGGCAATTAACCGTCGTCGAGTGTACATCAAAGGTACACTCGAAATTAGAGTGCATTTTGGGTAATAATGAGTGAACAAAAGTAAGGAACGAGTGGCTCACTCAGAATTCATACAATCCTACTAAATGGCGGACACTCGAAATAGTGCACTGTATAGTGGATAGGGGGCAGTTTCAGACATAGTGAGTGTTCCGCGACAGGGGTTGGTGCCTTACGCAGGCTGCGTACTCTGCATTTAGAGAGCGGCGGTACTGCTGTACAGAACTAATGATCTAAATTCTTTCGACACTGAAAACTGAACTACATTGAAATAAGAATCCACGCAGGACTTTAAAAGATATGAAATAGTGGAAAAAGGCATTAATAAAGCATGATCTTGCTTTGGTTTATATTTCAGCATTCTATATAATGTCTTTCTGGGACATTTTCACGTTTTCACCGTAATAATTACTAACACAAGGAGAAGAATGTGAAAGTGATCTGTTTCTCTGTTTCTCATCCACACATTCTCATATCACATCGCTTCTGAAGATACTGATTTAACCACTAGAGTCTTATGGATTACTTTTTATGCTGACTTATGTGATTTTGTTTAGCTTTAAAATGTTTCCACCCTTTCACTTGTATTGCATGGACCTACAGAGCTGAGAAATTCTTCTAAGCAGTTCAGCAGATGAAAGAAAGTCATACACATCTGGGGTGGCATGAGGGTGAGTAAATAATGATAATTTTCATTTTTGGGTGAACTATCCCTTTAAGGGCTCTTGTCAGACCTGGATGAATTTGTCAATAAGAGGAGAGGTTTGGAAACATTTCTAGTAATTTGGTGATTCACATTCTTCTCTGCATATCACCCCCTGCTGGGCAGGGAAAAGAATGTCTAGCAAAAAATGAATAATATTGATCTGTTTCTCACCCACACCTATGATACCAGTTCTGTAGATACGAATTTAACGACTGGAGTCTTATGGATTACTTTTATGCTGCCTTTATGTGCTTTTTGTGCATCAAAATTTTGGCCCACAGAGCTAAAATATTCTTCTAAAAATCTGAATTTGTGTTGTGCAGAAGAAAGGAAGTTATACACATCTGGGATGGCATGAGGGTGAGTAAATGATGAGAGAATTTTCAATATTGGTGTGAACTATCCCTTTTAATTGATAGCTCAGCCATAATTTAATATTCTATCATTATTTACCTACCCTCATGTTGTTCCATTCACTTTCAAAATATGGAGAGAAAAAAAAAAACATTCACTGAAAGTAAATAATGACTCAAACATTCTGTCTAATATCTACTTTGTGTTGCATGGAAGAAAGTAATATGGGTTTGGAACAACATGATGGTGAATGATGAGAGAATTTCCATTAATAATAATAATAATAATTATGTAATACATGTTAAATGTGTATTATGTAATGGAACGTAGGGGAGTAAACGTCCATTATGTCATTTGTGAAAGTAACTAGTTACTCACTACTTGAGTACTCTTTTAATTGGATACTTTCTTACTCTTACTCAAGTAATTATTTATGTTAGTACTTTTACTTCTACTTAGTAATTATTTTTTAAAAGTAATTGTATTTTTACTTGAGTACAGTTTTTGGCTACTCTACCCACCTCTGGGTTTAATATTGATTCATTAATGATAATTAAAGATGATAAGTTCTGACTCATATACACTTCCTGAGCACTTTATTAGGAACACTATACTAAAACTGGGTAGGGTCTCCCTTTGCTCTCAAAACAGCTTCAATTCTTTGTGACATGGATTCCACAAGATGTTGGAAACATTCCTTTGAGATTCTGGTCCATGCTGACATGACTGCATCATGCAATTTCTGCAGATTCGTCAGCTGCACATTTATGTTGTGAATCTCCCATTCTACCACATCCCTCAAGGTTCGACATGTTATGCATTCTGAGATGCTATTCTGCTCACTACAATTGTTCAGAGTGGTTATCTGAGTTACAGTAGCCTTTCTATCAGCTCAGTCTGGCCATTCCACACTGATCTCTCTCATCAACAAGGCACTTCTGTCTGCAGAACTGCCGCTCACTGGATGTTTTTTTGTTTTTAGCACCATTCTGAGTAAACTCTAGACACTGTTGTGCGTGAAAATCCCAGGAGATAAGCAATTACAGAAATCCTCAAACCAGCCCATCTGGCACCAACAATCACCACGGTCGAAATCACTGAGATAACATTTTATCCCCATTCTAATGATTGATGTGGACATTAACTGAAGCTCCTGACCTGTATATGCATGATTATATGCACTGCGCTACTGCCACATGATTGGCTGATTAGAAAAATTGCATGAATATGTAGGTGTGCAGGTGTTCCTAAGCTCACAGGACAAGTGAACATGTGGTTGGAACTGTGACCAGTGGGAAAACACAGAGTCTCATTTTTGAATAGGTAAATTGATTGTGTCCCATCATAAAATTGTAGATAGAAGAGGTATTGTTTAGTGATAGACGGGATTATATTGTTTAGGCTATTTACTTTGCTGTTAAATGGCCATTTTGCGATTATCGGCTGATAACTATGTTCACTTGGCCGATCAGCGGAGGTGTTAACTTTCCCTTGTGTCAGTTCCAAAATCTACCAATAGCAATTTTTAAAAAACAATTCTGTTTTTAAGTTGCTAAATTTTTTTTTCATGTTTAAGCGAATTTAATTTAAATGAAGTGTTAAGAAATTTTGTGTACATCTGATTTCCTATTGTTAAATAATTTACACTGATAAGCCACAACATTAAAACCACCTGTCTAATATTGTGTAAGTCCCCCTCGTGCCACCAAAACAGCTGCAACTGCATCTCAGAATAGCATTCAGTGATGCTATACTTCTCACCACAATTGTATAGTGCGGTTATCTGAGTTACTGTAGACTTTGTCAGTTTGAACCAGTCTGGCCATTCTCTGTTGACCTCTCTCATCAACAAGGCATTTCCATCCACAGAACTGCCGCTCACTGGATGTTTTTTGTTTTTGGCACCATTCAGAGAAAATTCTAGAGACTGTTGTGCGTGAAAATCCCAGGAGATCAGCAGTTACAGAAATACTAAAACCAGCCCGTCTGGCACCAACAATCATCCATGCCATCTAATCAGCCAATCGTGTGGCAGCAGTGCAGTGCATAAAATCATACAGATACGGGTCAGGAGCTTCAGTTAATGTTCACATCAACCATCAGAATGGAGAAAGGATGTGATTTGGACCGTGGCATGATTGTTGGTGCCAGATGGGCTGGTTTGAGTATTTCTGTAACTGATGATCCAGCTCTCTAGATATCGGTATCAACCATATAAAAAAACATATCAGTCGACCACTAGTATTGTTACAAAACATGAAATGAAGTAAAATGAAAAAGAAATGTGCATTTATTCTTGGTTGACCATTTTCCTTTTCCTTACACTTGCTTGTTAGTAAAAAAAAATAATTAAATTGTTACTTTATTTTTTGCAAAATTTGACTGTAGTTTCCCACCACAATTACAATTGCAACCAACAATTCAGCACATTCTTTTAATATTTTTTTAAGGCATGCAGTTTGATTCATTGGCCTATCCAAGTAAAATACATGTACCCACTTATCGAGACTTGTGTCTCTGCAGAACTAAAATGGGCATTTCCCAGTCAGTGGGCATTTTCAAACAGTGATGGGCATTATTCAACCACTTTACACGTTTTGCCTATTACATTGAGATTCCCTACTTTCATTGGATAGCTGAAAAACACCCATATTGGTTTGAACCCCCCCCCCCCCCAGATTGGGAAATGCTATATAATAATGTTTATGTAATCTTTCAGCAAAATGTCATAACTTTCTTCACACTTGAAACGTCTTTTCTGCTGATGTAATGAATGACATGTGAATGGAGGAAAATAATATTAGCCAATAGTAACAATACAAACACAATTAAATCAAATCCCAATTGAAAAAAATCATTTAAATTCAACGTTAAATTGTGACATTGTTAAAGAATCTAAAGAGTGTCTGAGAATTTATGTTTGTTTACATTTGAGTGGAGTCTCCTAAGACTAGGAGTGTACAATGCGACCAAAAATAAAAACTGACCTTGAACCTGTTTCGTTGTCTCCTGACTCCTCCATTGCCCACGAACTCAGTCCTATCACACACCCATATATTCTGTTCTCTAAATACCAGTACTGGTTTCTGCCATTAAAAAACCCATATTGGTCAACCACTGCTCAGTAATATGCCACAATATGCCACATTTGCAGATTAAATGAATTGCAAATGCTGTTTCCTGTTGTTTTTAAACATGGAATACTTCCTTACAATAAACCTTGCATTCTGATACACAAGCAGGTGTTTTTGTTTGCCCTTCTCATTTGTATTCAGGAAAAGATGTCAGTTAAATGAACATTTGATAAGTTAACACCTTATGTTTTCTCCTCGTTAAGGAAGTAAAGGTCACTGGAGAGGCTTGGCGGGGGAGGTGAGGGTAAACCAGGACACCATAGAGGGAGATACGGTAATCTATCACTCAGAGGGAGTCCCATGCATGGGGAGCGAGGGGGTGCAGCAACGGGGGTGTGGTAGAATGGGGAGCATTACGTTTCTCTAACAACTCTTTAAGACACCCTGTATGTTTACACACCATCTAACACACACACTATACAGCACTTGGCTACAAGTGATGAACCGCAAGACCATGTACACCATGTATCTTTTTATGGTCCTTTGCCACGTATAGTGGTAAATCTCATGACAACATGTCCAGGTCACCCCACAACTAAAAGGAAAAAGAAAACAAAAAAAGATTTTTTTGCATTGTGATATAATTTTCATGATAATTGAGGACATTTCCTCCACATTCTCACTGCTACAAAGCATCAAGGTGTTTTACATATGAGTATTATTTATTTTTTTGAAATTCTCACTATTTTCAATAAACAATTGTACACTTTACAATAAGGTTCCATTTGTTAACATTAGAAAATGCATTAGATATCATGAATAGACAATGAACAATATATTTTTACAGCATTAATTAATCTTGGTTAATGTTTTAAAAAAACAAAAAAACAACAATTGTTCATTGTTAGCTCATTTTGCATTGTTAATGTAACTTTTAATTAAAAAAATATAGCATTAATAAATGCTTGAAAAATATTGTTCATTGTTAGTTCATGTTCATAACTAATGTTAACGAATACACCCTTTTTGTGAAGTGTAAATACTGTATTAATAAGTTACTCCAACGATTAATAAAAAAAAGATCAGCATACATAAGGCAGTACAAAAAACACTACCATGATATGAAAATACTTTACTGTTTAAATCAAGGGCCTTCAACAGGGGTTCCACGGTGGTACCGGAGGGGGTTCGCAAATTATTGTTTGATCCACCATTGGCATTTGTAATAATCACTCACTTGTATTTTAATCCATCGACATGTTAAAGTCCCTTGCACCTTCATGCCAAATCTTAAAGTGTGACTAAACATCACTAGTCAGCAGAAGCGCGCAGCACGGACAAACCATTCACGAACCCATGCTCATCACAAGCCGCTCAAAGCGTGACACACATCAGGTTTAGCGACGCTGCAGTAGAGGGATGTGTAAGTAAAAGCGTCTGCTTTGCGTTGGTCGTGCTGTGTGGTTGAGCAGATGACAGCCTACAGTTTCTTTTATTATTAGTTGTTTTTTTCTTTCAGAACAATAGCCTACTTGCCAGGTGTAAATAAATGGTTACCGTTAAGATTATCAAGATGACATACACGGTCCTCATCGTACCATACACACAAGACAGTGACTCTCAAATCAACATAATTAAAGGTGCATTCAGTCATTGTTTTCTTCATTATAAATTTTTACTCAATAAAATTAACAGTAATTTTGAAATATATGTATAAAATCGACCACTCACGTGAGATGAAGAATTCCATTTAGTACCCTTATAAAAATTGTTTTATTCTGCATGGAAAGGGTCTGTCTGTTTTTCTGTCTGTCTGTCTGTCTTTTTCGAGGAGGTTTGGCACAGTGATTAACAAGAAAAAATTTAGGGGGCCTGGGTAGCTCAGCAAGTAAAGACACTGACTACCACACCTGGAGTTGCAAGTTCAAATCCAGGGCATGCTGAGTGACTCCAGTCAGGCTTCCTAACTAACCAATTGGCTCAGTTGCTAGGGTGGGTAGAGTCACGTTGGGTTAACCTCCACATGGTCGCTATAATGTGGTTCTTGCTCTCAGTGGGGTACGTGGTGGCTGCATAGAGTAGCATGAGCCTCCACATGCACAGGGTTGGGGAATAACAAAATACATGTAACGGGAATACGTATTTAAAATACAAACTAGAAGTAACTGTATTCCACTACAGTTACAATTTAAATCAGTGGTATTTAGAATATAGTTACATTCAAAAAGTATTTTGATTACTGAAGAGATATAAGCGGTGAAACACTTTCTTAAGATGTTTTACATTCATACGAGCAGACAGAGATGTAAGTTTGAAGTAAGTTTGGAGCAGAAGAAATATAAATATTTTGTAAATTGTCAGCTTTACGCTAAGATAAAATGCTATTTCTAGCCATTTTACATGCACATGTTACCAGGCATGATCATATTTTTTTATCAAGAAAATTCACGTTGGATCATAATTACTTTTTTTCTAGTAAGACCTTTGATATTAGGGCAAAAATCATATTCTTGATAGTATTTTTTTTTTTATCGTTTTTCCTGTATAAATATCTAAAAATCCTTAAAACAAGATCAATTTGATTTATCTTGTTTTAGAAACAACACTGCATAAGATATTTAGGTTTTTCAGAGAATGTATTTTTAACATGTGTATTTTGTCTTGCTGTACTGGCAGAGTTTTTATAGTCAAAACAAGTGAAAAAGTCTACCAGTGCTGAAGAAGTAATCCAAAGTATTTAGAATACGTTACTGACCTTGAGTAATTTAATGGAATACATTACAAATTACATTTTACAGCATGTATTCTGTAATCTGTAGTGGAATACATTTCAAAAATAACCCTCCCAACCCTGCACAGGTGCTAGGTCTCCACAGTAACATGCTCAACAAGCCACGTGATAAGATGCACGGACTGACGATCGTAGACACGGAGGCAACTGAGATTCGTCCTCCGCCACCTGGATTGAGGCGAGTCACTACGCCACCATGAGGATTTAGAGTGCGTTGGGAATTGGGCATTCCAAATTGGGGAGAAAAACAAAAAACAAAAACAAGAAATTTTAAATATCACTTAATGTCAAAAATGTTGCAGACCCCTGTTGTACACCCTGCTTAAAAGACCAGCTAAAGCCATCTTAAGCTGGTTGGCTGGTTTTAGCTGGTTGCCCAGGCTGGTCAGTTAGCTGATTTTGAAAATTTTTTAGCTGATCAGGCTGGGAGATCAGCTAGCCTCCCAGCTTAAACCAGCTAGGCCAGGCTGGGAGATGAGCTAAGACCACCCTGACCAGTTAAGGCCAGCCAAGACCAGCCTGACCAGCTAAAAAGTGTTCAAAACCCCTCTAATACCAGCCTGACTGGCATGACCAGGCTGGGCAACCAACTAAAACCAGCCAACCAGCTTATGCTGGTTTTAGCTGGTCTTTTCAGCAGGGCAGCATTTAATAAATATTTCAATGGCTTTGCATTGTAAACATCATGAAGTATGTACATACAATAATGTGGTAGCCTACCATGCACATGTTTATAGGCATAAAACGCAACACTCAATTTTATACAATATGTACAGGGATCCCGGCTCCATCTCTCTACACACCAAGGGGTCCTTGGCCTGAAAATGTTTGAAGACCCCTGATTTAAATTATATATTGTTTTCTATCATATCATATATTAAATAATATAATATAATTTTTTCATATTACAATAATGGAAAATTATGATTTTTCTGCATTACTGTAATGAGAATTGGGTGGACAATCTGCTTAATTATCATATAGGAACCCTAAAGGAAAAGGCTTCATTTTCTTTAAGCAAAATAAAAATTCCTTAATTGTTTATTTCTTTTGATTTTGGGATGAAATATGACCCAGACAGGTTTTGTGATATTTACCCACATTGTAAAAACAATTATGTAAAATGATGGCAAATTTCTAACAATAGTCTACTTTAACACTTAAATACAACATGTATGCAGTCATAAATGTTGTATTTTGGGAGATAAAGAGCAGGCTTAATGTGAAGTGACTAGTTTTGCTGTAAATAGCTGTTATTTGCTAAGCAAATTTGGGAATTAAAAATTCCATATTCCAAGTTCCATCTTGGCAAAATGAACTTAAACTGAACTGTAAAGAAATAATAAAATAATAATAATAATAAGAAGAATAATAATAATAATAATAATAATAACTGGTGAAACTGCAGCCAGTACAACACTGCTGCCAGAACTGTACTCTAATTATTTGAAAAACAGTAGCTGCCAGTATTTGATAAATACAGTAAAAAAAAAAAAAAAACTTCATTTGAGCTTTATATTAAGTTTGCTGTACATTTGCAGTAAAGTATTTTACTGTAAATCTAACAGGATTTGTTTTTAACAGTGCATAGGAAATGGGACTAGGAAAGGACACAAGCCAGATTCTGAGTTGTGCCACTCATGCAATGTGTTGGAGCATGTGTGCTAACCGCTAGACTGTGATGACTGTCTTTCTAATCCTTGTAAACAAAATATCACAATCTCTGTGACAAATTCACTGAAAGATAATGGTTTTATAAACCCAGAGCTTAGCGTTTAAGGACTAAGCTCCAGTGTATCTATTGTGTGAGGGTTAAACATTCAAATGTCTGGAGAGTTTTCTCTGTTGTCCACTGCTATATCCACTAAAACACAAAACTATGCCTGGCTTCTGTTAGAATAATTTTCCTGCTTCTAACCAGCCCACCCCCCTCTTACTTTCTCTTCATCTGTTTCTCAAAATAGATACCAGCACATTTTATGACTCATGGGGTCATGTATGAAATGATGTTAACAATGGCAACATGCAGTAAAAACACTCACTAATCCTCCCCCCAAGTGTGAACACACTGTGTGCGCTGTCACGACTGGGGGCTTGGACATGACCACTACAAGACAACAAGAAATATAATACCCAGTCCAACACCAGAGGATTTGCATGGGTCCAGAGGTCAAAAGGTCACCATAGCAATAGTGCGTCTGCATTTTCTGAACACTTAAAAAGCATTTTTCGCATCTTCATTTTGGCCATAATATGGGATTTTCAGGCTAATACAAGACAGTTGGCAACCCTAGTCTTGAGTCAACTCAAAAGGTTTTGAGTGTGTTTTCTCTGGCAGTGGTTTTGTGTAATGGCTTCATATACCTAGTTCAAAACCCTCTTAAAATAGAATAACTGGTTGACATTTATTCCGTTTAAAATTTCAATATCATCATATTTTTGTTGTAGCTATAGGGTAAACAAGTGACAACACAATAAAACCACACTGGTATACATTTAGGCAATGGTCAACTATACAATTAAGGTAGAATTTAACCTTAATTAATAATAAATATCTTTATAAATAAATAAAACATGAATTACTAAATAAATAATCGCAGGATCCACTGTGACAATTACCCCATACAGTGTGACAACATGCTCTGCTATTGGTGCGGTGTAACGGGTAAGGATGGGCAAGGAGGTGGCGGAAACCTGAGCTGAGCAGTCAACAAAGCTTTTTATGACATACACAAACATAACATAAAACACACAGACATTGTGGCCACGTCTCTCTCTCTCTCTCTCTCTCTCTCTCTCTCTCTCTCTCTCTCTCGCTCTCTCTCTCTCTCTTGAACTGGCATCCCTGGCTCGTCCTTATCCCTCTCCCACTGATTGGGCTGATTCAGCGCCGGGCGTCCATCATAACGGCCCGGCCACGCCCTCCTCCTCGTCACACTCCTTTGCTGCCCGATTCAGGCTGAGGAAACCTCCGGCATGATGTACTCCCCTCCCTACCTGGAGGGGAGGTGTTGCCCTTCCGGCCATCCTTCTGCCGGCAGGTCTTCCTCGCCTCTCTGGAGCCCTGGGATATATGAGGGGAAGGAAAAGGGAGAGGGAAAGAGCGAGGGGGAGAGAGAGAGAAAACTCACTCGCCGGTCCCTGGACACGCCGTCACTTTGTCCTCAGCCACTCCTCCTCCCCTGGTGGACGGCAGTGAGTCATCCGACCTCTGGTGGATGGTAACAGCTTCTCCGCTTCCTGATGGATGACAGCGGTTCCTCTGACTCCCGGTGGCCGGCAGCGACTCCTCCGTCCCCTGGCAGATGGACACAGCTCTGCTTCCCAGCGGACGGCAGCGGCGAGGACTCGGTGACAGCGCATCTCTCCTCCTTCCCGGGTTTCTGCACCAGTGTAATGGTAAGGATGGGAAAGGAGGAGGCGGGAACTGGCTGAGCAGTTAATGAAACTTTTAATGACATACACAAACTTAAACATGACATAAAACACACAGACAGTGTGGCCGCATGCATCTCTCTCAAACTGGCGTTCCTGGCTCCCCTTTATCCCTCTCCCACTGATTGGGCTGATTCAGCGCCGGGCGTCCATCGTTACGGCCCGGCCACGCCCTCCTCCTCGTCACATTTAATGAACTGTATCTTTTTTCCTGGGAAATAACAGTGGGAATGTTCTGTAGCTTTTTGTTAAGCCAAGACTTTAAGGTATGTGTCTATACAAAAAATAAACCTACCCTGAGAAATATTGACTGGAGTAAAAAGTGTGACAGCTAGCCCCATCTCCCTTATTGAGTGATGACTAAGAAGTGTTGTTATGGGTGTGAATAGAAATGATCAATACTGACACTACACACACACCCTAAACACATACACAAAGCTAATAGAAAATTACAGTTTTAGTTCTGACAAGTGCTGGATTAGAAGCAAGAAAAGGTTGGTTTTAGCGTTAGCAAACTTCACTAAGCGCTGTCTGGTCAGTCTGCGGTCACCCCTATCTCCGGCTCCAGACAGCTTTTTTAAATAGAGTTCACCCCATCACAGCGTCTGCTGCCTGCATCCTGAACGGCAACTTTATCTGAGACCTCAGACATGACTAAAATAACGCAGGCAGCATTTTACCTCAGCCTGCACTCTGCTGAGAGAACTTATTCAGTTCGTCATACATCCACACATCAACACAAGATCCAGAGTCTTATTATACTCTTAAATTAGATGAAAAGTCACATTAAGCAAACAGCAAGTTTCTGCCATTAATTATAAGACTTGTGCAATATAAAGGAAAGAATGCCTTATTTATGCCTTATCTCTATGAATATATTTTACATACACTCACTTAGTATGGTCTTAATAAAGGGCCCAACGTGGTCTGCTGTTGTAGCCCATCCGCCTCAAGGTTCGACATGTTGTGCATTCTGAGATGCTATTCTGCTCACTACAATTGTACAGAGTGGTTATCTGAGTTACCCTCCATCTGTTACACTGAGATTCATTGGCATAGATTTGGTTGAAACATTGGGGGGCGGGTGTGTACTGTGAAGAGGGTGGTGTGGTTGTACTTGCTAGTTTTGATTACTGAGGGGGTTTTGCAAGTCTTGATTATTGGGGGGGTCTATGTATGTTCTAGCAGTAGCAAGTCTCTGTACTTGCTGAATATGTCTCATGTCAGAAAGAGCTTTGACAAAGATGCAAATAAGTGTCTGTAACAAGGTTAAAATGGGCAAGGAGGAGGTGGGAACCGGGTGAACAGTCAAAATAATGTTTAATGAAAACTTAAAAAGATATAAACACAAACACACACGGCAGCTGCGTGTGGCTCTCTCTCACTTGAACTGCCGCATCCGTCTCGGCTTTATCCCTCTCCTCGGCTGATAAGCCTGATTGGGGGCCGACCGTGCACACGGCCCGGCCCCACCCTCCTCCTCGTCACAGTGTCATTTCTTATCACCTCCTTTGTCTTCTTTATCTTCCTCTAGGCTGTTAACTTGACAACAGAGTTTACTGGCTTTGATTTTCAGACACATCCTGATATTTCCTAATGGAACGAGAGATCTGGTGACAAAAACTGAATCTGACCTGGACCTAACATAAGTACATTTTAGCTCAGCTGTTTTCAAAATAGTGTGGCTTTTCCAGTAACAACCTACTTTGTCCAACAAGAAGCAGTGTAACATGAGAAAATGCTACATCACTCTTTAACAAATTGTATTGCAAAAAACTGATAGTAATATATTTTTAAAGTTATTAAGTAGTTTTCCTAACACTGCTCTTAAGAAGGAAGCCAAATGAAAGGTTGACCGTGGATACCAAACATGTTGCTGTGGTGAAGGGGGCCATCATTAGAACTCAGCAGCTGTTTGGCTAGTGATCGTGCAGATGGTGTTGGATATATGGATAGGGTCTTTGTGTTTGTGCTTAAAGTCCCCGTCAAGTGCCTTGACGAGCGCAGTTTCATTTGGTGTTTTGACACATTTCCTACTGAAACAGAATGTGGGAGCAGGACATGTTGAACGACTTGTCCCTTTAAAAAAAATAGCCAATAGGCTTTAGCTTACAGCCACACACACACACACACACACACATACCTCTTTACACCATGCTGCTCATGTCAGAAATGCATACTGGGAAAACTTGAGAAGCGATTTCAATAACGGCCAGCTTTTCTAAAGACTTGAGAACCGAACGATGATCTAACTGACAACATTTATCCATAACAGCCCACAAACGCGCACAGCACATCGTGGTCTTTGCCACTGTGAGGTGTCCAGTGCAGATGAATGAGAATCAAGCGAGTAAAAGATAATATTTCCATGTTTTTAATCACAGAACACTAAGCTTAAATAATAAAAAAAAAAAAAAAAAAAAAAAAAACTTACTCGAGTTATCCCAGGAAACCTCCAGCTGTACAAAAAATATAAATAAACTCTGGCAACTTTCCTCTTGTCCCACTCTTGTGCTGGTGCGTACCATTTAGAAGTGATCATTCCTGTGTCCTATTCCCTTTGAAGACAATTACCCTCCACTGTGAGAGCTTCAGATGGTTGAAAGGTGATAACCGTCAGTCAGAACTCACTTTTTAAGCAATTCTTATTGGACATTTTGTTTGGAACGACCCTATGGCATGGATTGTGCTCCCTTCAAAGTGCCCCGTGAAGGCATGATCAGTGCCAGTTAGAACACAGCCAGAGTGCTGAACAGCTGTAGGAGGAGAGTGCATTCTTGTTCTAGAAATAATTTGATTGGACAAGGGTTCTCAACCTCTATGTGATATCATGGATGCTCCTGAGTCTTTTTAGCCAGAAGAGAGAGACTGCGGATTTTAAATCCTTATATCTTCTGAAAACAAATTTTGTCAACATTTAGAAGAACACTAGCATATAGATGACCATAAAGCTAAATATTATTTCATGTGGTGTTTTTTGTATAAATACTGTATATATATTTTTATGCCTATATAGCCAGTCATAGAAATTCTATATAAATATGTCAAAATTTTACCATAATAAAATGTGTATTGGTTTACATTTAAATCAATCACAGGAATCACATTTATATGAAAAAATTTTGATTATTCATTATTTACCTCAAAATAATAGTGAACAATAATTTTAATGACATGCTTTTCAAGATTTGTCAAGCATAACATATCCACCCTGTCACACAAAATAGACAGAAATAACAGTATTTATTTTTTATGTATTTTTCTACAATTTATATAAAAGTCATATTGTTGACTATTAAAACCTTTAAAACATGTTAAAGGCACCCATTTCATAGAATGACTCTAATTTGACAGATGGAGGTGGTGAGTTTTTGGTATTGTTATTGGTAACACAAGTTTTCTGATATTCTCACGCCCCACCACCAAAGGGTTAAAGGTCACATGTCGCAAAGCTGCAGGGTGTTGAGCATGAGACATTTCAGCAGTGCATTCAACCACTGGACTTATCAAGTATGTACCTTAACAGTCCAAAAACCAAAAAGCTGGATAACCATGGCACTCTTATTAATTAAAAAGCCTTTACTATCACATGGATTATTACAAAGGTAAAACAGCTCTCCTTTGCGTTTCGGCGTGAGCCTTCCTCAGGGAGAGTAACAAACAAACTTCACACAGGTGAGAGTAATATCAAATCATTTAGTAAGTCACATGATCAACTTGTTAACTATAGTGTTAAGCTAGCTTAATAAAGGCTTTTTAATTAATAAGAGTGCCATGGTTATCCAGCTTTTTGGTTTTTGGACTATTATGAACCCTTGACCATAGCGCACCTTAAATTTATACTCCACCCTGGACGCACTCTCTATCGTAGGACATTGTTTATGTACCTTAACAGTTTTGCAGAAGCAACTTTAAAACAGCAGTTTTTGAGCTACAAGCTACTCTAAAATGTAAGTAGTTCAACTACAGTCAATGTACTCTTTTAAAAAAGTAGTTTACTGTCCTTTATTGAGCCTGTAAAGATGATCAGCCTGTCCGGCACACAGCAGGGCACCTTGCATATATCAGCTTTCCAATGCTATGTATAACAGTGCACAGTTTAGAAAAGTTCCTTTGATTATAGCCTCAGCTCGCTCAATTGTAACATTAAAATGTATTCATTTGGCAGATGCTTCATCCCAAGCGACTGGTAGTCAACATGCTGTAAAACACATAGTAAATGATGTATGTAGTCACAAAATCAGAGACCCTCCCCTTGAAATCCGATCAGAAAATGTGTTAATAACCAATAGCAGGCTGGCAGAGAAATGAAAACCACCAGCATCTGAACTCATATTATGACAGTGGCTGTGAATGCTTGTGAAAGGTCTGAAGCGCTAACACCTCAAGACCAGTGCTCGAGCTCTGCAGGACGCCTGCCGTGACCTTCTGAGAATTAACCACAACTACTTACAGGGAATATCTTTTGTTCTGGTCCCTGATGGTGCAGTGGGAGATCCAATCAGACTAACCAGGCTTCATAGTGAAAGTCAATACATCCATTCACAAGCTGTTTAAAAAGTCTATTGTATAAGAATGAGTCTGCTGCCTCGAAGGTCAGAGGACTTTACGGCTCGCCCTGAGAAGCCTTTAATCTATATTCTTATGTATTCATTTTCCACAAAGAAAAATTGAAACCGTTTCCACATAACAACTTTTGAACCTGGGAGATTTGCAAGCAGCCTGGCCTTCAACTTGGTAAACATCAGTGTTGTTTACCAAGTAGTGCGTACTTGAAGATAAATGCAGCAGCGGCTTGTGATGAGCTTACACACTGGCTGCAAATTTACTGCATTAGAGAGCTGCAGCTCTATTCAGGAAAAAAAATTATTCTGGGTGAGGGATCACATTAAATGCAAATGGTGATTAATCTAAACAAAAGGGAACACAAAACCCCACAAAAGTTTAGCTTTCAACTACTTAAATCATCTGGATTCATTCAGTTTTTCTGAACAGAAAGTGTGTTTGTATACCTGTCACTGATTGTGGAATTTGCATCAAGCACAACAGATGTCTTGTTTCAAACAATGGGAGTTGTTCGCTCAAGTATTTTCTTTTGCTTCATTAAAGGCTATAATGCGAAAGATTATGTTGTTAAATAGGTTTGTCATACATTTCAGTTGTATTTTCTGAGTTCAGTGCTGAAATACACGTGTCACTGTCTGGAAAAGCTCCATTTAACTACCAACGCACTGCTCACACGGCCAGTGTGAATACTCTAACCTGTTAATATGGACGCAAAAAAATATGTACTGCTTTTGTGGCACTTTCATGTTCGGTGTGAAACAGGCCTTAGGTTCACTCTGTCCGTTAGATCAGTTCTCAACTGGTTTTGCTTCAGGACCCATAATTTACTCTGGATTACAAGTGCCAACACAACACAGTACCAAAATGTTTTATTTTAGGAAAGTAACAAAAATGTTCTGTATCCTCAATATTACCATAAACTGAGTAGGCCCAACAATACGTACAATTATTAACATGACATACGCAGTGTTGGGTGTAATCTGATTACAAATTAATTAGTAACTGTAATCTAAGAAGTGTAATAAATTGCATTTTTATATCCTTGTAATCAGATTACAGTTTCTGACTTTCAATTAATTTAATTAATTTTAAGTACATTACTAGGGTTACAGATTTCTAATATAATATTATTTATGTAGAATACATTTAAAACATGCTCCTCTAACTTGTGGCTTGTTTCTCAGTTCGCAATTTTCAACTTCACACTAACACGTGCAGAACTGTGATGTAATCAACTAATTTAACATACTGTTAATAGGACAGCTTCTCTCTGTAGAAAGTTGACACACGTGAAACAGGCAGAGCGTGTCTACAGAGCAGTACAGGTGCATTAACTGCGCATGTCTATTTGGCGCTTTATTTTCTTCGCCAAACTGTATGATCCCGATGCGTCATTAAACTTGAGATGAACCGCGGTGCAAATGCTTACTGAACCGTGGGTGGCAAACTGTACGGTTCGGTTTTTACCAAGAACCGTTACACCCCTAATATATACTATCTTTGGAGTCTGGCTGCTGCATAACTCCTTTCTTAAATCTACTAACACCAGTTGATTGAAACATGTCTATCTCCCAGTTTAGATGCCAAACCTCTCACATTTCCCCAGATAATAGCAGCAGGCACTCACTTCCCCCCACAGTAAACACACCCACATACAGAGAAATGGCACATGCAGATCCATAACAAACACTGAGCTTATTCAGAATCCGTGACATCATTTAACCTGCCTTTGCATTATTCATAAGCCTGTCTTCCACCAAAAAATAAGAATCGGAAAAAAAAGCAAGAGAGCTGCAATGTCTCACACTATCATCTGTCATTTACAAACAGCATGTCTAACTCCCTTTCACTACTACACATCAATAGCACTCACACTCCTACTCAGACAGTGAAGGATTTTACTAGATCTCACAGAAGCCAGTTAGTAGGAACACCAGACATAAAAGCTTTTTTGGATGCCATTTTGACTCTGAGGATATATTTTTGAACAGTTTAGGTGAGTTAGGTATGTTTTCTAGTGGAAAATAATAATTTGTAATGAAGAGGATAAACAATAACAGTACCAAATTAGACAGGGTGTGTTCATAGCAAAGTCTTCAGATGCCCTCCTATGTAATTTTTTTGATAATTCTAAACTTTAAAACAGAAAGAAATTGACAGTATTTTTGAAAATACGAAAAAAACAAAATACAGCTTTATTTATATTTAAGCTGCTATATAAAGCACATGTATGGAGTTTGTTCTTCGATTGTGTGAGAGACAGGTAGAAACGGTCTTTCCAGGGAGACACATAGCCCTTTTCCACCGACATGGTTCAGGGACGGGTTCCTGGGCCGGTGCGATTTCTTGAACTGTTCTGTGTGTTTTCACCACAGGAAAGGTCGTTCAAGGGCCAAAAACCTGGTTCGACACCAGCCCCAAAAGCTTGGTGGTCTCCACATAGGAACCGATTACGTCAGGGGGCGGAGGACGGGATAATGTTTCATCACCAATTTTTTCCCAAACAACAACAGTAGCTACCATCTGCAGCAAAGAGTATTTCTTCACTCTATAAAAACAATAAAAAACCCACAAAATTATCAGACAGCAAAAGCATTCAGGTAACGTGGATGAAACGAGCACTCTACTTCTGATATGGTTTTTAGGGAGATCCAAGATTAACTATCGAGATCGCAAAAGGAAAAATAGATCGCCTATGAGAAGATACAGCACGAAATGATACACGCCTACTTCAATCAGACAACTGACCAAATCATAAACAAATTGAAAAACACTTCAGGGAGTGCAGGGACAGTATGAAGGACCGTGGCAGTGACAGTGGACGGAGCAACAATGTTTTGGACTCAGACAGCGACCAGCCTGCTATCAAACTGGGACATTAAATTCAGCCAGTCACGCTCGAGAAACACTGAATTGCCAGTGTCCTCTGCTGTTGATCTCAGTAAGTTATTATATTTGCCAACTTTGTTAGCTTTTCTTACACTGTTGTTCTCTTATTTCATGCATTGTTTTGTTCAGTAATGGGATTTCTGACCAGCTACTCACTAACTTCGGAAGATCACGGCTATCTGTTAAGTAAACTTAGGGATTCTCAGTCAAGACGTAAACATAATAAGAGGCTATGTTCAGACTGCAGGCAAATCAGTTTTTTTCTCAAATCAGATCTTTTCAGGCAGACTCTCTGCACTATTAATTGCAAGTGATCAAATCAGATTTGCTCGTTCAGACATAACCAACCTATCTGCATGGGTTGTTTTGGTAACGACGTAGGCGTACCCACATGACGATACTTTCAAAACAGGATGTGCTTCCAAAAAAAATGGAGGTGCATCATCTCGCTCTCCAAATAAGCGCCTTGTCCAGTCGCAGTGCAGAACTCCTCCGTCGCACAAGAAAACTCAGCGACGGAGGAGTTCTGCACCACGACTGGGCAGGGCACTTATTTGGAGAGCGAGATGATGCACCTCCATTTTTCCCACATCTGTTTTGAAAGCATCGTCATGTGGGTACGCCTACGTCGTTACCAAAGCAACCCATGCAGATAGGTTGGTTATGTCTGAACACGCAAATCTGATTTGATCACTTGCAATACCAGGAAACTGGTAAATATTGTGATTTTTGACATCATCGTTGTGTCGCGTTAGTGATGCAAAAGACCATTTGAAACCCAATTTGAGCAGCCAGAGCGTCTGGACTGAGACGCATCTGAAGAAATCAGATTTCAATCACATTTGAAACCACCTCCCGATGTAGTTTGAATCAGATTCTGAAAAATCCGATTTCATGTGGTTTTTTGCTGTCCAGACTATCAAAAACTCATCTGGATACAATCTGGATATGCAAAAAATCTGATTTTTAGTGGCAGTCTGAATAAGGCCTTATATGCTATGGCAGAACTCCAAATATAACCATCTGCTACATCAATGTTAATAATGATTCCACTGTTACAGTTTACAGAATTTAGCAAGTTAAGCCATAGTTCATTCAATATAATGTAATTACATTACCTGTCGTTTTTAGCATAGATGTCGTCTCTGACAATCTTGTTAAGCAATGTAATAATGCTGGATTGCATTACTCTGTATATTTAAATATGTCCTCAAAAACAAGAGTAAAAGCTGTACACAAACACTGTTGTGACATGCCATGTTTGTTTATGGGCAGGTAAAGTAGTCACGCAACCCATTACATCACTCTTCGGTTCTGAAGTCAGTGGAAAAGTGCGGCCGGCTTACTAAAGGCTCCAGATTGCCCCAGCCGTGAACCAGCGGACCACAGGTTCGGCATGCGAACCATCACGATTTCAGTGGAAAAGGGCTTGCAGTGGGGCTGAAACAGCCCATAAATTGACCTGACAGAGCTACAAAGACCTCTGCTTCACTCTCTTCTCTCCATCAAACAGAATGCACTTGCATAAGCCTTTCTGTTTGAACTTCTTTTGATTCGATCAGAGATGCATTTCAGGTCAGCGGTGTCCCTGCGCTTCCTTAACTTTCATCAAATTATGATGAAGGATGACTGCAGCAGCCTCGGCCAAACCCCGGCGGGCCACTTCAGTTTTCAAAATGTGGGGTTAACAGGGTGACAAAAGATCAGTTGATGTTTATGAGCCCTGCATCTGAGAAATGGCACTGTTATCTTTTTTCTCTTACTCCCCAACCTTCCTTTTGCCAACTAAAAGGGGATGAGGAAGAGGACTTTTTTTTCAGGTGGATGAAAAAGTGGAAGTGTGTTGTACTGAAGTGTGTACTCCAGGGCACTGAGAGCTTTCCATCAGGGGAGCATGAATCACAGTGTGCTCCCCTCCTCTTCACCGCCCTTCAAAACAAAGTGATCTCCAGTAGGCTCGTCTGAAGTAGCGAGTGCAATCTCTCATTCTGTCAAAGACAGCTCTGCTCCACACCAGCACAGGCCCTGGGACACTCTTTACTGCTTCCATCTGCCACACTTATCCGAGTTTTGCTGCCGAAGGCCTAAGCAATCCAATCGTGGTTAAAAGTGAGCACCGTCAGATATTAACACAGGGTGTACCAGCAGGAGGCTGGGATTAAATTTTATTTTAACAGCAAGAAATGACTATAAAACACACCAAAAACAGCATATTTTGTTTTGAACCCTGAGGGCTTTGAGACTGAACATGATTTATTTGGTGAAGCTATGGTCCATTTTGTGAAGAGCCTTTCTTCCTTGCACGGTAAGCCTCAAAGTTTAGAGCAGGCAGAGGTTAAGCTGCAATAGGTGGTCTGGGTTAAGGAACTTGACCTGCCTTTGTATACCAGGCATCCCTACCCTCCTTAAAAGCATGTGCTGTGTCACTGGTCACTACAGATGTGCTGGTGTCCTTACTAGGCTTTTTAAAGCTGAAATGTGTCAAATGTAATTTCTGCCATTTATCCAACAAAGAAATAGTACTGCCCCATTGCTCAATGACCACATTTACATACATTTAAGAAAACTGTTTATTTTCAGGGTTTTTGCAGAAAGCGGCATTCTGAAACGTCATGTGAACAAGAACGCAGATTTCCTTTCGCAGTTTATGGGATTAACAGAAAGTGGATTAACACACCTAGCTTTCTCCTCGAGAACACAGCTTAATGTGGCCATGTAAACAAATAAGCAGAGTTCTTACAGGTTTTTTTAAGTGTGCGCATGTGTGTGAACAGACCGGACAGCTATCACCAACTAATGATTACATGTAAACTAAACTGAAAAAAAACAAAATCATTCTGGGAGTACAGTGGGAAAAGCACATTCATCATAGACTATACACATTTATACACACCAATGTAAAATATCGACTGTCCCTCACGTCTGCTTATATGTGCTCAAACTGTGGGAGTTTTACATAAGAGGGAAAGCCCACTATTGAAGCGCAATCCAATGCAGGTGGCAATAGAAAGTTAAGGAAATAAACAAAGCAACAACTCTGGAACATCTGGAAATAAAGCGAAGCAACAGAGAATAAAATAGTGAAGTCTTCCTCGGATACCATGTTTGTTATTTACACAAGCATCGCAATGAAATTACGTTGCTGTGTAGAAAGCTGCTTACTGACCGATTCATATGTATATGGGAGTAAAGAGCACGCTGCTTATACAGTGTATACGAAACTGGAACGTTGCTTTCTTGCAATAAGCCACTTTCTGGTGTCCACGTAAATGTAGTCATTGTTGCTGTGTCGAGCAGCAGAGACACAATAGCTGCATTTCCTCCATCAGTCCGAATGGTTCTGAGGATGGGTCAGAACAGTTCCAGTAGCTTTTCCACTTGAGCATGGTTCGGCACAACATTTAATAAAAAAGCCACAGTGGCTTCAACTTCCATTTTCATTCCTCAGAAGTTGCCTCATTTCTGAATTTTCCTTGGAACAGAATTTTTTTTTTTTTTTTCTAGTTTTAAGTTTTGCTGCTGAAAAGCATGGTCTCTCTAGTGAAACTAGTTCTTATCTGGAAGTCTCACTGGTTCCCAGGGTATAATTTTATTGCTTACAGGTTGCTCTTTCATTACCACCACCAAACCAGCACTAACCAACATAAACCAACCTAGACCAGCATAGGAATGTGTGCAGGTGTAAGCTGCTTTGGGGCTGGAGAGCTCTATGTTTCTCTCAGGAGCTCTTTATCCTTTCTTAGCCTTCGCTAAGCCAAGGCCAGTCCGTGGATTCTAGTCCGTACAACCTACACACAAGCTGATTCTCGCAACAACCTGCCTACACACACTCAAGCATCCATCAGCAGTCATGTTCCAGCACAAAGACAATCACTTGTGCATGTCATGAAATAACAGTCACATTTGAGAAAGGGTCAGCTGCTGCTAATATACCAGCACGACACATTATCCACCCGAACATTTCCATATCCACATCCTGAAAGCGGATGTAACTTGAGCTCCAATCAGAAATCTCGAAAGCCATTACAGCTCAACCGGAGACCTGACGGATCCTCTACAAAGCCTGATGGTAGAGCAACCAAATGCCATTACCACAGTTAAAACTAAATAACCCAAGCAATCAATATTTCATGAGCTCAGCTAATGCATCCTCTTAAATGTTCCAGTTACAAATGCCAGACATTGTTTGTTTGTGGATATAAAAGTATATAAACATACATCTTTGCCCTTTAGATGCCAGAAACATAACATTTAAGTGAGTTATTCAGGGCTTTAGCATTCCAGTGATTTGTTTCCCTGACAACCACTTAAGGTATGAAGATTTCGAGGTTGACTCTGAGCAAATAAATGAAGGCTCTAGGTAACGCTGCTGTTCTGACATGGTACAGCTTGTTTCCTTTGTCATTTTTGGGTCAGTTGGGTGGGGGTGTTAAGGCCCTTTTATATGTGCCAGGACTTCAATGTGATTGAGTTGTAGAAAAAATATTAATGATATGCATTCAATGATGTGTTGTACACAGGGCTGCAAATGAATACTCACCAAGTGCCAAATGCAAGTAAATATGAGATTTTGCAAGTAAAAACAATGACTCATTTCAGAAATGAACATCTGCAAAGTTGTGAAATTGATTAATTTCACATGGAATAACCCAAATAAAATGTCATGGCCAGTAAGAAATCTTTCTGTCAGATACATTTTCTCAGTTCACCCACCATTGATAGGTTTTGCAAAAAAATTATTTTGGAGCATTGTACAACTTAATTTTAACAGGATTAGTCTCTCTTCTATTTTGTTCATTTTCATGGTATGCACCACATAACCATGTCATGCAAATTAACAATTATGTTGCTTGATCAGTGCAACATGGCACCAAAGGTAGATTTAGCTTCAAAAATACATTGAGGACACAACTCATGTGAAAGGACCTTTATATTGCTTCAAATGATAAAAATAAACCTCCATTGATGACTCACCAAAATGCTTTCGGGAACTTCTAACGATGCAGAGAAAATGTGCCTGTTGATCCAGACTGAGCAATTAGTGAGAAAGCTTTATTCTCAACCTTTTCGAAATCTGTAACATATGGAAATAAACAGTGTAAGAGAATCATATTTAGCACATGCAGTTAAATTTTAATTCATTTGTTGAGATGCAGCTTAACGAGAACATTGATTTGTATTGATTGAGGTTGAATGGAGGAGAGGGACTGATCAGGTCTGACCACGTGAACCAAGACCCGTGAGCTGCAACACAATGTGGTAATTGAGTAAACAAAATCTGGAGTCGATACAGTGGAGTCTTTGCTCTGTGGGAGTCATCGTTTCAGCACAAAGCTCTGATTCAAATGTTTGTTTGGCTGTATATTAAATGTACTTTATCTTTCACTGTCTCTCTATATGTAGATAATTGCTAGCATACCATTTTCTCCTACCCGAAACAAGAGCCATAGACTGAGAATAGCAGAGATCTCAGAGCTTACAGACAGTATAAAGAGGAGGAGATGGATAACTCAGTGAATAGGATGAACTGGAAAATTCACAATGCCCAATATGGCTCATGTAGGAATGGAAGTCCCGCTTCTCAGTTAAAAGAACCAATGGCCTTTTTGATAGATGTTTGTTCACTCTAAAACATGCAATCATGTTAGCTAGACCAGCCTGAAAAATATGTATTGTTTTTACTTAAAGTCTGCCATTGTTTTGGAAAAATTCAGTGGACACAAACTGGACACACTGAATATGAATTGGAGGAATGCCAATCCACCAATGTACGCCTACTTTAACCATAAAATACAGATTTTTAATTGACATAAAATATCGCTATCACAGTGTAAAGTTTCAGCAGATTTTTTTATTTTTTTTAATAGCAACCAATGTGACAAATCATTTGGAGATCAGACGTTACAGTGAAAAAAATACAATTAAATAAAACATTGGGCTGCACACAATGTCTATACCAACATATTAGGCCTTTAAGCCAGGGACGTTGCATAAAATCTGTACTTTGAATCACTTATAAAAACAACTGATTAATTCTGACAATGTGATGTGAAGCTGTACAACACTCAAGTCAAACTACATCTCAGTGAAACAAAAGGACCATCTGCCTCAAAATTCCAGCCTGTCCGCTAATCACAGGACTTGGGACCAGCAGTAGGGCTGTGACAGGGATCTGTGGACAGCTATGTCTGGGGGGAAGGGTGTGTGCAGCAAGTTGAGGGGTCTGCGGTGGATGTGCGGATATTCTAAGGCTTCTTTAGCTCTTAATTGCTGTGCTGTCACTTCAGTTTGTGTCCAAACAGCATAATAAGAGGTCATTACTAGAACATAGTGGGACAAAATGAAAGAGTCATTAAAACCCAAGGGAAATGGTATCTCTCCACAGAGTGAGAAGGACAGGTTATTGCCCTGAAGAGATGACCAAAATGAGTGTGGTAGTGTGTGTGTGTGTGTGTGTGTGTGTGTGTGTGTGTGTATAATATATATTATACAGTATACAAACACAATAAGGCTTGAAGTCAAAAGTCCAAAAGGCGCAAATGTTGTTTTCTCCAGCAGAGGTTTTGTATGTTGGTTTCAAAATCTAGTCCAAAACCCTCTTAGATTATATATATATATATATATTATTATTATTATTATTTTTTTTTTTTTTTCTTTGTGAATTTTGCCCTCAAAAACATTTCTATTATAGCTATTGGGTAAACAAATGAACAAAATCAAACCACACTTGTATACATTCAGGCAAGGGTCAACTGTATTGTTAAGGCAGGTTTTTAATGAAAGATTTACATGTGTTCTTAGGACAAAGTCAGGTCAGGGCATGTTGTCACATTTTTATAGGGGCAGGTTGTGACATGTGTTGTAAATGTCATAAATGTGTAAAATTTTTCAGTTGCAGTATTTGTTGACATTGTTCTTATATTTTTGTATGTAACCACTTAATTTTTTTTTTATTTATGAATTGCTTCATGCCTCAAAATTATTTTAATTTTAACATATGTCTGAAACCCCTATAACAGGCTTTTTAATGCAGGCGTAAATTTAAAAAAAGGTGTAGATTTTGTATTGGTGGTTGTTTCAATGTTCACATGAAACCTAAACCACAGGTTTAATGGCAGGTTCCATTGTGACAACTTATATAGAGTGGAACACCTGTAGACCTACTTATTCATGTGATTATCAAATCAGCCAATCATGTGGCAGCAGTGCAGTGCATAAAATCACGCAGATACAGGTCAGAAGCTTCAGTAAATCTTCACATCAGAACGGGGAAAATATTTGATATCAGTGATTTTGACGGTGATATGATTGTTGGTGTAAGATGGGCTGGTTTGAGTATTTATGTAACTGCAGATCTCCTGGGATTTTCACGCACAACAGTCTCTAGAGTTTACTCAGAATTGTGCCAAAAACAAAAAAAAACATCCATTATGCGGCATTTCTGCAGACAGAAACTGCCTTTTTTTTTCATGCTCCCCTGTGAAATTTATTTTGTGCAAAAAACAACACTAAGGCGTTCAATTCTGGTGCCTATGAGATAAGCATTTATTTATTTTCTCGAGTATGATTAGCATTCATGTAAATATTGGCTAAAGCATTTCTTCCAGTAAGTTCAAACAAACGCGTTTTCGCACCACAACGAATAGAGCAGAACGCAGGTGTCCCGAGACGTTTTTATCATTTGAAGAAGTTTTCTAACTTGACACAGCATCTAAAAAAGCAGCGTTCCTGTGAGAGATGCTAAAAACATAGTGAAACGTGACGCAGTTGTCAAAAGACATCTATCTTGCGAATTGAAAACGATTGAAAAACAGTGCCAGCGGACACAAAAACACGTTCAGTTTGAACAGCCCTTTGTTCACATGCCACAGCACTAGCTGAAGTTTCTCAAAGTTACCTCTCAAAAAGACAGTCTTTTGTTTCAGTTGACTGTAGGTAAATTTACACTGTAATGTATTTGTAAATATCCCAATGCTGTTTTACTGTGTGAGAAACCGCTCCAAATGATCCAGTGTGAGAGCGGTCTGAATGAATTGTACTGAATCACGAATCGATTTGGACCATTTTGCAAGCCCATTTGGCCAATTCACTGAAAAGAACCGACTCAAAAGAATTATTCATTCGCAAATTGGCCATCGCTAGTTCTTTTAAACAGCCAACTGAAATACGTGACACATTTCATGATTAGTGAAATATTCTGAGAGTAAATATTTCTCAGTTCATTAGGAGCGCTCATGGTACGCACAGTGCGTACGGCCGCACAGCTGCAGACGCCACTGACTAAAGCTAGGAAACAGCTTTAAATGGCTTTAAACTAACAACTTCAGCATTAAGGCTCATCACAGCTGAGAGACACAACAGACTAATTAATTACACAAACTCAAGGTGATTACATCTTACCGGACTTTCCACGCGGAGGATATTGCGGTTTCTGTAGTGAAACTGTAGTAAACAACAAAAAAGCTAAATCAATATTTCATGTGATCACTTTTGCCTTCAAAACAGCACCATTTCTCCTAGGTACACCTGGACACAGTTTTTCTTGGTTGTTGGCAGATAGGATATTCCAAGCTTCTTGGGGAATTTGCTGCACTTCTTCTATCTATTTAGGTTGTCTCAGTTGTTTCTGTCTCTTCATGTAATTACAAACTCAGTGTTCAGTGGGGGACTCTGTGGGGGTCATGCAATCTGTTACAGGGTTCCCTGTTCTTCTATTCTATTCTATTTGCAAAAGGAATGTTTGGGAGTCTAAAATGTATATTTCATTTTGACTCAATAAAGGTGAAGATATAAATAACCAGCTAAAGACAAATGTTTTTGTGAAATACCTTATGTGCCTAAGACTTTTGCACAGTACTGTATATATATAAAAACTCAGCAAAAAAAGAAACGTCCCTATGACTTTTTTTTCAAATAGTGATGGTGCTGTTTTTTATATCAGAAATGTCCTGACTATACATTGTGATTAGCTGAATGCCACTTTGGTGAATTAAAGTACAAAATCTGTACATTATATTCCAAACTTTTGGCTGCCAGTGTATACATTTCTGTTAGTTTCTGCTAGATTCTGTTAGTGACCTGACATGGCTGCTCCTATCCATTGAATCAATCTTTTGTCAATCAAAGACTTGCCATGGCAAATTAAACTCAGGCAACTGGGGAGAGGGTGCTTAATCTCATAATCAAACAGCACATCTGTGGTGTGTGTGTGTGTGTGTGTGTGTGTGTGTGTGTGTGTGTGCGTGCGCGCAGGCACCCAGCACTACTCCACATTATGCAGCTATGCCAGAGCACGCTCTCTATCAATGATACCTCACCATGGAATACATTAGAGAGGTAGAGGTCAAGCAAACAGACTGTAATCAGATAAGCTGCCCTGTCCCAATGAAAGTAAGCTAACTAAATGGCAAGGAACTACAAGGCCTCATTTCTACACCTTCACAGCATTGTTTGCCTTTGTCCCTCACTTAGCATTTAAGCAGTGTTGGGCAAGCTACTCAAAAAATTTTGCAAGCTAAGCTACAAACTACTCAACAGAAAAAATGATTAAGCTAAGCTAAAAGCTACACTTCAGAGAAAGTAGCAAGTTAAACTACAAGCTACACGGCAAAAATAGCTTGCTACATTTAAGCTACTTCATATTTTTTTCAACCACAGATGCACAGAGCATACTGTCATAGACAAAGCATCTAAAATACCTTGGTACAGTATATTACAGATTTACAGTATACAAGTATACAGTATGGTGCAATATGTACCGGTATGTGAACATAAAAAAACCTTGTGAATTCATATTTAGACGTTACTTATACAAACCCATGTGTTCAACATTTAAAGTCACTATTTTTACATTTTATTTTTCACATTTATACTACAACCTCTACAAACACGTGTGCAATATGAAAAATCACTATTTTTACATTTTATTTTTCAGATTTATACTGCTACATCTACAAACCCATACCCATTTAAACTATTTCATTTGCACATTTCTGTATAAAAACTCTGCGTACATACAGTATACTATTCATCTATATATTCATCTATACAATAAAGAAATACAGCAGCTAGACACAGATTTACAGGATAGTGATGGGAAGATGGGATCATTTTACTGACTTGGATCTTTGAGTCTCGTTCAGCAAAATGAACGAATCTTTATTCAATAATTTCATTCATTTGAGCAGAGTTAAATAAAAATGTTACATTTTCAATACTCAAATCCCCCCCAACACGTCTACTTACGCAAACTTTGATTATAGTCCCAATAAGGAAAAATTGATAATGCAGCCAAGGACAAATTATGAGAAACAGAAATTATTAGTTCACCTCTGGATTGAATGTTCTTTTGTCACGTGACAGCCGTATAACCTATACAGGCAGAAGATTCGAGAGGTGAACTAATCATTTCTGTTTCCTGCGTGAGCAATGCATAGTGTATACGGCTGTCACGTGACAAAAGAATGAACGACTCGGACCAAAATTGTTGAAAGGTGAACTAATTTCTGTTTCTTGTACAGCGCCTATGCAGTTTTCAGAGGTTGCGCAATGCACATGCGTGGCCAACACAAAATGAACGAATCACTCTCTGAGACTAATCGTTCTTCTGAGTCACATAAAAGATTAGTTCAAAATGTAAGAATCATTCATGAACGACCTATCACTATTAGAGGATATATCATCAGAGGCCATATTTCTTGTGTGTGTGTGTGTGTGTGTGTGTGGGCAGGTTTGGGTGGATTACGAGGACATTTTTTAGGTTACAAGCTGGTAATTACAAGGGTATTATACTATAAATGTGGTTTATGAGGACATTTCTAGTGTCCCCATAATTCAAATAGCTTAAAAAACATTCTAAACAATGTTTGTTTGTTTTTTGTTTTTTTTTAATGTAAAAATGCAGAACGTTTTTTGTGAGGGTTAGGTTTAGGGGTAGGGTTATGGTTAGGAGATAGAATCTGTAGTGTGTACAGTATAAAAATCATTATGTTTATGGAGAGTCCTCATAAGAATAGCCGCACCAATGCGTGTGTGTGTATGTGCGTGTGTGTGCGTGTGTGTGTGAGCACATCTGGGCAATAACAATGTGATATCTGGTGGTATCAGATGGTAATACCATGGTACTTTTATATAAAATTACCATATTTATGTACCATTCTGTATTTGCATGGTGCTTCAAAGTACTTCACAGAATACCATGTTACTACCATGGTAATTTGATATATGATTATCATATTCATATTCTTTTGTATTTACATGGTGCTTCAAGGTAATTAAAAAATACCATGGTACTTTGCTCTTTGATTACCATATTCCTTTAGCCTACCATTGTATTAACATCCAGGTAATGGTACATGTCCAAAAAACATGGTAATGTCATGGTACTTTTTGAAGTGTTTTTGTGTAGTCTAAACGTGTTTGATACTCTTTTGGTTGGAAAATATATTTACCTGCAGAAGTTGTTTACAAGCTGCAAATGTGTTGAACTTTATAAAGACCTTCTTCATCACTGGCAAACGATTGGACGCATTTGCAGGTTTCATTTCCATTGATTGTAGATCCACTGCAACCAGCGTTATTTTTATTTTCCGTGTTATAAAACAATCTGTGAGCTTATTGGCAAAAATTGTGCACACAAATGATTCAGTAGTACACGCGCAAGCTTTCTGAGTCATTCAGACTGAATCGTGAACTGATTCAGACTGCTTTCCTATCATGTGTGACCAATTCATTTTAAAGAACCAACTTGGATGAACGATTAATTT
Organism: Myxocyprinus asiaticus; assembly: GCF_019703515.2. Lineage (NCBI taxonomy): Eukaryota > Metazoa > Chordata > Actinopteri > Cypriniformes > Catostomidae > Myxocyprinus > Myxocyprinus asiaticus. The sequence goes on from NC_059361.1 coordinate 35,101,358, forward strand.
GTGATCGGACATCTTACGTTTTGATTCAGAACTGGCAATAGTAAACACCGGGTCCAAGGCATGATGTAGTGGTGTAGCTTTTCTCAATGCTACGCTGCTACCTAGTCAAAACAAAATAGCTTCGCTCCTGAAAAGTTACTTGATTTAAAAACTAGCGAAGCTACCACCTCGCTACTTAGAAATGTAGTTAAGCTAATAGCTTCACTATTTGAAGTGAAACTACTGCCCATCACTGCATTTAAGATGCAGAAACACTCATTAATGCATTCATCTCCACCAGATTAGACTAGATCAACTTTTGACTCACAAAGCAGCAGATCAGTGTCAGTTTTAAAATAACGGACCAACGAGATGAATATGTGAGTGGGACATATTTACATATTTGCAATGGTGTTTGGGATTTAACAGAACATCAAACAAGGAAGCTTGCTAGGATTTTCTGTAAAAGCGCTATAGAATATTCAAAATGTGTGTATGACTGTGTGTTTGTGTGTGGAAATTACAACATATCATGGTGTGAACACGCCTCAGTGTTTTTCTGCATTCGCCCCTGCTATATATAGCTGCACTAGGAGGAAATTGCCCACAGAAGAAAAGAAACAAGAAAGGACCAAAAAAAAACAAAAAACACAGAGAGTGAAAAAAAAGATGTACGCTCTGGTGAATAATGCTAAACAACAAACGACAGCCCCAGCCTTCAAGCAGAACAATACCATCATTAGATAACGGCTGTTCTCTTTTAAGGACCGACCCTTGGGTTAATGAACGTATCGGCATCGCTTTATGCACCATTACATGGCTTTATCTTCCCATGGCGCTAATGCGATTTATGACAAAACTGAATGAAGAGCTGTGCCGAAATAGCAATCTACGGCAGCACTGAAATGATTGTCATGAGTATATCCCGCAGGGCATAAAAATTACAGAAGAGCTTACTAGTGCTACAGGTAGAACTGCTTGGGGGTATGAAGCCTTTTTCTACCATTTTCTCTAGACCTTTGTGTTGCTATTATATACAATTGTCAACAGTGAAAGTATGTGAACATATCTGCAGTGAAGTCATCCCCCATTTCCCTTTGAAATAACATCACAGGCAGGTGAAGGTGACTTTGCGCTATGATTTTATCTGAAAATTGGCCTACAACCCTGTCCTCTGCCCAGAACAGTGGAAAACGTATTAAGATACCTCGCTTAAACTGTTCATGGTGTTGTGGGTAATTTTGACCTGTTCTAAAAATGATAATGAATGGATTCAGAAAGGTCTTCAACACCACAGAAGGGTTAAAGGAATAGTTCACCCAAAAATGAAAACTGTCTCATTATTTACTCACCCATATGCCATCCCAGATGTGTATGACAGTCTTTTTTCAGCAGAACACAAACAAAGATTTTTAGAAGAATTTTTCCACTCTGTAGGTCCTTAAAATGCAAGTGATGGGTGCCAATTTTTTAAAAGCTCCAAAATGCACATATAGCCATCATAAAAGTAATCCATACAACTCCAGTGGATTAATTAATGTAAATAAATCAATATTAAAAACATTTTTTACTAAAAATTTTCACTTCCGGCCAGCTCATTGACGAGGGCTCGGTCTGAGGCATCTCCTCCATTCATTTGCATTCAAACGGATTCAAACAGTTCTCCTTGTTGACCGTTCCAAGATGGCGCCACAGTTGAGGTATCCAAATGAGCCGAGTAAGGCATATATGTATGAATATCTATGCTCCTCTGCTGTAAACAACACTGCACTTCTGTATTTTTTCATATTTCACACGTCAGTTCTCGCATGAACTTGCCAACTCTCATATGTCACGCAAGAGGTTGCGTGACCGCGACCCTCATGAATTTTTAGTAAAAAAAGTTTTAAATATTGATCTGTGCCTTACACACCTAGCTTTTTGCTCCAGAACACATATCTGTATGGATTACTTTTATGATGGCTTTATGTGCTTTTTGGAGCTTCAAAAATGTGTTACCCCTTCACTTGCATTGTATGTACCTATAGAGCTTAAATATTCTTTAAAAAAATCTCCATTTGTTTTCTGCTGAAGAAAGTCATACAAATCAGGGATGGCATGAGCATGAGTAAATGATGAGAGAATTTTCATTTTTGGGTGAACTATTCCTTTAAGAACAATGTGCATTTACTGATAAATTGTACATATTTTAGATATGGGTTTAGCACATACAGGATGATAATGCATTGCTTAATATATTATTAGGGCAAATAAATGGAAATATTTGCTAATATCGTTGTTACTATCTGGTCTTTGAAGCCCTGAGGGGCATCTTGTACAGGCTGTCATCTGATTTTTATTTTATTTTATTTTTTATTGTATAAAATACATCCTTTATCATTGTATTTTTATGTTATTAATGTAAATCCTTAATCAAATATTATATTTAAAATCATGCATCTTAACAATTTAGTTAACACAAATGGAATAAAATATAATGACTAACAATGACAATTAAAAATCAAAACACTGAACCAAAGTCAAAGAAATACACCTTAAAGAAGTATTAAACTTAGCTCATAAAATACATTTTAAAACATGGAAATGTTGTCACACCAACAATGACATTCAAATTTTATGATTCTACTTTATTACTCTGTAATAACTAATAATAAATGTTTGATATGTATTTTTTCAGTTAGAATAAATCTGTTCAGATAGAATAAATCTCACAAATGTTGATACTCAGATGAAATGTCGAAATTAATAAGAGAATAGCCATTTAATAAATGTGGCAAGATGAGGTTTTGTGACATCTAGGTTGATGTTCAAGATGGGGTAGGGGGGTGTCTTACTATATGGAATAAAGCGGCCAGGATATTTATCAAAATTTTAAATTTTGTGTTGTACCGAAGAATGGTAGAAAATCATACAGGTTTGGAGCCACATGAGGGTGAGTAAATGATTTCAGAACTATCAATTTTGTATGAACTATTCATTAAACGCTGACATTTACACAAAGAGTAAAAGAGTAGACAGCACACTCAATTCCTGTTCAACTTTGTGCAAAGAGGTAAAATGAACAAAATTGATTACTTAATCTTCTGCAAAAACAGCTGTAATAAAACCTAATTGGCACTTCTCAGCTTCCAGCTCTCTGTAATTCAGTTACAGTGATGTTTGTTCCACAGTCTTTGTGACAATATGAAGCCAAATGCAAGTAACTAGAGCCTGTTCAATTCATTGTCACCATTTTAGTCCTGCAAAATTCATAACTGTCTCTCTCCCACTCTCTCTGCCTCTTTTGTCTCCTCACCTCCTTCAAATTCTCCTCCTAACCCCCCACCCCCCGAAACACAATTCCAACCGTTCCCAATGGCAAAATCAGATCAGCACCCAATAGCCATTAGCTCCTCTATTTAAAGAGATCTATGCAGTCATGAGAGCTGCTTAGAGTTAATTATGCTGTCTGTGTTTAGCCTGTGGCCATACTGCACTCTGATGGGGAGATTATTGAGTTTTATCATGATTTTAATGGAGCACTCTCCCTCGTTTCGTGTCCATTCAGACCATAGGAAGGACTGTAAACCCCCTCCAAAGCCTTAACACTGCAAAACAGGCTTCTGCCCCAAACCGATAAGGAGCTTTAACAAAAGGCATTGATTTGACCCATGAGGATTAAAAAACCAAATGGCGCCATCGTCCATCCAGAGTCTATGCTGTTTTATGACACAGTGCTATAGCTCAAATGGCTGCATAGTGCTGCGAGGTTGAGTAAAGTTCACTGTGCCATTAAAGCATAAAAATAGTCAACGTTTTCACACCCATTAAACTTACGGTCATCATGGTGACGTGGTGTCTGAAGACGTAAAGCTGAGTATTTGTTATTTTGAATTACAGTAATCATATACACTACCGGTCAAAAGTTTTGAAACACTTGACTGAAATGTTTCTCATGATCTTAAAAATCTTTTGATCTGAAGGCATATGCTTAAATGTTTGAAATTAGTTTTGTAGACAAAAATATAATTGTGCCACCATATTAATTTATTTTATTATAAAATTACAATTCAATTTAAAAAAAAAAAAGTTTTTGAAATTGATGACTTGGACCAAATAATAAAGAAAAGCAGCCAATAAGTGCCCAACATAGATGGAAACTCCTTCAATACTATTTAAAAATCATCCCAGGGTGATACCTCAAGAAGTTGGTTGAGAAAATGTCAAGAGTACATGTCTGCAAATTCAAGGCAAAGGGTGACTACTTTAAAGATGCTAAAATATAACATAGTTTTGATTTATTTTGGATTTTGTTTAGTCACAACATAATTCCCATATTTCCATTTATGTTATTCCATAGTTTTGATTACTATTATTTAAATGTGAAAAAATAAATAAATAAATGAGTAAGTGTTTCAAAACTTTTGACCAGTAGTGTAACTCAGGTAACTGTCACTCAGGTTGCCTTATAAACTGTTGCTCAGCTTTAAAGGTGTAGTACTCACCCTCTTCTCTGGAACACAAAATGAAATGTTAGGCAGAATGACTGACAGCCTCAGAATCTATTCACTTTTATTGTGAGAAATAAAATTATGCAATGAAACTGAATTGTGACTGAGGGTAACATTCTGCCTAAAACCTACTATTGTGTTCCACAGAAGAAACAGGTTTGTAAAAGATGACAAATTTTCATTTTTTGGCTGTACTTTACATTTAAATGAAGGGAAATCTTTAAGACAAGGGAATTTGTGAATGAATCTGATTTCAAAAAAGAAAAACCCAGGGGACTGAGGCTCACTAAAGTGGTAGGAACATCTAAAATCCCTGGAGGAAGAAAAAAATAAATAAATAAATAAATAAAAAACAGCTTCAAAGAAACACACAAACATACAGAAAACATACACACTACAGTGCTGAACCAAAATACATATTTCCCTTAGGGATGTGTCGATACAATCAAATATCAATATATCGCGATATTTTTTTCACAATATTGTATTGATACTTAGATCCATGTATCATGATATTTTGTGATATTTTCAGTGCAATCAGAGACGCTTCTATGTGGCACGAAAGAGACAAACTGATCCTGCAGGATTCACGGTTTCTCTCACGGGCATGCTGCACCTCTCTCATGAGTTTGGAGCTAGGGTCGGGCAAAAATATAGATTTTCTACTTAATCTTCATTTGTACAATACCAGTGTCGATTCTTAAAATGCCAAGATCAGAGCATGTGATTGTAGCATAGCTGGAGCTTTCTGCTCCTACCAGAATACGCTACATTCCTCGTGTGGCCACATTAATATGTGTGTGCTTCTTCACAGGCAAATATCTGGTGTTGGTGGCTGTATTAGGTCTAAGATTTTAAATAGTGGATTATCAGAGATGAGCATTTAAACTAGGTGTGATTCGCGAGCTGATGGTTACATGGACCGATTTTAACAACAGACTACAGTGAGGTGAGAGTGCAGAAGCAGTTCAAAAACACAGATTAGTTTCCCGGACATATATCTGTAAAGTAAAATGTTTTTTATTAGGCTACCGCGGACGTCTGTAAGGTTTACCTTTGATTCGCACGGGATAAGCGATGTCTGTATAAACCACAGAGATGAGAGTGTCGACTGCATTTACACACTGCTGTCATGCATAACTGACCCATCAGAAGCTGTGCTGATTAATTATGAAGTATTAAACGTGCATATACTGTATCTGGGATTATTAGAAGAAATTAACTTGAATATCTGGCAAAATACAACAGAACTGGTTAAATTAGCAAGCCAGTAATCCTACAATACACTCTTGAATTAAAAATATAGACAATCTTTTCACATTATGTTATTTTTATCTGTCCCTCCAAAACATATTTTTTCCATTCAATCTGCTCAAATCACAAACTTACTACTTGTATCCTTTTCTAATTTTCCTAATCAAAGAAATCATGCTCGTTTGTTTCTCATGCATCAGTCCAAATGCAACAGCCAATGTTAGATGAAAGTTTGAAGAGCATCTTAAATTTTCTGGTGTTTTCGCAATGACCAACATCCACTTCAGACACTTAGTGAACTTGAGAAAGGGTTTTCAGGCTGGACAGTGCAGATTCACTGGCTTTTTACGTACATGTCAATTCGTATGGGATAAGTATAACAGGGGTTCCCTATCTGTCACTCACTCGACGTTGTGTCGATGTAGTGACACTAGGGGTCACTCTTGGGAGCCCGAAACACCTCTGGTCTTTGATAAAAGGCCAATGAAAATTGGCGAGTGGTATTTGCATGCCACTCCCTCAGACATACGGGTATAAAAGGAGCTGGTATGCAACCACTCATTCAGATTTTCTCTTCGGAGCCGAATGGTCATGCTCATTGAGCTGAATTCTCACGACTGTTCATTCACCTCTGCTGAATCTGACGGCGCATTTCAGCGGCTTCTCCCTCCTCTGCACTGGTGCACTGCAGAGAACGCCCCTGGGCACTTCGGCAGAAAAAAGAGAGTATATTTTCAGAAAGAGTATATTTCTCTAAAAGAGCGGCACACACGGAACGTCTTTTTAAAGACGCGTCTTTTTAAAGATGCCTTTCCGATTGTGTGTTATTCCTGGTTACGGGCGTTACCTCTCAACTTCAGACGGTCATGATCGCTGTCTTTCGTGTCTGGGCGCGACCCACATGGAGGCAGCGTTTGTGGATGGTTCCATGGCAACGTTGCGGTCGCGGCTTGCTTTCGTAAGAAATCGATCCTTCTACCAACTGGTTTGAGGCCAGCGCGGCTAGCACTGGGGGCGATTTGGGGACTCCAGTGGGATCGCCTCCGCCGGGTATCCCTCCTCGGTCCTCCCATTCCCCAGCACGCTCGTCTGCTTCCGGATGAGTCCACCGGCTCGTCTCACGGCGAGTTCGGCCTCTTGTTCGGAGCCCGCGAAGCTGATGAGCTCTTGAGCGCAGCATCGGAGAGCGGGCTTGTCCAGTCGGACACAGAAGCCTCAGCTGGGCTCCCCCCTTCGGGGTTGGTTGCCCAGTCACAGGCTGATGCAGAGATGACGGACATGCTTTCCCAGGTGACCGTGAGCATCGGGCTAAAGTGGAAACCTCTGCTCTCCCCTGAACCCTTGCGGCTCGATGACTGCCCGGTTCCGATTCCTCAGTTTCCCCGCCCTCACTACCCTCGATGGCAGGGTGGCCAGGGGCTATACGGCGATTCCTCCGGTGGATAAGGCGCTCATGGTGCTCCTATGCCCGCAGAGTGCCGCCACCTGGCGTGGATGCCCAAAGCTCCCGTCCAAGCCCTGTAAGTTCACGTCATCCCTGACAGCTAAAGCCTACAGCGCTGCTGGACAAGCCGCTCTGCCCTGCACGCCATGGCTCTCCTGCAGGTCCACCAAGCCAAGGCGCTAAAAGAACTGCACGAGGGTAGTTCCACCCCAGATCTGATGCAGGAAATGCACTTGGCGACTGATCTCGCTCTCTGAGCGATGAAGGTCACAGTGCGGTCTCTCGGGCAGACGATGTCCACATTAGTGGTCCAGGAGCGCCACCTTTGGCTCAACCTGGACGCCACCCGTCTCACAGTCGGCCGCTAAGAACCCACGAAGGTCGTCAAAGCACCCCTGAGACAGGCGACCCAGGGTCAATGAAACCCACTCAACTGGAGCTGGTAGTAAGACCACTCCATCCCCTTTTTGTTTGATTTCGCCACATGCCCAAGTGGCTGTGGTATCCAACAGTTCAGCAAAAGAGCGGATTCGTCCTTCTCTGGGTCACATACCCAGTGTGTACGGTCGTCATCACAACCACCATCCATGGGTTTTTCCTTGCAGGATTGGCGCTCCAGCGGTGGTCTACCACCCCTTTTAGGGACCAGGTGGTGAACCTGCGAGCGCTGCCCCAAGAGGAGGCAGTCCCAGCCCTGTTGTTGCTGTGTCCGGTGCGTGCTTTACGCATCTATTGGGATCGCACGCAGAGCTTTAGGATCTCTGAGCAGCTCTTTGTCTGCTTTGGTGCACAGCGGAAAAGAAGCGCTGTCTCCAAGCAGAGGATTGCCCACTGGCTCATTGACGCCATAGCTATAGCATATCTCACCCAGGACGTGCTGCCCCCGGTAGGGCTACGCATTCAACCAGGGGTGTAGCGGCCTCCTGGGCCCTGGCCAGGGGTGCCTCTCTAACAGACATTTGCAGAGCAGCGGGCTGGGCAACACCCAACACCTTTGCAAGGTTCTACAATCTCCGGGTGGAACCGGGTTCATCCCAGGTAGTGGCATGCAATACAAGCGGATAAGCCTGGGATAGCCAGCCTGGTGTATCGCTTGCATATAGCACCTTTCACCTCCTCTGAGCTGAAGACGTGCGCCATTAATTCCCAGTAGTGTTCACAAACTATGTTCCCTGGTTGACTTCTTCCGAGCCCTGTGGCAGTCGAGTTTTCGGAGAGACTCAGTGCCGGCTCAGTACACATGCTAACTAAGAGCCCTGTCCTGGGCTAGGTGCTCCACATGTGGCGGTTCCCTGTAAGGTAACCCCATGCGATTAATTTTTTCCGCTAATTAGTTTCCCTGTTGGCAAACTGCATCTTCCTTGGGCAGAGCCCCCTCTGCCACAGTCTCCATGTCTGTAGCAACTCCTCCCCCGTTGGGTAGGATCTACCATGAGACTCTCCACATGGTCAGCAAGACCATGTGACGTATTTTTCCACTTAAATATCCCCCCTCTCTTTGGGCAAGGTGTGGTCTCCGCGGTGTCCTCCCCTTGGGATCCAACTAAATCTGGCGGCCCAGTCGGATAATCCCCCTTCTTTTTTAGGGAGTGGAAAAAAAGAAGGGGGAAAGAGGCCACGACTGGATTAGCCGTTCGACACTCATAACTATGTTGGGGGAGGTTACGTGTCGGCCTGGTGCGCCGGCTACGAGGCACACAGTGGTCTGCCCGTCACACACCGCCAGTTCACGTAACACAGTTCAGCCAGTTGTGGCATTTCGTATAAGGACCCCTAGTGTCACTACATCGACACAACGTCGAGTGAGTGACAGATAGGGAACGTCCTGGTTACTTGCGTAACCTCCATTTCCTGATGGAGGGAATGAAACGTTGTGTCCCTCCTGCCACAATGCTGAACTACGTGCTGAAATGGCCGGACCTTGTCTCGGCTTCTCAGCGTAAAACCTGAATGAGTGGTTGCATACCAGCTCCTTTTATACCCGTATGTCTGGGGGAGTGGCATGCAAATACCACTCGCCAATTTTCATTGGCCTTTTATCAAAGACCAGAGGTGTTTCGGGCTCCCAAGAGTGACCTCTGATGTCACTACATCGACACAACGGCTTGTTCCCTCCATCAGGGAACGGAGGTTACACAAGTAACCAGGACATTATTTTTATAGTGCATTAGATAGGTAAATGACAGTATTATTGCGTATCCCGCAAAAAGTCCAGAAAAATTACTGACATGAACGATTAGCACAGGATTAAATTAAATTAGAAGCTCTGGTAATTAGGCTGTTACATTACCCCACGTCCCCATATAAAATAACCGTGTCCAAATAGGGCAGAGAGAACAAGGCTATTTTTTTTTAAAGTAGCCTACATCAAGGCATTGTTTGTGCAGTTGTTATTTGCCTCATGAAATATTGTGTCGTATGCCGATATGAGGAGGGATTTTTTTGTACCTGATGCAAAAAAAATTAATAAATAAGAATGCTGAAAAGAAATTATATCTAATTTCTTTCTGATTTCTTGCCAACAAAAGAAACATTTAATTCTAATCACACATAGCATGGGTGCTGTAAAGAAGCCATTCGTCCAAGCAAACACCCACAGATCCTAAAGAGACAGTACAATTTTAGCACTTGTTCTACATATCCAAGTAAATACTTGTAAATAGTACAAATTAGGCATGTAAACAACAAACATATAACAGTATACTGTATATATGCAATATAATGTATGCAATTTCAATACACCATATTTATTGATGTTATACATGGACTACATTTAAAAAAAAAAAAAGCTAAAATGTCACCAAAATGATGAAAAATTAATGATAAAATTACATTTGTAAAATTGATATGTCCGTAATTTAACAAGTTAGAAGGTCCCCTGTTTAATTAATAACAGCATTAGACTCTTCGTTACTTTTCAAGTAGATCAGTACTGTTGTCATGGGTAGCTTTTTCCACCTGAGATCTTTTGCTAAAATAAAACATTTTCTTTCCCATAAAGACTTGGAAATTGTGATCCACTCACTTATTTCATCAAGGTTAGACTATTGTAACTCATTGTACATTGGTTTACCACAAATTGTGTTATCCTGCCTACAGCTAATTCAAAATGCGGCAGCTAGGCTTTTAACAGGGTCAAGAAAGAGAGATCACATTTCCCCGGTTTTAGCATCTCTATACGTGCTTCCTGTGAAATTCAATTTTAAAATACTGATTTATGTCTACAAGACACTGTCTGGTCTTGCACCTCAATATATCAGTGACCTTCTCCTCGCTTACTCCTCTACCAGAGCACTCAGGTCTTCTGATCAACTTTTATTGAGGGTTCCTCGTTGCCGCTATAAATCTAAGGGTGATCGTGTCTTTTCTGTGATAGGTCCTAATATATGAAACAGTCTCCCTTTCAATGTGAGGTCAGCTTCATCACTAGCCATATTTAAATCTTTTTAAAAAACAAAGTTTTATTCTGTAGCATTTGAATAGTACACTGAATAGTTTGAAATGGATAAATACATGATGCTGTATTTAAATGTATTTATTTATTTTATTATGTCTTATATTTAACTTTAAATAAATCTGTTTTTATATCACTCTGTCATTATTTATTTATTTGTTTGATCTGTAATGCACTTTGTGTCAACTTCTGTTGTTTTTAAATGTGCTCTGTAAATAAAGATTGACTTGACTTTACTTGACTTGAGAATAGCATACTACCATACTACTTATACTATTTTTGCAATATCCAGATTATGCAGTATGCTGTGCAGACAATGTTGTACACATGGAATATCCAGATGTGTTACTCCAAGGGATGTGCACAAGTAATCGAGTAATTGAGTACTCGTTCTGCACCAGCTACTCGAGTATTAAAAACACTACTCGAATATCGCAAAATAATTTGAGCCATTGAATTAGCCACACCCCCTCTTTCCAAAACCCGCACTCCAAAGATAACAAATTAGCTTTACTGAGACCAACATCATGCAGAAACAGTTGTTTAAAACAACAACAGCAGCTAAATATTGCCCTCAACAGACAACTGTTATGAACAACATGGCTTAAAAATGGCAGTAAGTCTCAGTAATTTGCTGCAACTACAATACTATGAGAACGCGCAAAATGATTGACAGGTCAAAAGCATATTGCGGACACATTTTTATTTGCTGTTTACAGAGTCCAGTGCTGTCACAGAGAAAGGTGAGATATCTTACAACACTTATTTCATTAATATCTTTCAGGGAGTAGGAACATTATTTGTGTACCTTTCCATGAAAAAAAAATTACAACACCTGACAACACCTTTAAGCTGCATTTTAATTTACAAGTAATCGAGTACTCATTTACTGTGGGTTAGAGTACTTAACTACAAAAAAAAAAAAAGTGCAATTGAATGCCACATGAAGTTGGAATTCCAACTTGAAAACTTGTGTGGACATTGTCAACTTAGATTTTGCCCAGATGCAGGTATGTGATGTCACACAAACATGTTGGCACCCAGGGAAAGTAATTACAAAGTAAGTGATAAACATTCACTTTTATTAAATAATATCAATCAATGAGTCAAAATTCCTACATTACATGATATTAAAGCTTGTTTAACAAACTTTTGCAGAGATAGGTGTCTAAAACTGGTAAATAAAACACTCTTTTCGCCAGCAGCCATATCACCCTGCAGCTCTCACCTGGTTGCCCACTAAATCTAAGCAGTGATTGAGCCTGGTCAGTCCCTGGATGGGAGACCTTCTGGGGAAAACTAAGGTTGCTGATGGAAGATGTGTTAGGAAGGCCAGCAGGGGGTGCTCACCCTGTTGTCTGTGTGGGTCCTAATTCCCCAGTATAGTGGAGGGGACTCTATACTGTAAAAAGGCACTGTCCTTCAGATGAAACTTTAAAACTGAGGTCCTGACTCTCTGTGGTCATTACAAATCCCAGGGCAATTCTTTTAAAGAGTAGGGGTGTACCCTGGAATCCTGGTGAAATTCAGCCCATTGGCCCTTATCTATCATGGCCTCCTAATCATCACCATCCCTGAATTGGCTACATCACTCTACTCTCCTCTTCACCAATAGCTGGTGTGTGGTGAGCAAACTGGTGCACTATGGCTGCATCGCATCATCCAGGTGGATGCTGCACACTGGGGGTGGGTGAGGAGATTAACCCCTATACTATGTAAAGCGCTTTGAGTGCTTAGAAAAGTGCTATATAAATGTAAGGATTATTATTATTATTATTATTATTATTTTGATAATCGTACACCTGTAGCACAAATGCTTGCACTGCAGCATTGTTTAAATGGGCCTTTGATTAAACATGTAATGTATAATGGTTATGCAACAACAAACATACTGCTGTTTGAAATGTTTATAATGCATACTGTTTTACATGCTCATTTATTTTGATTTTTTATTTTTTTTTGTATATTTCATATACAGTATACAGTGTATACTCAGACTGCAATGAGCATTAGGCTAATATTCCATTCTGAATATAGCAGAATATTTACTCTTTCCTATTGCATTTAATGAAGAGATTTGTTTAAATTAGAGCCACTGTCCTCAATAATTGTATACCAAGAGGAGTAAATAAAGTTCATAAACAAATCAATGTCCTGTGCCATGGCTTTAACAAACAGCACATCTTTGAAATCACGTCACACCTCTCAAGGGAAAAAGCAACAGGATGAATTAACAGGTAATGTTCCATTAACAGCAAGTGCTGTTGATGCATCTGTAAACACAATTAGAATGGAAAACAATCACAGCGTGTGTGAAGCAACTGATATATTTTTGTATTTATTAGGTGATATTAGGCATGCATAACCAATATATTTGACAGAGTGAGGACAAAATAATAACTGAATTTACATAAATCATCCTGTTCAAAAGTTTACATCCCCTTGCATCTTAATATACAGTATGTTGCCTTCTTGAGTATCTGCAAATGTTTGCACCTTTTGAAATATTTGTCTATGTCTGCCTCAGTTGTCCTAAGTGTCAAAGCTGGATCTCAGCATCATATAGCCACTGTTGGGAAGAAGTCAAATAGTCATTTCAGTTAAGAACCAAGGGGCTGTAAACTTTTGAACAGGATAATTTGTGTAAATTCAGTTATTATTTTAACTTTTGGATTATAAGTAAATATCTGTTACGTCAAAAAGCTTCACCAGGGCAGTACTAAATAAAATGTCAAAAAAATTATTAATATGAACATATAGCAGATTCTGCCAGCTTATGCACAACTGTATATATACGTGATTTCCAATCTTTTCTTTTAAAGCCACATGAAACCAACTAATATTAAAATCTAGTTTTAGAGCAATGATTGATTGACAGGTGATCATCTGATATTGTCCAGGATGCATTAGGATGGATTAGCGTTTACACTACAAAAGTGATGTGGTCACATGCGTTTTAGACTACTGATCTGATCAACATTTTGGACTCCGTTTACATGCTGCCCACTTGTGATCGGATCACCCAGGCAGATCTTAATTTCAAGTGTAAATGGGGTCTCACAAACAGACAACGGTGCAGCAGCAAAGCAACTGAACTTCTGAATATTTAACAATATCTTCCCTTTTTTCACCTCATTCTCTTTCCTCCACTCCCACAGCTTGTCAGCCGAGTGCTTAGTCAGCAATCCCACACTTCCAAGGATTTGGCCCAGCGTGATCTGTCACGCAGTCTCCAGGCAGAGATAGAGAGGCAGAGTCTGTGATCAGGCTGGCAAGCGAAATACCATGAGGGATTCTGGGTAATGCACCATCCATTTCAAACAGCCTATCAGGCAGACACACAACCACATGACAGAGTCAAAAGAGTGGACATTCTACAAGCAGTTCATAAATACCAGCTCGCAATAGCTGGTCTGGCCCTCATGTTGTTGACCAGCAAAACTTAGCTGGTGAAGCTAGTTGACCAATAATTGTTTTCTGGTAAAGCTAGTCAAAAAGCCTTGTTGGAACACCAGCACTGCAGCATCCCATCTTATGGACCAGCATTAAAACACAGAATATTTGCTTTTGACCAGATATGCTGATTTTTCTGCAGGATAGTTCTACAATGAAGGTACAATCCCAAGCAAAAGCTGCATATAACACCAGATCACAGTGGACTAGCCTTGAACAATAGGCACATCAAATGCTTTTTCTCAAGACTCGTGGGAGCTCGCCCTGTGCAGAGAGATTTGGACATTGAGGCTTGTAGATAACCCTCCGTCGTGTCCTTTGAGAGCTCACTGCAGGGGCCGGGCCCTGTTCTTCATCCCCCAGGACAGCCATATTCTCTATTCTCATTCATCTCCATCCACATGTAGAGAAAACCAACGAATATGGCTTAATATAGCTCCAATTTGGTGCATTGTGGGGGATGAAAGATTTTGACTGCAGACCTGTGATTGTACACAGATATAAAAAGAGCTTAGTAGGCTTCATCATACACTTCTTGTCATGCTAAACATTTAATGAAGTGGAGGTGCTTCAAATACAAGTTAATAATATGAAGTAGGCTAAAAAAAAAAAAGTCAAGAATTAGGTGCTATGTAAGACCAAATACACACAAACGCTGCTGAAAAACCGAAGGTGGTTAGTTGGTCTCCAAGCTTGGCCAAGATGGTAAAGCTGGTCTGTTTTGATGGTTTTATGGGGTGCTTGGGCTGGGAGACAAGCTGACCGAACAGCTAAACCAACTCAACATCAGCTTGGCCAGGCTGGAAAACCAGTCAAACCAGCTAATACCAGTAAAGCACCTTAGAATAGTTTAAGCTGTTTTTTTCCACTTAGAAAAAATAAGGTGCTAAGTAAAACTGTGCACATATATACACACACCCTGCTGAAAAAACAGCTTAAACCAGTTGAAGGTGGTTAGTTGGTCTCCCAGCTTGACCAAGCTGGTAAAGCTGGTCTGTTTTGATGGCATTAGAGGGGTTTTGGACACTTGTCAACCTGTCAGGCTTGGAGACCAGTTGGCCAACTAGCAAAACCACCTGAACACCATTCAGTAGGGAAAATGTCCTGGTTACTTTCGTAACCTCCGTTCCCTGATGGAGGGAACGAGACGTTGTGTCGATGTAGTGACACTAGGGGTCACTCTTGGGAGCCCCAAACACCACTGCTTTTGGAAAAAAGGCCAATGGGAATTGGCGAGTCAAATTTGCATGCCACTCCCCAGGACATACGGGTATAAAAGGAGCTGGTATGCAACCACTCATTCAGGTTTTGTGTTGAGGAGCCGAGACAAGGTCCCGGCCATTTCAGCGGGTAGTTCAGTGTTGTGGCAAGAGGGACACAACGTCGAATTTGCATGCCACTCCCCAGGACATACGGGTATAAAAGGAGCTGGTATGCAACCACTCATTCAGGTTTTATGCTGAGGAGCCGAGACAAGGTCCCGGCCATTTCAGCGGGTAGTTCAGTGTTGTGGCAAGAGGGACACAACGTCTCGTTCCATCCATCTGGGAACGGAGGTTACGAAAGTAACCAGGGCGTTCCCTATCTATCACTCACTCAACGTTGTGTCGATGTATTGACACTAGGGGTCCCTATACAAAACGCCACAACTAGCTGAACTGTGTTACGTGGACTGGCGGTGCGAGACGGGCAGACCGCTGTGTGCCTCGTAGCCAGCGCACCAGGCCATCATGTAACCTCCCCCAACGCTCTTATGAGCGTCGAACGGTCCTTCAGGAACAAGTCGACTGAACAACAAATAGGGACAGGCTAGCCCAGCCGTGGCCTCTTTTCCTCTTTTTTCTCCCCAAAAAGAGTGGAATTTGTTAACCGACTGGGGGCCATAAATGTCTATGTCGGGGGGGTGTCACTCCCAAGGGGAAGTCACCGCAGAGACCACACCCCGCCCAGAGAAGGGGGGGTATTTTGAGTGGAAATAAGTTACATGGTCTTACCGAGTCTTGTCGGAAGTATGTCATGTGGAGAAGTCACATGGTAGGTCCTACCCAAGGGGGGAGGAGTTTCTACAAACATGGTGACTGGGGGCAGAGGGGCCTCTGCCCAAGGAAGACGCAGTTTACCGACAGGAAAACGATTTAGCGGAAGATATCACATGGGGTCACCTACGGGGAACCGGCACATGTGGAGCACCTACCATTGCACAGGGTCTGTGCAAGTATGCTCACTGCGGGAAATGCATATTTGCGTAATCCCGGGGGCCAGCTGTGTGTCAGCGCATCTATACCGAGGAGTGCCTCGGTCAGGGCGTACCAAAGCGGGCAGTGGGAGGAATCCCGGGAAGCAAACAGGTCTACCTGTGCTCGACCGAATCGACTCCAAATCAGCTGGACCACCTGGGGGTGGAGTCTCCACTCTCCCCTGAGCGTAGCCTGTCATGACAGCGCGTCCGCCATGGTGTTGAGGTCGCCAGGGATGTGAGTGGCTCGCAGCGACTTGAGGCGCTGCTGAATCCAGAGGAGGAGACGGCAGGCGAGTTGTGACATGCAATGGGAGCGTAGACTGCCTTGACGGTTGATGTTCGCCGTGTTGTCCATCCGGACCAACACGTGCTTGCCCTGGATCAACGGCCGGAACCTCCGCAGAGCGAGCAGTACTGCCAACAGCTCGAGGCAGTCGATGTCCCAACGCAGCCGCAAGCCCGTCCAGGAGCCGGCGGCTGTGTGCCCATTGCATACGCCACCTCAGCCCATCTTGGAGGCGTCCGTCGTAACCACGACATGCCTGGAGACCTGCTCTAGGGGAACCCCTGCCCGTAGAAATGCAAGGTCAGTCCAAGGGCTGAAGAGGCAGTGACAGATCGGCGTGACGACCACGCAATGTGTCCCGTGGCGCCATGCCCATCTCGGGACTCGAGTCTGAAGCCAGTGCTGAAGCGGTCTCATATGCATCAGCCCGAGCAGTGTAGCCACCGCTGAGGATGCCATATGCCCCAGGAGCCTCTGAAAAAGTTTCAGTGGAACCGCTGTCTTCTGTCTGAATGCCTTCAGCCTTGAGCACCGACTGTGAGCAACTCGTTCGTGAGGTGCGCCGTCATCGAGACTGAGTCCAACTCCAAGCCGGGAAAAGAGATGCTCTGAACCGGGGAGAGCTTGCTTTTTTCCCAGTTGACCCGAAGCCCCAGTCGGCTGAGGTGCGTGAGCACCAGGTCCCTGTACACACACAACACATCCTGAGAGTGAGCTAGGATTAGCCAGTCGTCTAAATAATTGAGGACGCGGACGCCCACTTCCCTTAGCAAGGGCTGCCTCTGCGACCGTCGTGAAGACACGAGGGGACAAGGACAGGCCAAAGGGGAGGACCTTGTACTGGTATGCCCGGTCCTCGAAAGCAAACCGCAGGAAGGGTCTGTGTCGAGGTAAGACCGAGACATGGAAGTACGCGTCCTTCCGGACGCTCGCTAAAATGCGTTTTTGCGTCAGCATCTTAAACGGGAGTCTGTACAAGTCCCGGTTCAGTACTCGCAGGTCCAAGATTGGCCGCAACCCACCACCTTTCTTCAGTATGATGAAGTAGGGACTGTAAAACCCCTTCTTCATCTCGGCCGGAGGGACAGGCTCTATCGCACCCTTCTGTAGGAGGGTAGCGATCTCCGCATGCAAGGTAGCGGCATTCTCGCCCTTCACCGAGGTGAAGCAGACACCGCTGAACCTGGGCGGGTACCTGGCGAACTGAATCGCGTAGCCGAATCGGACGGTCTGGGTCAGCCATCACAACGGGTTGGAAAGCGGGAGCCACGTGTCCAAATTCCGGGTGAGGGGGACCAAGGGGACAATCACGTTGGACATACCGGCAGATGGGGTGGAGCCTGAGGTGCCACATCGAGGGAGCTCGAAACCCATGGCCGTGCTGAGTCCAGAGACATCGAAGAACTTACCTGGCTCCTGATGCCCACCATAAGATTGGTTGAGGAGGGGGGAGGAGGAATATCATCCCCGTAGTCCGTCGGAACCAACCCGGTGTGGGCATGTTTGTGCCACAGCTGGGCGCACAGGGGCAGGGGGTCCGCCGCTGGAGCGGCAAACCAGGGAACAAGAAAACCACTCTTTTGTTGAAGTTTTGGGTACCGCAGCTTCTTGGGCATGCGGCGAAAAATGAAACAAAAGATTCTCCTCCCGGCCCTCCACCGGGGGATGGAGTGGTCTGTCCACCAGCTCCACAGAAGCAGGTCTTCTTGTCCCTGTGTCACTCGTCTTCGAAGCCTTCCTTGGGTTCTTGGCGGCTGGCCGTGAGACGGGTGGCGTCTGCTTCCTGCGGTGGGCTCCACGCCGGGGCCAGGCCGCAGGGGCAGGCTGCGGCAGAGCTGGTGCTGTTGCTGCAGGAGGACGCCCTTGGCGATGAGCAGACGGGGTGCGGGGTCTTGAGCCGTGCCGGGGCAGGGTGTGCTGTATAGCCTCCTTCTGCTTCTTCACCGCCAAGAACTGCTGGGCAAAGTCCTCAACGGTGTCGCCGAACAGGCCAACCTGGGAAATGGGGGCGTTAAGGAACCATGCCTTGTCAACCTCTCTCATCTCAACCAGGTTGAGCCAAAGGTGGCGCTCCTGGACCACCAGGGTGGACATCACCTGCCGGAGAGACCGCGCCGTGACATTCGTCACCCGGAGAGTGAGGTCGTCGCCGAGCGCAGTTCCTGCATCAATCCCAGGTCAGAACTACCCTCGTGCAGCTCTTTTAGCGCCTTGGCTTGGTGTACCTGCAGGAGAGCCATGGTGTGCAGGGCGGAGGTGGCTTGTCCAGCGGTACCGTAGGCCTTAGTTGCCAGGGACGACGTAAACCTACAGGCCCTGGACGGGAGCATCGGGCGCCCGCGCCAGGTGGTGGTGCTCTGCGGACACAAGTGCACCGCGAGTGCCTTATCCACCTGGTGGATCATCGAATACCCCTTGGCCGCCCCACCATCGAGGGTAGTGAGAGTGAGGGAGCTGAAAGATCGGGATCGGGTAGTAAAAGGTGCCCCCCATGATCTTGTCAGCTCCTCATGCACTTCCTGGAAGAAAGGGACCGGGGCGGGGCGCGGCCGTGAGCGGCGCTCTGGGCCCAGGAACCAATCATTGAGCCGCGAGGGTTCAGGGGAGAGTGGAGGGTTCCACTCTAGCCCGGGAAAGCATGTCATCTCCATGTCGGCCTGAGACTGGGCGACCATACCCAAAGGAGGAAGCCCAGCTGAAGTCTCCATGTCAGATTGGATGAGCCCGCTCTCCAATGCTATGCTCGATAACTCATCATCTTTCCGGGCTCCGAATAAGAGGTTGAACTCGCCCTGAGATGAGCCAGCAGTCTCATCTGAGAGCCCGACCAGGGCAAGCGAGAGTGCTGAGGAATGGGAGGTCCGTGGGGGTTACCCAGCGGAGATGCTTCCATTGAAGTCCCCAAATCACTCCCAGTGCTAACCGACGCAGCCTCATACCCATAGGTAAAAGGACTGAGGCGGGGAGCCGCTGGGGTGGCTTGCTTTCTTACGAAGGCAAGCCACGACCGCAATGTTGCCATGGTCATGTTCTCGCAATGAGGACAAGACCCATCCACGAACGATGTCTCCGCGTGGGAAGCGCCCAGACACGTAAGACAGTGATCGTGGCCATCAGAAGCGGAGAGATAACGACCGCAACCACGAATAACATACAAACGGTAAGGCATCTTTAAAAAGACATTCCGTGTGTGCCGCTCTTTTCAAATTGAAAATATATTCTTTTAGAATATACTCTTTTGTTTTGTTCTGCCGAAGTGCCCAGGGGCGTTCTCTGCACTCCAAGGGTGCAGAGGGTGAGAAGCCGCTGAAATGCGCCGTAAATCCAGCAGTTTGAGGTGAATGGTAGGGAGAAATTGAATTCAGTGCACTGAATGCAACCGCTCGGCTCCAAAGAGAAAATCTGAATGATTGGTTGCATACCAGCTCCTTTTATACCCGTTTGTCCGGGGGAGTGGCATGCAAATTCCAGTCGGCAATTCCCATTGGCCTTTTTTCAGAAAGCAGATGTGTTTGGGGCTCCAAAGAGTTACCCCTAGTGTCACTACATCGACACAACGTCGAGTGAGTGACAGATAGGGAACAGACCTTTTGAAAATAGCTATCCTTCAAGCAGTTAATGTGTTGTAGTGCAAACATCACAAACCATTCACACCTACGGAAGCTGATGAGGCACATTTCTCATCACCTCCTACTGGAAGTCAAACAGCACAAGATTGTGATCAGCCCTCACTTAAACAGACACAATGAGCCTTTATATGTGTAAATGAGTAGGAGACTAAACCAGTGGGGTTTATTAATTTGAATTCAGAAGCTTAAGTGTGTGTCACTAGTAAACACACATTTAGCTGAAGAGTCATCACAACTACGTTACAACACATCCAAACACATTCAGTAAAAGGGTAACAACAGATACTTGTGTTTCCTCAAAAATGACCCGATGCTCTGACCTCACCAAATTTTGATTAAAAGACAATGACCTTTGGCATTAGCCCTTTCATTTTCTCATTACCTCCTTTGACCTGAGGGACATAAAAAAGGAGGAATTATGAGATAAGGAGGGTTGTGGTGGGCTTTTGTTTAACATTGTGCTTGTTTCACGTCCTCCCCTTTCTCATGACAAGAGAAAAAATTATCACATTCATTGGGAGGTAAAGCACAATAGAGGAAAACATTACTCAGTTATTGTGGGTTAAACATTGCACACCGCTCTTAATCTGCAGGGAACTAGTCTCAGCCTCAGACAGAATGCCCATGGAGTTCTGGAGTCAAGGTGTTGACAAAAGCAAAAATATTGTCATTTAGAACATTTATTTGCAGAAAATAACAACTTGTCAAAATAACAAAAAAGATGCAGTGTTTTCAGACCTCGAATAATGCAAAGAAAACAAGTTCGTATTCATTTTTAAACAACACAATACTAAAGTTTTAACTTAGGAAGAGTTCAGAAATCAATATCTGGTGGAATAACCCTGATTTTCAAGCACAGCTTTCATGCATCTTGGCATGCTCTCTACCAGTCTTTCACATTGCTGTTGTGTGACTTTATGCCACTCCTGGTGCAAAAATTCAAGCAGCTTGTGACCATCCATCTTCCTCTTTGATCACATTCCAGAGGTTTTCAATGGGGTTCAGGTCTGGAGATTGGGTAGGCCATAACAGGGTCTTGATCCAGTGGTCCTCCATCCACACCTTGATTGACCTGACTGTGTTGCATGGAGCATTGTCCTGCTGGAAAAACCAATCCTCAGAGTTGGGGAATATTGTAAGAGCTGATGGAAGTACGTTTTCTTCCAGGATAACCTTGTACGTGGCCTGATTCATGCATCCTTCACAAAGACGAATCTGCACCCCCAGATCATCACCTATCCTCCACCTGGTCGTCTAATGGTTAGACGGAGACCTGGAGAAGTTTTCACCCACTGTGAAATTTGGTGGAGGATCGGTGATGATGCAATATATATATATATATTCATCAGTTTTGTTTAAGACACTTTGTAGAAAGTTAACATGGTATACTGGATCTCATCTGTATATTCAGACTGATCACACTGTGAATTCATCAACAGCAGGTTGAAGATTTTGCCGCTGAAATCAGTCTGTCCCTACCGAAATTCGAATCACCATGGGACCACAAGGAGGTTGCTCATGCAACGTGCTATCAGTAGCACTATGTGGAAATACTTTGATGCTTGAACTGATGCAAAAAAAATTTATAGTGGATGGAGCTTGTCTGTAATTTGGAAGAATGGGGTTGATTTCGGGTTTTATACGATTTCAGATTTACCTGAACTTTTCAAATAATTATGTTATGAATTACGATGAATTACAGTCTCTCCCTTTCCAAAACTAGAATTTAGAATGTTTTATTAAAGGCATAGCAACCATTATATCAGGGAAAATTTAGAAAAAAAAAAAAACATACAAATTTGGTAGATTCTTTTCTAAGAGTTTGGTTTTGTTTTGCTGCAGTTCCAGTATAACAAACTGTCAAGTAAAACAACAACCAAGCAGATGTCTTAGCCAACCAATTGTGTCAGCAGTGGACTGAACGAAAGTCTAGTGCTAGTGCCTACCAAGGTCTGTCTTTCATGCAAATCAGTTCAGTATCACTACTGGGACTCTACAACAAAAGTAAAGAATTCTTCAGCAAGGAAATTTCGTTTAGGTGCAGACGATGCTGTTTTAATGTTAGATGAAATCTGAGTTCTGACAGGGTTTCTATTCAGGCTTGATATTGCTTTCTTGTACAGTGAGGATAAAAGGCAGTTTGTGACAAAATATATACTGTTTACGGAATCTTATGTTTTAATTGCGTGCTAATGTATATGTGAGCGTATATGTGCCTGGGTGATGGTAAAATACACTTCGAAATGCATGTCTTGGCAAGGTATTAATAGAAACACAAAAAAAGTGGATTTGTCTCAAAACATCAGATTTGAGCATTAGGACTTGCAGTGTAAATGCAGCCTAATAGACTTTCAACTGTTTAAGCTGGAAGGTCTATCAGGCTGTATTTCAAAGTGCATTTTACCATCACACAGGCATGTATCCTTGTTTTCTTGTTATTGTTGATTGATTAATAATTAATCAAATAACAATAACAAGAAAACGTCCTGGTTACTTGCGTAACCTCCATTCCCTGATGGAGGGAACGAGACGTTGTGTCGATGTAGTGACACTAGGGGTCACTCTTGGGAGCCCGAAACACCTCTGGTCTTTGATAAAAGGCCAATGAAAATTGGCGAGTGGTATTTGCTTGCCACTCTCCTGGACATACAGGTATAAAAGGAGCTGGTATGCAACCACTCATTCAGGTTTTATGCTGAGGAGCCGAGACAAGGTCCGGCCATTTCTGCGGGTAGTCCAGCATTGTGGCAAGAGGGACACAATGTCTTGTTCCCTCCATCAGGGAACGGAGGTTACGCAAGCAACCAGGACATTCCCTTTCTGTCACTCACTCGACATTGTGTCAATGTAGTGACACTAGGGGTCCCTATACAAAACGCAGCAACTGGCTGAACTGTGTTAAGTGAACTGGCGGTGTGTGAAGGGCAGACGACTGTGTGCCTCGTAGCCAGTGCACCAGGCCGACATGTATCCTCCCCCAACATAATTATGAGTGTCGAACAGCCCTTTGGGGACAAGTCGACTACCCAAAATATAGAGACAGGCTAACCCAGTCGTGGCCTCTTTTCCCCTTCTTTTTTCCACTCCCTAAAAAAGAAGGGGGATTATCCGACTGGGCCGCCAGGTCTAGTCGGGGGGTGTCCCTCCCAAGGGGAGCACACCGCGGAGACCACACCTCACCCAAAGAGGGGGGGGATATTTAAGTGGAAAAATACATCACATGGTCTTGCCGACCATGTGGGGAGTTTCATGGTAGATCCTACCCAATGGGGGAGGAGTTACTACAAACATGGAGACTGTGGCAGAGGGGGCTCTGCCCAAGGAGGACGCAGTTTACCAACAGGGAAACGAATTAGCGGAAGATATACATCGCATGGGGTTACCTTACAGGGAACCACCACATGTGGTGCACCTACCCCAGAACAGTGCTCTTAGTTAGCACGTGTACTGGGCTGGCAGCAAGTCTCTCCGAAAACTTGACTGTCACAGGGCTCGGAGGAAGTCAACCAGGGGAAATAGTTTGTGAACACTACTGGGAATTAATGGAGCACGTCTTCAGCTCAGAGGAGGTGAAAGGCGCTATGTGCAAGCGATACACCCGGCCGGCTATCCTGGGCTTATCCGCTTGTATTGCGTGCCACTACCTGGGACAAAACCGGTTCCACCCGGAGGTTGTAGAACCTTGCAAAGGTGTTGGGTGTTGCCCAGCCCGCTACTCTGCAAATGTCTGTTAGAGAGGCACCCCTGGCCAGGGCCCAGGAGGCTGCTACACCCCTAGTAGAATGGGCTCGTAGCCCTACCGGGGGCAGCACGTCCTAGGCGTGATATGCCATAGCTATGGCGTCAATGAGCCAGTGGGCAATCCTCTGCTAATGACTTAATGGGACTGAATCAGTCAAATAACTCACTTCCTTACTGCATTGGCTCAGATAACTCACTAACTCTCTGAACCAAAGGTTACTATTTCCAACTTAGCTTAGAACCATTACTGTATTATTTTTTAAAGCAGTGTTAAAATAATACGTTGAAAGGTTAGGTTAGTGAAACTTCATTCAGTCTAATTACTGACTGGTAGTTCATATCACAAGAGATACATTTCCACAACAGAGAGCTGTGAGTTTAATAAATGTTTTTTTAAAGGTTTTAACTCACAGTAATCCAGCAACGAATGGTATGTTCAAATAGCTCACATGAGATGCAGCACAACATTCCTTAACCTGAGTGCACCTTTTTTTAAATAATGGTTTTACTCTTTCAGATACCTCTCTCTGTCACGATAAGGTTGGCAACCCCTGCCTTAAAGGGACTTTGGGATGGTAAGGTTCATAATTAGTAAAATGAATGGAAAACAAAATAATATTAATTTCCTTACTACCTCTATATGAATGTAGAAAATCAATTTTAAAAACTGCTTCAGTGCTGTGGGTGCTGACCCTCTAGTAATTAATGCTTTCTGTGTGTTTATCTGTGTACACTGATAAAGGATGTGGGTGGTAAGGCCGATCCTTATTCAGGGCAGGTCAAGTTAATCTCTAAGTCTTGTGTAACATTTTTCACAATAAACCTGCAATCTTTATTTGCATGATTCAACAGACGTGAGTGTGGGATTATGAACCCAGTCCTTTAAAACATCATCAAAAGCTCCTTTGCTGAAACTGACCTCAATGCTAAAAACAGCATTGTGGACTCTTGAATTGCATAATTCATCTCACAACTGTCACGTCTAGATGTGTTTTGTTCATGTTTTTTCATGTCTTTTATTTTCAAGTTTAGCCACGTGATTTCCTGTTCCCTCATGTGATCTTGTCATGTGTTTCCCCTGTTCATGTGTCTTGTTTTCATTGGTTCATTGTTTGATTACTTTGTTATCAGTTCTAGTTTGTCATTAGTTTAAGTGTATTAGTCTTGTTATATTGTTTATAGTTCTGTCTGTTCATTGGTTGTCTTGTTACCCATGTCTGTGTATTTAAGCCCTCAAGCCAAGCCAAGTTTAGTTTAGTTTAGTTTAGTTTAGTTTAGTTTATGTCAAGTTTATGTTTGGTCAAGTTTATATTGAAGTTCATGTTTATGTTTCACGTTTGTAGTCAGGGTTTTTTGGATTCCACAACTGTAAATTTAACTGCACTTGGGTTCATCACTCCTACATCATCATCTCTTTGTCTGCCTGTTTCCAGCAACGTTACAGAATACCTGATCACCAACCATGAACCCAGCGGTCCAACTACTGCGCCTACATCAGGGGAATCGATCCCTGGAGGAATATGTGGGGGACTTCTGCTCTCTGGCCAGCGAGGTGGACTTTAATGTGGTCGCCCTCAAAGACTGTTTCCGTTTCAGATTAACTGAGCCAATTTCCTCCCTGATGCCTGGTGGTTGCAATTCCCTCAGCCTCGCTCAGTATATCAACCTTGCCCTGCAGATCACTGGTCCTACATTCACTGTGGGGGAGGCAGGTGCAGAGCGGGAGTCCCATGCCACGGCCAATGAGCCAATGCCCACACCTGCCACGGCCAATGAGCCTACGCCCATGCCTGCCACAGCCAATGAGCTAGAGTCTCGTCCATCCCAGAGCCAGCGTTGCCAGCCTCGTCCGTCCCAGAGCCAGCGTTGCCAGCCTCGTCCGTCCCAGAGCCAGCGTTGCCAGCCTCGTCCGTCCCAGAGCCAGCGTTGCCAGCCTCGTCTGTCCCAGAGCCAGCATTGTGAACTTCGTCCATCCGGAGGAGGAGAAGGAGAAGAAAAGTTTCATTTCCAAGTCTCTGACCATGTACACGACCAAGGAGGTCGTCTCCGAGTCTTTGCCCATGTACACGACCACAGAGGTCGTCTCTGAGTCTCTGCCCATGTACACGACCATGGAGGTCGTTTCCAAGTCTCTGCCCATGTACACGACCACGGAGGTCGTCTCTGAGTCTTTGCCCATGTACACGACCACAGAGGTCATTTCCTAGTCTCTGCCCATGTTCACGACCACAGAGGTTGTCTCCGAGTCTCTGCCCATGTACACGACCACAGAGGTCATTTCCGAGTCTCTGCCCATGTTCACGACCATAGAGGTCGTCTCCGAGTCTCTGCCCATGTACACAACCACGGAGGTTGTTTCCAAGTCTCTGCCCATGTTCACGACCACGGAGGTCGTACCCGAGTCTCTGTCTACACCAACGACCACAGAGGTCGTTTCCGAGACTCAGTCCATGCCCACAACCACAGAGATCGCTCCCAAGACACTGCTCATGTTCACGACCACTGAGATCTTTTCCCAATCATCCAAGACTCTTAATCTCGAGCCTACAATGGCTCTGCCTTCCATGGCTTCACTCCTCGAGCCTACCACGGCTCCGCCTTCCACGACTTTGCCCCACATCATGGCCGCCAAGCCAGAGTCAGCTCCAGGCCATGTCACAGCCACGCCAGAGTTAGCTCCAGGCCATGTCACAGCCACGCCAGAGTCAGCTCCAGGCCATGTCACAGCCACGCCAGAGTCAGCTCCAAGCCATGTCACCACCACGCCAGAGTCTGCCCCAGGCCATGTCACCGCCACGCCAGAGTCTTCGCCAGGCCATGTCACCGCCACGCCAGAGTCTACCCCAGGCCATGTCACCGCCACGCCTGGGTCTGCCCCAGGCCATGTCACCGCCACGCCAGGGTCTTCCCCATGCCATGTCACCGGCACGCCAGGGTCTGCCCCATGCCATGTCACTGGCACGCCAGAGTCTGCCCCATGCCATGTCACCGGCTCCCCAGAGTCTGCCCCATGCCATGTCACCGGCTCCCCAGAGTCTGCCCCATGCCATGTCACCGGCTCCCCAGAGTCTGCCCCATGCCATGTCACCGCCACGCCAGAGTCTGCCCCATGCCATGTCACCGCCACGCCAGATTCTGCCCCATGTCATGTCACCGCCAAGCCTCAGTTCCACGGTCCAGGCCACGGTCCAGGCCCGCCTCTGCTCCACGGTCCAGGCCCGCCTCTGCTCCACGAGCCAGCGCTCACGTCTACCACGTCAAGTCGCCACAGCCCCCCCCCCAGCTCCCTCTTGAACACTTTGTCTTTATTTTGGGGCGTCAGGAGCTGCCCTTAGAGGGGGGGATATGTCAAGTCTAGATGTGTTTTGTTCATGTTTTTTCATGTCTTTTATTTTCAAGTTTAGTTCCTGTTATGTCATGTGATTTCCTGTTCCCTCATGTGATCTTGTCATGTGTTTCCCCTGTTCAAGTGTCTTGTTTTAATTGGTTCATTGTTTGATTACTTTGTTATCAGTTCTAGTTTGTCATTGGTTTAAGTTTATTAGTCTTGTTATATTGTTTATAGTTCTGTCTGTTCATTGGTTGTCTTGTTACCCATGTCTGTGTATTTAAGCCCTCATGTTTGCCATTGTCTCTCATCAGGTATTGTTAATGTAACTTTGTTTTGTTCTAACGAAGCCAAGCCAAGTTTAGTTTAGTTTATGTTTTGTCAAGTTTATGTTTTGTCAAGTTTATTTTGAAGTTTATGTTTCACATTTGTAGTCAGGGTTTTTTGGATTCCACAATTGTAAATTAAACTGCACTTGGGTTCATCACTCCTACATCATCGTCTCTTTGTCTGCCTGTTTCCAGCAACGTTACAACAACAAAGAGAGGCCTCTAGTGTTAGCAATGAGACCTGTGGCAAGGTTTTCCATTAAGACTGAGAGGTCATACAGATCTGTGTGTGTACCTGTGAGGGGGAACATTTGATATATTTATTCAGCCTGTAAATACACTTGTCAACACTCCCCCAGTTCTGTCAAGGCACTTAACAAGCAAGTCATGCGTTATATATAGAGCATAAAAGGTTTAATTTCTGTGTGTGTGTGAGACATTATTTTCATGACAATTAAGCATTGTTGTCAGTCACAGTGTAAAAAATCTTTATGGCCTTAAAAGTTATTTTGATTTTGGGGTGAAATATGACCTGGGCAGTTTTCATGAGATTCATCCTGTTAGATTGAGACCACTTCAGAAGCACCCATGTGTGTAACTAAGGACATTTCATCCAAAACCAGAACACTCACAATCAATTTGGACTCCGTTAATGTGGAACACATCACATTTGTGATGTACTCTGAGAATGAAAGAGAGAGAGATGAAGGAAGGAAGTACACAAATTGAATATGCAGGAAAGTATGAAAAAGAGCCATCTGAATGCAAATTGAGGAGAAAATAAAGAATTCAGTTGAACATGCTGGTCCAGTATTAAAGTGTGGAGAGGTTGGGGGTCATTATCCCTACTAAACTGCCCTTTTGGCGCAATCAGACATCCTGTTTCATTTCTTCAAATGAAATAACACAGGACAAGGTGATAAAGGATCACTGTCTTCCTCTCATGGAAGGCCATCTGTCAGACCTTGTCTGTGTGTACAGTATGTGTGGTTTAGAAGGATAAAGAGTGGGCATCTAATCACCCTAAGCCAAGCATGGGCCATGTGTGTGTACACAGTTGGTGACCACCACCACAACCAAACACAGAGCTTGTTCACAAGGTAACGACAACTTCAGAGACATATGAATGAGTGAAGTATTTTGCACCAGCACTGTCAGTATACTGCCCATTCTGGCAGGCTGTAAAATGGGTTTAAATGTCCTGCAATACCATCAGCACTATAGCAGGGGAAAGCTTTGGCCAGGCTCCAAGGAAGCATTTAAAACTACCCTTTATTCTCCTGCACATACATCTCTAAGCTGTGCTGAGCAGCTACCTCAGAAAATGAGTTAAGTGGGAGTGGCGTCTCCACTTATGATGTAAATGCACAGAGACAGTAAGATAGTGTATAGTGCTTTACCTTTAATGCTAAGCTGTCAAAGTATGCAATTTCTGTGGCACTAGCAGCATCAAACAGAATTACAAAAATAATTAACCTGTGAAGTTAAAAGATGATTAAAACGGTGAAAAAAAGTTGATCAGCCAAAGCACCTTAAATTTACACTTTCCCTTACACATTCACATAGCCTACATTTTAACCTAAAATCTTGATGTTGATTAAAAAATATTTATGGACATGTGTCAATTACCCAAATGCAACAATGTCGCACTGAAAAGAAAAGTTATTTGGCTGAACTTGATGCAATTGTAGACAGTGGACATGTTTGAAATTAGTTTTCTTAACTTAAAATTTCTATGTAATCTCTACACAAACACTTTGTGTAGAGAAAACTTAGTTGAACTTGGTAAACCCAACAAAATTACATGTGTCAGTGTAACTCAAATAAATCTCCTTTATTTCTTTATGTACTAACTAGTGAAAGTGAAAGCTAGCATGCTAAATGCATGCTGGTTGGAAGCACCACAGAGTGCATTTTAGTAACTATACTATGGTTAGCACAGAAATTGCTTAATAAAGCGAGCAATCACTTTCATGTGTGATATCAACCTGTCCTCATTGTTAGCTCAAGTTGCACTCTTCACCATAATGGTAACCCCCAAAACTCCAACATAACAGAAACTCTTCTAAATCTCAACTTAACAAAACATTAAACACTAACAAGTATCCGTATTTATATTCATCTTGCACAAAAACACATTACACATACAATTCTCAATTGTAACTTTTACTCTCCCTATCGACTTTCGTGCAAAGCATGCTGGGAAATCAATGCTACATTAACACCACAAAAAGTATCAAAACATGTAACAAAATGTTCTAGAATTGTGTTGCTTTAGTTTAATTTAATGAAGTAAATTTAACAAGCAGCAAAGATCTTTAAAAAACAAATCTTGTTGTACCTGTGTAAAGACACTAAAGAGCCTGACTTAAGCATGACTTGATAAATGAGGAGAAAGTTCGTTAGAAAATCATGTTAGAAAGACATGCTGAAGCTGGGGAAGGTTGAATTAAAATACTTCATGCCCCACATTTGTTAGTGACTCATTGTCACTAACAAAAGGACAATAAACACACCCATTTCATCACATTAACACAATTTCTCACAAATCACTCCCCTGAGAACATACACACTATTCTAACATACAGTTCATAAACCCCTCCCCCTAAATGTGTACAAACACACACACACACACACACACACACTGATTGAAGATTGCTCAGGCTGTGTGATGTGAAATAGGGACAGTGCTGTATAGAGAGCTGTGAGCGTGAGATTGCTAAATGCTGAGTTACAGAGTAAAGAGAGAGACAGTGGAGTGTGTTAAGAGAATAACAGCTGCTGGGAGGGTCACAGAGGGAACTCTACATATTTGCTTCAGTGGAGAGAAATGTGGTTCAATTGGCAGTAACCTTTCCGGTATCCAGAGACCAGAGTCTCCTTGTGTACACACACACACACACACACACACACACACACACACACACAGTTAAAGAGCAGTCATCCTCCGTCAAACACACACACAAAAAGTTTTAATGTGACAACCAGCAGCTGGTGTAAAGGTGAGTTTATATTTACAAGCAAGTAAATTGTGCTATTTTAATAAGTCTCTCACAATAGATGGTCCCTTCTATGACTAAGCACTTTGAAAATCACAAAGACTCATGTGGATACTACTACTGTAAGTGGGTGCAGTGTTTAGTGTTACACAAAGGTTAAGGGTTAACAAAATCAGTTCCTAAGATATATACAGTATGAGTAGCTTACATATAATATGTACATTAACTTTTATTTTATTCAACATAAAGACTTTAGGTTAAAATTTAAGCTGTATGTATAAACAAATGTGAATGTCTTTAAAAATTTTAAAATTACCTGCAGTGTTATATTTTTCAAAGTATAAATATTCCATGTAATCTCTCAGTTAATATGAGGTCATAAAACTGCACGTATAATAATATACATGCACCTGGATTTAAAAAATAATAGTAATTTTTTTATATATATAGAACAGTTGAAAAATGTTTAAAATAGTTTTAGAAGAATTATTGCATGTCATACCATGTGTTTTGACATTTCGTGTCAAATACCCATTTACATTATGACATTTATAATTAAAATATTGATTCATCTCTGTTGGCTTCAAAAGGCTTCTCTTTAATGCAGGAGAAATTAATGCTAACATTCCTTATCTTCAAAACAAAAAGAGGTTCATTTTATTTTATGACATTATAATATACTGGGGGGAAAAGCATGAACGAAGTAAGACAGATAAAAAGTTCTCACCCTTTTCACCTTGGCTTGTGCAGGCAGCTTTCAGCTTTAGATTCAGTCTGAAAGCAAGTATGCAGCAATCCCAATATCCATGCTGGAAAAATTACAAAAGTGTTTTAAAATTCCGGCTGCAGAATTCTGGTTAAATCCAAGTGAGTGAATTCGAGAGACAGGTGTGCCCTCAATGTATGAACTAATGATTTCAATACATGACCACAAAACGATGGAGAGAGAGAGTGAGTGAGAGAGAGAGAGAGAGAGAGAGAGAGAGAGAGAGAGAGAGAAAGAAAGAGACTGAGAAACCTGAAGCAACTCTCAATCGAAACCCTTTAGTGGTTATGAAATCATTGCATGACACAAATATCCCTTAATCTTTTGGACAAAACAAGGTGATAGAAGATGCTCCAGAATCTTAGAGGAAAAGTCCAATGAAGGTTGAAATGACAGAGTACGTGCCTCAAAGGATCGGAGAGCTTCTTAAAACAGAGAGACAGGGGCCAGTGTGCATAGAGTCCTCCTACTCATGCAAAGACCAGCTCAAGAAAGCAACGAGTGCAAAGCATCCCTTAAACCGCCTTCTCCCTCTTGCCCAGCCACATTCTGTGTCCTCTTCCGTCTTTCTCACGTCTCGAGGCTTGTGAATAGTGTTAATCTCTTGCCGTTGTGCTCTCATCTGCAGCTGAAAGGTACAGAGCAAGCAAAGCACCTCCCCCATCTCAGCTAATCCGTCCCTCTCTGTGGCGGCCCTTTTGTCTTCAGCCAATCAGAGTGAAGTCTCTGCCCACATTCCTGCCTCCACTCTCTACCCCCTCTCTCATGCACTTACACTGCCACATTATACTGTACACTTGATACTGTATTACACTGGATGGACTAATGCACTGGAAAACACTAAGTCAGGTTTCCAAAAAGGACAGAGGCAGTCTGGAAAAGACTCCACAAAATGTTCAATTAAAATTAAAATGTTTTTAATGTTTTTAAAATGTGTTAAAATGTTGCTTTCATACGATGGGCAGGGTGGTCTCATTAATTCTATATGAATAACATGAATTGTTTTCTTAAGGGGCATTTATACTGACAGAGATTTGTAGCCACAAAGCAACTGGAAGTCATTTATTTTCAGTGAGAGTTGTTGATTTGAGGGGACATGAAGTTTAGCATGCCCATAAAGGAAAATCACAAATTAGATCTTTTTAGAATCTCAATTGCCTCTCCTAGACAGCAATGAGAATAAATGTAGAGCAAATAGAGACTTTTCTTAAGATTCTTGAAAAGACTCTAGTAATCGTACGTGTCTCCGATAGACTTCTCTTTAGAAGAAATCTAAACAATGTTACTTACAAACTGTGCTGAAGTTACCAAAGTCTGCAACCAAAAATCAGGTGGCACTGATAGACAACCGAATTCACACGGATACAATAGGTGGCCCTGACAGACAACCAAACTGACACGGTACAATAGGTGATGCTGATAGACAATAAAATTAATGCTGGTACAATAGCTGGTGCTGAGAGACAACCAAATTTACACCAATACAATAGGTGATACTGACAGACAAACACATTTATGATGGTACAATAGGTGATCCTGACAGACAACCAGGTACAGACTGATACAATAGGTGTAGCTAACAGACTACCAAATTCACAGCATTACAGTAGGTGGTGCTGACAGACAACCGAATTCACGCTGAAACAATAGGTGATGCTGAAAGACAACCAAATTCACACCTGTACAATAGGTGGCACTGACAGACAATCAAATTCACACCAGTACAATAGGTGGTGCTGACAGACAACCAAATTAATACCGGTACAATAGGTGGCATTGACAGACAACCGAATTCACACCGGTACAATATGTTGGGCTGACAGACAACCTAACTGACATCGATACAATAGCTGATGCTGAAAGACAACCAGATTCACACCGGTACTATAGTTGGCGCTGACAGACAACCAAATTCACACAGAAACAATAGGTGATGCTGACAGACAACCATATCCACACTGGTACAATAGGTGATGCTGACAGACAACTTTATTCACACTGATACAATAGGTGATGCTAAAAAACAACCAAATTCACACTGGTACAATAGGTGATGCTAAAAGACAAGCAAATTCACACTGGTACAATAGGTGATGCTGACAGGCAACCAAATTCACACAGATACAATAGGTGACGCTGAAAGACAACAAATTCTCACCGGTACAATAGGTGGCGCTGACAGACAACCGAATTCACATCGGTACAATAAGTGATGCTGACAGACAACCATATTCACACCGACACAATAGGTGATGCTAAAAGACAACCATATTCACACCGATAATGGGTGATGCTGACAGACAACCATATTCACACTGATACAATAGGTGGCACTGACAGACAACCGAATTCATACAGATACAATAGGTGATGCTGACAGACAACCAAATTCACTCTGGTACAATAGGCGACGCTGATAGACAATCAAATTCTTTCCAGTATAAAAGGTTTCATTGACAACCAGTTTCATCAGACCAAAACATGGCACAACACATCTTTCAGCAGGCCTGTCAACAGTGCTATCACGCTAGAGGAAAATATAGATAAACAAACAGCTCTGCTAGAGATCCACAAGACAAGCAAGCAAGTTCAAGTACAGTTAGGAAGTTTCCTTATGCGCTGTACTAATCCAAGGTGAGCAGTAGATATCGGAGTGTGACTGTGATTTCTTGCCATATGGGCCTGTCAGTGCTGCATCTGGAGGACAGGGACTTTCTTGGCATCGTGTGTGTGTGTGTTTGTGCGGGTTTGGGTGGTTTATGAGGAAATGTTTTTAGGTTACAAACTGGTAATTACAAGGGTATTATGCTATAAATGTGGTTTATGAGGCCATTTCTAGTGTCCCCATAATTCAAATAGCTTAAAAAACGTACTAAACGATGTTTTTTTGAAAATGTAAAAATGCAGAAAGTTTTTTGTGAGGGTTAGGTTTAGGGGTAGGGTTAGGGGATAGAATCTATAGTTCATACAGTATAAAAATCATTATGTCTATGGAGAGTCCTTATAAGGATAGCTGCACCAACATAGGAGCATCAGGAAATTATAAGTAGTTCCTCTTCAGTCCAGTCAGTCCAGTCAGTGGTCAGAGGTCATACCAACATTACAGTCTGTTGCCCGAGCCGTCTCTGCAGTTCTCTCTCCGCGCTCTGTGCTCTTTTTCGGTGAGCAGTCAGAAGCCATTATTTTCAGCCGGGCGGCCACAGACATACGCCATCACAGAAAAGCCCTTTATGCTCCAGAAAACGCAGAGTTGCACAAGAGCACCAGGAGTTCCGGTCAAACACAGACAGCACAACCACCCATGTAGCACCTGCTTCACACCCACATGGGGATTCTTCGGCGAGCTGTGAAAGTGGTCAGTTTGTTGACAGCTGTTTGCCGAGACAGGAGGTATTGATCATCTCTTGGAGGTGGTGCGGGGGCTGTTTCTTTCTCTCTTAGGACTGTCCACCTATATCCCTTTTTCCTCCATCTCTCTCTTCTTGTGCCTTATGTGATAAAGCAAACATCCCTGGGAGAGTATGCTTGCCCATGTCCAGACAAGTGCTGAATATTTGATGTGTCCCTGGTGGGATCAGGAGACTTTTAATGGCTATCTTTAACATTCGACCCCCTTGATCAAAGGCCTGAGACTCTCTCTATAGACATACTCTATCAATAATGTTCAAAATTGAGCAAATTTATACATAGCAAATATACAAAGCAAAATTAACATGTAAACTACTAGGCCACATCTACAGTAATACGTTTTTGTTTGAAAACAGAGCTTTTCGAAAAAACGTTTTCCAAAGTGGATACATTTGAAAACGGCATCTTCGCATTGTAGTGTGGACAGGGAAAAGGAGATATGTAAAAATGATGACGTATTTGTTGTCATGTGATGCAGTCATGTGAACCATTCAACCTTAATCAATCAAGATGGCAGCCCATGACGTAGCGCCGTTGTTGTGCCCGATGTTCACTTTGATAATGTTGTTAAAGGTAAATGTTACTTTGTACAACCTTCACATTGCATTCCTTCAAAGGCGACGGGAAGTTTACTCAGAATTGCTGTCTGGCAATGTAACATGAGGACAAATACGTTTTAGAACGTACATGGAACAGCAATTTTTTGCATGCGTAGTTAGGGGATTTAAGAGTTTTCATATGTTAATGGACGTTAATTAATAGCCTTAAATATTACATGCCACAATAACAAAATTGCATGGCAAACATTGATCCAAACAATTTCACAGCAGTGTTGGCTCACAACTGGCTGTACATTAAACACCTAAAGCAGCCTCCTCATGACTTTTGTCAGGGTATCAATGCTCTGCTTAACACCAGCGTCAAGCTCCTCTTTGCCCTCCACATGACAAGTGTAAAAAGCACCATGGAGGGCCGATTTTATGAGTATACAGGCAAGAAAGTGGAAGATGTGCTCAGTAAGCTTTGAAAACATGCATTTGGAGAAGAGAAAAAAGTCCTAATTTACATTAAGGTCTTAAGAGGTTCTTTGGTGAATTTAAATTAGTTCAAGAACAGATGTCTCTGGATGCTCAGAAACTAAGGTAAATATTTATTAATAAATAAAAAATAACATTCAATATCTCTTCATAAAGTTGGACAGTTTTTAAATATTTCTTGTTGCTTTGTACTCTAAAATCATTAGTGAGGCAAAGACCTCACTGTGAAAATCACTGTAAAGTTGTATGTCATTTTAAACTAAATACTTTGTGTATATGCAAACTGCACAGTAATCATTGGCTGACACTTCGAAAGGTCAGTACTAACTATGGTTGAGTACCGAGAACTGGTTCTTGTCTTGAACCAGTTACATTTAAAAAAAAATACTGATTGTTTTTAATATTTAAATGTAAAAAATAATTCTCGAACGAATGACTCTAATGAGCTGGTTCTTTTGAATCTGCAGCGTAAAACATACACCGCTTCTGGTATAGTTTGATTATTTTTTTAAACGACTCTTATGAGCCGGTTCTTTTTAGTGAATCAAAAACACTCATACATCAGTCAGGGCTGTTACTGAATTATTCTTCTACTGATGCACGAGTTATACATGTCCAACTCGAAATGAAATAAGAACTGTTGAAGTCTCACAAGCCTAAAGTACAACATTAGACAACATAACACAACTGTATCTGGAACTATATTACTGTTATGTCAAGTTACTTCAGACCTGTGTTACTGACTGCTTGTTTATATGACAATGTGTTGTTAAAGATACATATTTTAACAAGTGGAATTTTATAAAATAATAAATGTATGAATGACATATGCTATCACATTTATTGTTTGTTTACAATTTTTATTTGAAAATATAGGTGGGATCATTTATTCTGTGTGTAAACAGGGATTGGATGGCAGCCTGGTTGAAGGCGTCATGTCATTAGGAATCAAATTTTCCTTGATATTTTGACATTTAAGAGGTCATTGTACTATTTAAAACATACTGTAAGTTTCAGAACTCAAAACATTCTCTCCAGTCCAAAAAGAGCATTTATTTTTTCTATTCTGCAAAAATGACTTGTTTAGAAATTGGCTACATTGTGACTTCACAGAGCTGTGTCATTTTAATAGCCCCACGTCCACAACATACATTATCTTTGCTGTGAAATGATAGAGCCCTCAGCCGCAGTGATTACGTATGCTGTGGAGGTGGGGCTACTTCAACACTGAAGGTGGAAATGTAAGCGTAAGTGTAGTTCTAGCAGGAGGACCTCTGGATTCATCTATCAGGCATCTCTTCCAATCACAATACAGCCCCACTTTAAAAGCCGGACAGCTGTCTCTCATTGTTCGCATACTTTCGCGTTTTTCCCCCATCCCTTCCCACCCCATCTCCACCAGTTTACGTCCTGTAAGCTCTGTTCCCCTGCCATCATCGCCTCCAACAGGATCTGACGGTTCAAGCAGCACCTGAGCGCTGAATCGTAAGACAGAGCTTACTCCAAATAATATAAGTATATTTTCAATTGTATTAATTTCAATAATCTTAAGTCTTTCTGATAGAACTATTGTTAATGTGTGCAACGAAAGACAATGGTGTAGTACAAGCTAGTGGCTGCCATATCATCTCTCTTGTTTTAGCCAGGACTCTCCGTATTTTGTCAGAAATTAACACATTATCCCGCCCATTGTCCTGCAAAACAAGCAGCAAAACAGTCGAGGCCGATCCCTCTCCCCGGTCAACTGGCAAACATCCCTTATTTCCCAATGCACAGGATGTGAAGCGGCCACACTAGGGAGGCGAACACCCGGGTCAACCGGCCATTACATCTGGATACAGATTTATTAACCCTTCACATTCACATCTTGTTTTAGTCTGGACTATTTTACTGGTCTCAGCTTTTTATAGCATAGTATGCCTAATAATATACAGTATTCGGGAGCAACATTACGGCAACTTTGTTCAGTTTTCGATTGTTATTTCAGTCGGAATAACTGTAATATTTTGATTGCGTGCTTCACATAAATTGGACATACAGTAAAGCTATTTGTTATTGCCTGGACTGAGTGCTTTCAGTAGATTTTGTAAATAGCTTGCCCGTTTTCACTCTTTTATTCTTGGATATAACAGTTTCATGAGTGTTGGCAGGGGGTGTCTGCACTTCAAAGATGTTAGCCAATCATAACACAGTGGGCGTGCATATTGAAGTCTTAAAGGGGACAGCACAGAAAACCATGTGTTTCAGACAGAGGGCCAGAGACTGGTGGAAAAAGGTAATTTAAAGAGCACCTATTATGGTTTTTCAAATATTACCTTTCATGTAGTGTGTTATATAGCTGTTTGTGAGTGTAAAAAAGTCTGCAAAGTTTCAAAAATCAAAGTGTACGACAAATGGAGTTATTGACTCCCAAAAGAAAGAACCGAGTCGTTAGTAATTCCAGACTTACTTCCTGTACTAACCATGTAATTTGGTTACAAAAAACCCCACCTCTGGTCTTCATTGGCTGCACGCGAACAGCTTTGACCCACCCTCAAACACTATACTACACAGCAGTAGACCAATCACAACAGACTGGGACATCTGACCAATCAGAGCAGAGTAGGCTCTCTGAAAGGAGGAGTTTAGAAGGAATCCTTTAGAACGGATCATTGAACGAGTGGTTTTTGACACTGGGAAAAAAGGTAATGCTGCAATCTAAATTATGAGCAAATTAAAGTGTTTTTGACCTTGGATGCATGTAAATCTATTATATGAGACCTTTAAAACAAAATTAGGCACATTTAAAAACCATAATAGGTGCTCTTTAATACTATAGTATGAATGTTTTTTGTGCAAAAACCTTTACTAACATTATAAGTGAACCTCAAGGAAAATAATGAAGTAAAAAAACAGCATTACCCCCTTTAAACTCAGACACGCTCAAAGCACATATAGGAACGAATGTTTAAGCACTTAAGTAAAAGATGTCTAATACTGTTTCCTAATTCTATGATGTTGAGTGTGAGAGAAACATTTTGCAGAAAGAGAAGAGTATAACACATATGAGAAAGAGCCAGACACAGTCGTATGTCACATGGCTTCACAAATGCAACCTTAATCATCTAAACACATGAGCAGTAAGCAGACCCTGGAAAACAGAAATTACTCATTCACACATGTCTGATTTCAGGCACAAAATAAATAAATAAATAAATAAAACTTTATCTATTTTGTAACTTTCTGTTTCTCTCTCCAGTGAATCTGTGTGTGTGTGTATTTGCAGTCTCATACTCCCATTTCCACCAACTGTGTGCTACTCCCAGAGACACACATAACTTTCCATAAGAGTCAAAATATGGGAAACACTGAAAGGTACATCACAGCACTAGCTCAGCAGGATCCGGATGCATGACATGGTTGTCTAACCCTGAACTCCGTCAAACTCCCTTTAATGAGGCTAGCAGGACTGGGGCAAGAACAGGGCCAGGAGGGGTCTTTAAAAGCCCTGCAATGCAGTAGAGGAAATGCTGGATGGACAAGGGCATCTCACTACCCAAGTACTCCATTAGCATTAGCACACCCCAAGCACAGTGTGGGGTCCAACAAGGACACTTAAAGTGGATGACTAGTACTTTCCAAACTTCTGTGAAGTTGGCTTTACCTGGCATAAAATGTGCTTTTATTTGAATATAAATTGATATGCAGCTTTAATTTTAATTTTAGTATACGATAGTTATCTTGCTGCAAACTGCCAATATAGAGCACATTTTAAGAGGACAGTGCAATTTTTTAACATTTTTATATAGCCAAAATTTTGACACATCATTTAAGTGATAAAATTTTTAAACCTCTTTAAGCCTCAATGTATCATCCAGCTGCCTCTGTCCTCCAGAACACTGGCACACACATACTGTACTTGGCACTTTAATTAAGCATTTCTTTTCATGTCATATCAGTAGTTTTAACATTGACACTGAGGATTTGGCAGTGGAATGGACACTTGGTAAAGTGAGTTGGGGAAGCTCTTGGCACAAGTAGACGGTAAGAGGCATGTTACCATCTTCTTGGTGTAGGGAGTCTCTGAGAGAACTATCAGAGTTGTGGAATGTCATGGCAGATGGAGGCAGATGGCCATTCATATTCCTGTATCTCATTACCGCCTCTCAGAGTTTGATACGATCAGTAAAAAACTCCCTAACAGATGCATTAGACCTTTAGCGCGAAGCCCATTCAGTCAGGGGACAGCTTTTACTGGCCAAGTGGGGCGCTTTACACACATACACACACACACACACACACACACAGAGAGAGAGAGAGAGAAGTAATAGATGAGTGTATCTGCCTTGCAAATATGCCACAGTAAAATGGCATGAATTTCACTGTTAATCTTTGCTTCAAATTAAAATATACTTTTCAGGTTTTCCTCTGTCATGGAAAACATGGAAATATCAGAAATATTGCTGGAAGAGTCACGGGAATGAATCAAATGTTAAAAGTAATTGAAATTTCTATATTGAATACAGATATATCTAGTTGTATGCTCTGCTCTAACATATTTTCTCAGCAAGAAATTGCTTGTGTAGAGTAAATCTCACATTGTTATATCTGATTTGTAAAGTTATTGTTCTAATTGAGTCGATTCTTTTCAATGAAAGTCAAACGGATTTACAAATGATTCATCAACCAAGTGGTTTGAATTTGAATGATTAAAAAAAAAAAAACCTTATCCAGGCATTACAAACAACTGGAAAATGCATTAAAAAGTCATGGAATTTAATTGATCAAAAAGTTTGGAATCCCTTTGAATGGATATGTGGGTGGAAGAATGTACATTATGGATGGATGGATTTCAGCAGCTCGAAAAGATGTTCGGATGAAATCTGATGAAATATAAGCCATTTTTATACTGCAAAGGTGGCACAGAATCTGCATCTGAAATGGCATTTAGTGTATTTACTAGAGCTGTCAGAGTTCACACGTTAACATGTTAATTTTTCTTAATCGCGATTAACGCATTTAGCGTTAATACAGCATAAACCAGCATAAACACTGGTTGGAAGGACGGAACCTTTGCGTTGTGTCCGCCTGGAGTCATTACACTGACACACGTACCACAAACACACAGCAGTGATTCAGCGTCAGTGATGAAGTGATGGTGAAAGAAGCTCTTAACACTATTTGTTGTACAAAACAAGCATAGATGGAACTTGTAACTGAAATCAAGTACTTTTCAGCCTATGTAAGAAGCATTTTAATTACCACAGACATATGCCAAGTCTTAACTGTCACCAAAATGCAAAATGAGATGGTTTTTGTCTGCAAGTGCTTTCATGTGGAATTCAAAGTGACAACTGAAGCTGGCGCTGATGCCCTGACACAAATCATGAACTTCACGATTGCTGTAGCAAAGTGGTTTAGCCACAGTCTGCCAGCAGATTAATATTGCGAAGGATGAGAGTTTTAGAGAATTAATGTCCATTGCAATGAAAATGCAACCTATGTGTAGTTCTTTCAATTAGTCAAACTCCCACTTGTACTTGAACATTTAATGTTACTTGAATTGGTGATATTTTAGTGCATTTCTACCTTTATACTGTGGACGGCTTTGTTTGGAAAATGTTGATAAAGCATTATATTGTTACATATTATTTTGTTTTCTTTCCTAAGATGAAAATAAATACATTCTGACAGGAAAATAAATATATACTGCATAGTGCCAAATTTCAACACTTTCAAAATCTGTGATTACTTAATTTTTGTTTATGAAAAATACACTCTATCACGACAACAACATAGTTTAAGGCTGTTCTCATGCTGCATTTCATTTGGGCAAGGCAAGTTAATTTATATAGCACATTTCATACACAGTGGTAATTCAAAGTGCTTTACATGGAAATGATAAAGAAAGTAAAAGATAACAAGTAAAAATAAGAATAAAATGTAAGAATAATAATTTAAAACTCGGGAAATTCTGAACAGGTGCCCCTGGGATACAAAGGTCGATCACCCCATGACATTGAAACGGCCACCCCCATGACCTTTAATAAACACCTTCCTGAGATCCTGATGTCTATCACCCTGTGATCTTGAAGTAACTACCTCCGTAGTCTTTAATAACCCCCCACCTTTCTTGTTCAGGTGTTTCCACCAGGTATTTAAATGAAATGTAATGACACAGAGCAATCAGTAAGAAAAAGATTTAAAAATAAAGATTTAGACATTGAGTTTGGGTGCTCCTTATCTGAGTCGAAACACTTAATAGGTGCCCCAGGGGTCTGAAGGTTGATCGCCCCATGATATTGAAGTGGCCACCCCCATGACCTTTAATAATCATCTTTCTGAGGTCCTAACGTCTGTTACCCCGTGATCTTAAAGCGACCACTCTCCTATATAGTCTGTAATAACCCCTACCTTTTTTGTTCAGATGTTTCCACCAAATATTTAAATGAATAGAAATGAATACATAAAGATACATAAAAATATATTTTAAAACCAATTAAGAACAAGAACCATTTACACAGAACCACTGACATGTACTGTAGTTTGAGTTTATTTGTTTATACAGTGGAGTTTAAAAGCACAAACAAAGTTTTTCTGGCCCAATTCAGAAGATCTGATTTTCAATGGGTTCCTATCCTACAGACACAAAGAAGAGGGAAAAAAAGAAAAAGAAAAAGAAAAAGTATTAGCAAGAATAAGGATCGATAATAA
This sequence comes from Myxocyprinus asiaticus, assembly GCF_019703515.2. Lineage (NCBI taxonomy): Eukaryota > Metazoa > Chordata > Actinopteri > Cypriniformes > Catostomidae > Myxocyprinus > Myxocyprinus asiaticus. The sequence goes on from NC_059361.1 coordinate 35,143,887, forward strand.
AAAGTGGGAAAAAAAGAAAAAAAGATTACAAATTTAGTGGCAGAAAAAAGCAAAAAGAAACAAAGCAATACAAAAATAAATAAAAATAAAGTATAGCAATAAAGTACAAATTACAGGAGGAAGTAGTCCATTTTGAATTTGATAATATAATTTAGTTGCAATAATTTTCAAAATTGAGTGAATTCGAGTTTTGTAAAACCAAATAATGATGGGTGTAAAGAGGGAGTACAAATAATATTTTATGAACTTTATTATAAATTTGTATAATGAGATCTAGAGCATCTTGGGTAGTAAAAGACCAGATAGTTAAACAGTAAGAAATAGATGACAATATAATTGAATTAAGGTATAAATGAGCTACAGTTTAAGAAAGATAAGGACAAATAATTTTTGATTTAATTGTTTCACTAGTTTGTTTATATGTGGTTTGTATTTTAGGTGTGTATCAAGAGTAAGACCAAGGTATTTATAATGTTGTGTAATAGTAAGGGGTTGATTGGCTATAGTAATGGGATTTTGAACTGAAATATGTTTAAGAGATGTATGAAAAAACATTGCTTCTGTTTTCTTCATATTTAATGAGAGATGATTGTGATTTAACATGTATGCAAAGAATTCATGTCTTCATTCAGTGTGGTTGTTATTTGTTCCAAGTTATTATGTGATGTAAAGATGACAGTGTCATCAGCATATAAGAGTTTGAATTTGACAAGCTAAAGGTAAATCATTTATATATAGAATAAAATGAAGTGGGAGTATTGAGCCTTGTGGAACTCTGAATGTACTCAGAGAGATTGCTGTACATATTTTAACTGATTGTACACTACCGGTCAAAAGTTTTGAAACACTTGCCTGAAATGTTTCTCATGATCTTAAAAACCTTTTGATCTAGACACATGGAGACATTTTTGGACACTAGGATACATTTTTTTTTTTTTTTTTGGAGCAACCTTATTTACACCCAGAGATAAATCATGTAAATATGAAAATTTTTGGTTCGTTTTTTTTTTAGCAGTTTCTTGGGCTGAGATTCTCAGAATGTATCTCCCCCAATCCAAAAGGTCACTTTCCCTGTCATCACCACAAATGCCACAATAAAACAATACACTAACTCTCCTTTCAAAAAATGTACTGGTTACTTGCAAAACCTCAGTTCCCTGATGGAGGGAACAAGACGTTGTGTCAATGTAGTGACAATAGGGGTCACTCTTGGGAGCCCGAAACACCTCTGGTCTTTGATAAAAGGCCAATGAAAATTGGCGAGTGGTATTTGCATGCCACTCCCCTGGACATATGGGTATAAAAGGAGCTGTCTCGCAACCACTCATTCAGGTTTTGTGCTGAGGAGCTGAGACAGGGTCCCAGCCATTTCAGTGGGTAGTACAGCATTATGGCGGGGGGACACAACGTCTCATTCACTCCATCAGGGAATAGAGGTTCCGATAGTAACCGAGACGTTCCCCTTCTGTCACTCACTCAACGTTGTGTCGATGTAGTGACACTAGGGGTCCCTATATGAAATGCCACAACTAGCTGAACCGTGTTACGTGGACTGTACTGTAGCAGGTGCACCGGTCTGCATGTAGACCGGTGCAGACCGGGGAGACGTATCTAAAATGGGAGCAGACTACGCCAGCTGCGGCCTTTTCTCTATATATTTTCTCTCCACAGAGTATTCAGTTATCCGGAGAAGGTGTTCTTTTCCTATCCTATTCTTTCAGGGGGGAAAAGACCCCGCAGAGACCACATCCTGCCCGGAGGGGAGGTAACATGTGGCAAGCACGTCATGTGGGCTCAGAGCCACACATGGAAGAGGCGTGGTGGTAGGTCCTGCCTGAAAGGGTAGCAGCTCTACAAACACGGCAACCGGGACAGAGAGGACTCTGTCGAAGGGAGACACAGGTCTGCCGACAGGGAGACCGTACTGCGGAAAATACATCACAGGGGGTTACCGGAGTAACTGGCACCTGTGGAGCACCTACCTCAGTAAGGGCATATTAGCACACGTACCGGTTCCGGCTGTGAATTCCTCCGCTGAATTTGCGAGCCACAGGGCTAGGGAGGAAGGACATCCAGGGTTCACTGGTTTGTAAACTCGCATGGGAAAAGAAGTGCACATCTTCGCCTCTTTGGAGGGGAAAGCTGCTAAATGCAAGCGATACACCCGGCCAGCTGTCCGTATTCCTGAACTTACCTGTTCGTACATGACAGAACACGGGACGAAACCGGCTCAACCCGGAGATTGTAAAATCTCGTGAAGGTATTGGATGTCGCCCAGCTCGCTGCCCTGCAGATGTCTGCTAGAGAGGTGCCATGAGCCAGTGCCCACAAGGATGCCAGACTCCTTGTGGAGTGTGCTCCTATTCCCGAAGGGGCGGGCATGGCCTGGGCCTGGTATGCCATAGTGATTGCATCCACGATCCAGTGGGAAAGCCTCTGTTTGGAGACAGCATTCCCTTTCCACTGTCCGCCAAAGCAGACAAAGAGCTGCTCAGAGCGTCTAAAGCTCTGCGTGTAATCCAAGTAGATGTGTAAAGTACGCACCGGACACAGCAACAACAGGGCTGGGTCTGCCTCCTCCTGGGGCAGCACTTGCAGGTTCACCACCTGGTCCCTGAAGGGGGTTGTGGGAACCTTGGGCACATAGCCCGGCCGGGGTCTGAACTCCAGGCAGGTATCGCTGACAGAGAACGCTTGCAGGTCCCCAACCCTCTTGATGGAGGTGAGTGCAATCAGGAGGGCCCTCTTCAAGGAGAGGGCTTTCAACTCGACTGACTCTAGCGGCTCAAAGGGGGCTCCACGAAGGCCCAGGAGGACCATGGAGAGATCCCATGAAGGGAACAGGCTTGGCCTAGGAGGATTCAGCCTCCAGTTGCCTCTCAGTAACCTGATGATCAGGTCGTGCTTCCCTAAGGACTTACCGTCCACTGTATCGTGGTGTGCCGCTATGGCGGCCACATACACCTTCAAGTGTGGGGATGCCATGTCGAGGAGCCTCGCTTCGTCTCGAACTCGTGGCTGTGCTGAGGAGACCCTCGAAGCACTTACCTTGCTCCATGTACCCGGCGTTGGGGGGGGTCAGCAACGGGGGAGGAGGGACTTTTTGACCATCCTCGTAGTCCGTCACAACCACCTGGCCGTGGGTGTGAGTGTGGTGCGACCGGACGCGCGAAGGCGGGGGGCCCACGTTCGCGGCATCTAAGTCGCAGGTGCTCAGTGCCCGGTTGCCATGATAACAGCTGTCGTAAACACTGGCTATGTGACCCTGGAAGTGAGGAAACTGCTCTTTTATTGAGAATGTCAACGTCAGCCTGTTCGGGGTGCAGCGAACATAAAAGACCGGGGGATGGAGTGGTCTGGATACCAGCTCCGGGTTTGCAGCAGACATCTTGCCCCCTGGGTCGCCCGTCTCAGGGGCGCTTAGGAGACTTCCGGGTCCTCGTGCCGGCCCGTGAGGTGGGGGGCATCAGCTTCCTGTGGGGGGCTCTATGCTGGGGCCGAAAACTGGACTCAGGCTGAGGCAGAGCCGGCTGGGACTTTGCCGCCGCAGGGGGACACCCTCGGCGAGCAGACGGGATACGGGATCTTGAGCCGTGCCGGGGCAAGATGTGTTGTATAGCTTCCGTCTGCTTCCTCACCGCCAAGAACTGCTGGGCGAAGTCCTCGACGGTGTCGCCGAATAGGCCGATCTGGGAGATGGGGGCGTTGAGAAAGCGAACCTTGTCCGCGTCCCTCATCTCGACCAGATTAAGCAACAGGTGGCATTCCTGGACCATGAGAGTGGACATCGCCTGCCCAAATACTCACGCCATGACCTTCGTCGCCCGGAGGGCGAGGTCCTTCGCCAAGCACAGCTCATGCATCACATCGGGATCAGGACTACCCACGTGCAGTTCCTTTAGTGCCATGGCCTGGTGTACTTGCAGGAGGGCCATGGCATGCAGGGCAGAGGCGGCCTGACCAGCGGCACTGTAGGCTTTGGCCATCATACAGGCCTTGGAAGGGAGTGCCGGGCGATCCCGCCAGGTGGCTGCGCTTTGCGGGCACAGATGCACCGTAACCGCCTTATCCACCTGAGAGACCTCCGTATACCCATGGGCAGCCCCGTGGCTGTGAGCGGCACCAGGAACCAATCATCTAGCTGCGAGGGCTCAGGGGAGGGTGGAAGGTTCCACTCCAACTCGACGCACGGGCAAGCATGGCGGTCATCTCGCCGTCAGCCTCAGACTGGGTGGGCCGACCCGAAGGTGGCAGCCCAGTTGAGTCCTTGGCGTCTGACATTGCCAGTACGCTCTCTGATGCAGCGATCGAGCACTCATCCCGCTCCAGGCTGGGCCGGCCTCGTACCCGGAGGTAGAAGGCACAGCGCGGGGGGTGGCTAGAGTGGCTTTCCCCCGGAAGAATGCAACATTGCCATGGTCATATTCTCGCAATGAGAACATGAACCATCCACGAACGCTGCCTCAGTGTGATTATGACCCAGACACGTGAGGCAGTGCCCATGGCCATCGGAAGCAGAGAGATAGCAACCGCATCCAGGAATCACACAAAGACAGAAAGGCATCTTGAAAAAGACGCATCTTTAAAAAGATGTTCACATCAATGTGTTTGCTCTAATACATAAAATATACTTTTTGCAGGAATATAAACACTCTTAGCGCTGTCGAAGCGCCCAGGAGCGTAATCTGCACAGATCTGTGCAGAAGGAGAGAAAAGCCACTGGAATGCGCCGTATATCCAACAGCAAACGCTTCTTGGTAGGTGAATGGATCGGTAGTGGAAGACAGCTTGCTGACACACAACCGCTCGGCTCCGAAGAAAAAATCTGAATAAGTGGTTGCGAGCCAGCTCCTTTTATACCCGTATGTCTTGGGGAGTGGCATGCAAATTTCACTCGCCAATTCTCATTGGCCTTTTCTCAAAGATGTGAGGTGTTTGGGGCTCCCAAGTGCGACCCCTAGTGTCACTACATTGACACAATGTCGAGTGAGTGACAGAAGGGGAATGGATGACACATCCACAGTGACCACAGACATTTCACCAATATTTCTGCTGGCAATAAAAATAAAAAATGCTTTTGCAAATACAATAAGAGTACATATCGACAAGCTATCATTACAACATGAAAGACGTTCCCTAGAAAAAAGTCATTTTTTGGCCTGTCATGACCGTTCTACTCCATCATGCTGAACTCTCACAATAAAGCCTTCTGTCCCTTGCTATGCACAAAACGATCTGTTTTCCTGCTGTTTGTGACAAATAGAGGGTTGCAGCAAGCTGTAGGAGAATCAGTGAGTAACTAGGAGTGCAATCGCCTTGATTTTTGCCAGAGCATTTTACGAGAACTGTAGTGAGAAGATTCAGAGAGATAGCGTATATTGACTGTAAATGTTGGAGGATGTTGAATTGTTAGGATAATTTGAGGACTTGCCTTGATTTCAGCTGGCACACAACATCTTGAACCCCTAATTTCTGGTCAATGTTTGACTTTGTGTTTGGACTGCCCTGTTAAAAAGCAAACATTAAATCAGCCTTGTCTGGTTTGCTGGTCTTAACTCGTTGAAGCTGGTCTCACAGCCTGGCCAAGCTGGTGCTCAGCTTATCTTGCTGGTTGGCAGGCAGATCTCAGCCTGACTAGCTAAAAGGTGTCCAAAACACACAAAACCACATGAGCTGTTTTTCTTCCAGCAGAGTTAGTCAAATTAGGGGTAAAATCACTGAAGATGCTGGAACTCTATTGTATTTTTACTGATTTTCTTCTTCTTCTTCTTCTTCTTCTTCTTCTTCTTCTATTACTACTTCTAGTTCTACTTCTTCTTCTGCCCTAAAAGTGTTTAGAAGATAAAAGCCAATAAATTATTTGGCCATGGCCCAAATTCACTTATCAGCCTATATCTTCTGAATGATTTAATGAATCAAAATTATTTTGATTCTTATTTTGAACTTTTGTCATGAGGGTCTTAAGATGATACATGCAAAATTTTGTGTGAATACAAGTGTTGTTTCACCTGATACAGGGAATCAGAGGGTTTAATCAGATTTTAATTTTAGCCCATACAGTTCAAGTGAAGATATTAGCAAAAACTTTAAAAGTGCGTATTACAGCACTACCTACAGATCTGAGACCATCCTACCAAATTTGGTGTGTCTAGGACTTACGGTTTTTGCTGCCCAAACAGTTTCAGGGATCCAAATTCTTTTAATACTTTTTTGTCATGAGGTTCTGTAAATGATACATGCCAAATTTCAAGTGAAACAGATATGGTCTAGGAAGAGTGGTCTAGAATCAAAATGGCAGGCAGAAATTAAACAGGAGATATACGTTTTGTTTAGCTAATCCTTATAAGTATGCAAATGCAATACCTAAAAAGTAACCCTGACAGATCTGTTTTTTTTTTTTGCAAGTTTGGTCATTTTCTCCAATTTTCCAAACTGCTTCGGGTGAAAACTGCCGCTTGTGGCTATATTTTTTCTTCTTTTTTCTTTTCTTTTTTTCAATTAAAGCTGATCAGCAATGCCTGCAACAATGGGGTTTTTCACTGATAGAGAATGGACTTAATAAAGGTCCGCTCCTAAATTCTGCTTTTAGAGGCAGAAAGTAATTGAACTCAAAGCAACCTCTCAAATAAACCAATCCTTTAGGGCCAAGTTCAAGCCTAGAATTCAGCTATCTCCTGTACGCAAGCATTTAAAGTAATCTACAGCACAATCGGATTCTGGAAAGCACAGTGGGTGGTATCAGTTTTCACAGAGCGCCTGTTTCACGTTTTAGCGAGCTCTTCACAGGCTTAAAGCAGATAGCAGAGAATGAGTCCTGCTGTGAGTATCCACAAAAACACATTATTACACTTAAGCATTCTAGTCCTCACACACACACACTGAGTCAAGTTGAATGAAACTCTCTATATCAGGACAGACTCTTGGTGAGCCACTTGACATGACCGTTGTTGCAGATTAACCTGATGTCTTTAGATGGCTTATGTTTTGGGAGATCCTAGTATCCTACGAAAGGCCAGATATTTCATAAGTGTAGTTCACTACTACTGCTTTAAGACACTTTATGAATTTCTATATATTTTATTAGCTAACAGTTTAAACTTCGCTAACATAGTTTCACATGATATATTGGAATATGCTGAGAACTGCATGTCTGCTGGAAATCTTACATGTAAAGCCACCTTGTCTTTACTGTCAGTTCCTGTTTGACCCTCTCCATAATCCTGACTCTTTCATGTGTCACTCAAAATCACTCTTCCCTTCCTTTCCTTTGTCTCTTTTTTCCTGGTTCTTTCCTGTTGTTTCAATAACTGCCTTTCCTCTCTTAATTTTTCATCATAGATGGCTTCCTTTTCCCTGTTTCTGCAATATCTCTGAGTTTGCTCCAGAACCACAAAACCACAGCTGGGTCTGGACCAAAAGCCTGTGGCCTTGCGTCAAACTCAAGAGGGATTATTAGCCCAGTTAATCAGAAACCTTTCCACTCTTAAAGCATAGTGTGTGTGCTTGAAAATGCTTGTCGTGAATCTCCCTCTTTACTTTGTGTTCCCTTCCTCTGATCGAGAACCCAATTACAGCTTTAAGGAAACGCAAACAAACAATCAGAGCTTCACAGAACACACTGTCCCGTCGTTTCCCACCCTCTTAACTAAATCAATCAACAGCTTCATGAGATTTCTGATTAGTAATTAGCATGAGCTGCAGGGGAGTTGTCGATATCCAAGTGAGGTGAAACAGTATTGAAAGCATTAGAGACTGTGACTCCTTACAATACAACAGAATCACACCAGCTCTTTCACTACAGCAACGATGTTTGCCTGTTGTAATTAAGTTATATAAAGTCTTATTTATTTGAACTCTTTGATCTTTAGGCCATACAGTGTTTACATGTCTTTCATTTGAACATCAGAGAACATACGACTTGACTCACAATTGATTTCAAAACAGTTTGACATTAGCATGTTGCTAAGCTAACCATGTGATACTCTAATAAGCATAATACATAGCACATACATTGATGTGCCAAAACATTATGACCACCTGCTTAATATGCTGTTGGTCCTCTGCATGCCAACAAAACAGCACCGACCCACTGAGGCATGGACTCTACAAGACCCCTGAAGGTGTCCTGTGGTATCTGGCACCAAGACATTAGCAGCAGATCCTTCAAGACCTGTAAGTTGCGAGGTGGAGCCGCCATGGATCGGACTTATTGGTCCAGCACATCCCACAGATGCTCAATCAGATTGAGATCTGGGGAATTTGGAGGCCAGGCCAACACCTTGAACTCTTCATCATGTTCCTCAAACCATTCCTGAAAAATGTGTGCAGTGTGGCAGGGTGCATTATCCTGCTGAAAGAGGCCACTGCCATCAGAGAATACCATTGCCATGAAGAGGTGTACCTGGTCTGCAACGATGTTTAGGTAGGTGGCACGTGTCAAATTGATGTCCACATGAATTGCCGGACCCAGGGTTTCCAAGCAGAACATTGCCCAGAGCATCACACTCCCTCCACCGGCTTGTCGTCTTCCCACAGTGCATCCTGGTGCCATCACTCCCCCAGGTAAATGGCGCACACATACAAGCCGTCCACGTGATGTAAAAGAAAATGGGACCAATCAGACCAGGCGACCTTCTTCCATTGCTCCAAGGTCAGTTCTGATGCATGCATGCCCATTGTAGGCACTTTTGATGGTGGACAGGGGTCATCATGGGTACTCTTACCAGTATACAGCTATGCAGCCCCATACACACCAAGGTGCGATGCATTGGGTATTGTGACATATTCCTCCCATAACCATCATTAAAATGTTCTGTGACTTGTGCAACAGTAGACCTTCGGTCGGATAGGACCAGATGGGACAGCCTTCATTGCCCTCGTGCATCGATGAGACTTGGGTGCCCAACACCCTGTCGCCGGTTCGTGGTTTGCCCCTCCTCGGACCACTGTTGGTAGGTACTCACCACTGCTGACCAGGAGCACCCCACAAGCCTTGCCATTTCAGAGATGCTCTGACCCAGTCTTCTGGCCATAACAATTTGGCCCTTGTCAAAGTTGCTCAGGTCTTTACTCCTGCTCATTTCTCCTGCATTCAACTCGTTGACTACGAGAACTGATTGTTTGCTTACCATCTAATCTACCCAGACCTTGACATGTGGCCTTGTTAGGAGATGATCAACGTTATTCACTTCACCTGCGAGTGGTCATAATGTTTTGGCTCATCTATGTATACATATTGGGTAAAAGTATTTTTATTGATACATTAGTATTAACTGAATTCTAAGTATATAACTTTAAAATTGATCATCTTGCTTCATCCACAAACTTAGATGGGTTTTTTCACTGAGCACAATGTATTCTGTATTAAAAGAAGGTATGATTATGCTGCCTACATTTTTCATCAAGAGCACGCATATAATGCCTTAAAGTGCTGCCTACTTAAAGGGATAGTTCACCCAAAAATTAAAATTTTGTCATAATTTACTCACCCTCATGTAATTCCAAACCGTATGAATTTTGGGTTTTAATGAATGTCATGTTTTGTCTCTTCAATGGCAGAGGATAGTGTATAGGGACTAAAAATGAAATATTTTTCATTTTGAGTCATTCTCAGCAGAAACTGTGTTTTTCCGTTCTGGTTCCAGCATTCCGCTGCCTCCCTTCCAATTGGTAACCTGTTAGAATGAAATTCAAGACATTCTTAAATTAAAGAAATTAAAGAAATAACTTTTTTTTTTTTTTTAAATGACAGTACTCTGAGCTATGGGTGGGTGATGAACCAGTGGCAGTGTCTGAAAAAACAAGCTCAAAATAAGGGACTTTCCTCAACCAAAATAAGGTTTCCTCAACCCATGTAGGGGAATTATCAGCATAGAAATAATAACAAGTATACAGTAGTCTATATACAATAACGTATTTTCAATAAATGTATTCTTAATATTAAATACATCCCACAAAATATTTAAATATTTCAAAAATATGGCATCTTAAATCAATAAATAGCCAAAATCTCTCTCTCCTGCATGCATGCACACAATGCTTGTGCGGGTTTGGTTAAAATGTCATCTTATGCGGGCTGAAATATTTTATTATAAACATTATTAATTATTTTATTGTAATTATTTGTTTTAATTACAGTTCTGCTTCTCGGGCAGAACCTAGCAGCATCAAATCGTTATTACTACATCATATAACAATAATTCAGTGAAGACTTGGAAATAAATGAGAAATGTACTTCTTACCTCAATATTTTTCCTTGTATCTGGATTAACTGTGCATGTATACATAGTAATTATATATGGTTGTCAAAAGGTCTTCAGCATGTCATGGAAGGCTATATCCACAATGTGCATTCAGGCAAAGAAATGTGTGATGCAGCAGTTTCCTTCAGAATCAAAGCACATGCTTATCATGTTCAACTAAAAAGAGAGAAGCCTCATTTTAAGAAAGTGGTGTTATTAAGAAAATTGTATCCTTTTAGGCTTTGGTTTCATTAAAGAAATTAGCAGAACTGTAATGTATGGAGATAGAACTGTTGCATATTGACATACAAATGGAAATAGATTTACAATTAGAAAGTAGATCCACAAATAAATGTAAAGAGCTTCACAAAAAATTTAATGTATTCACAAATAAAAATAATGAGATTACTAAATATATGTTAGGAGTTTCACAAAAATAAAGTGAATTCACAAATAAATAAAATGAGATTTGCAAATAAAAAAATTATTTACAAATATATTTTTTAACTTACAAACACAAATCTGTCCAGCATTCATTTGTGAATAGCGGGCATTTATTTGTGGATCGCTTCCTGTGCATTTGCGGATCGCTACACGCATTTGTCGATTTTGAAACAAATCTACTTTCAAGACATGTACACAAATCTACAAATAGGTGGACTTCACCCATCATCTACTCAAGCCAATCAGATAACGGCCACATTACCCAGACCAATCGTAGCACATTCTATCTTCAACCAATCACGCTTCGTTTTACTATCTGGGCAGGACCAGAGTCACAGTGCTCTCATGAGCATGGAATCAAGCACATACAGATAAGCTCCAAGGCCGCAAACTTTTAAAGAAACGGACGCCATCAGAGGAATACTGTGACTTAAGGTTTATATCATTTTCTCTCAGTTATAAACATGTGTAGTGTCTTGTTAAATGTCGACAGCTGAAAATTGCCCATTTGTAGAGTGTCCTGAACATTAGCTTTATAGCTAACCTGGCTGACTGTATGTGTCTGCTATTTTAATTTTAACCAAGTTTCTTGACTGAAATGTGTCATCAAAACCTTTACTCTTAATGTTACATGACAGATCCAAACAGACACACTACTAGACACTACAAAAGATCAGTAGTACAGTTAGTGTCTTTATAAAACATGAATCATATTAGTAGAGATCTTAGGAGCACAAACCATAAATTAATACCCTATATTACAGTGTGCAAAATCTGATATGCCAATAATTTAGTTTCACATTATGTTAATATATTTAATAAAAGCAGTTGTAAGGTAATATTTATTAGAATTTTTGTGTGAATGTTTTAGAAGGTACTATTATGGGGTCCCTTTCTAAAATACAGCATCATGTTCTGACAGTGACAATTGACTCATTAGTTATTGCCATCTTTTTCAAATGTTTCGCCTGTGTACTGCTCATCAACTTTGAGTACTTGACTTAACTGCTCCAAAACTCAGGGGTTCCAGCTCCAGTACAGGACACCTTTTAAAATGTGTAATATGAAATTCTTTATTTTTCTGTTATGTCAGATTTCTTTTAAGTTACAGTGTCATGTCTTGAAATGAAAGTTCAATACAACATTTAAATAAACCATAACATTATCTTTGGGTTGACCAGTAGCGGTTCTAGCTTGTATGGCGCCCTGGGCGAAACCCGCTACAACATGTCCCCAAAGTTGTTGACCTGTTGGAGGGGTGATTGTATGGCGCCTTGGGCGAAACCCGCTTCAACACACCACAGAGGTTGACTTACTTAAAAATGAAAAGTGTATCATTTACTCACCCTCATGTTTTTTTAAAACCTGTACTGTTTAGTTTCTTCTGTGGAATATGAGAATATATTGTAAAATGTAGATGCTGCTAATGAGGTTGAAATGAAAGTGAGGCTGTCAGTCCCTATCATTATTCCTGACATCTCCTTTTGAGTTCCTCCCACAAAAGAAAGTCAGTCATTTGGGTTTGGAACAACATGAATACGAATATAAATGATGACTCATCTCATTTGACAAAATATTTTTTTGTCATTTAGTTGACAAAAAATTTATTGAGTTCTATCAAGGCATTTTGAGGTAAACAGATTTTAAAGAGTGTCTGCTGTAACAATGGCGGCTCCCAGAATAAATGTAAATAAATAAATAAAATAATAATAATTGATATAATTAATGTACAAGAATGAGAGGGTGCTGGTTAGGAGAGTTCACATGTACCTTCGTGTGGTTTGAGGCTTCAAGGACGCAGAGGGAGTCACAAACAAGGGCATGGGCGCCTGCAGGATTTCATTGGCGGGTATGCACAGAAATCGGATTAATATAACCTTATATCTAGGGGTGTCAGGGGGCATACTAAAATTATTATTTATTTATTTTTTATTTTTTTGTTGCAAAAAACACCAAAACATTCAGTTCTGGTGATTATGAGAGAAGCATTTTTTTTTTTCCTCTTGAGTATGTGTAGCATTCATGTAACTATTGGCTAGCAGTGGTTCCCAACTCTGTTCCTGGAGGCCCCCCAACACTACACTTTTTGGATATCTCCCTTATCAAAAACACTTGATTCAACTCATCAGCTCATTAGTGGAGACTCCAAGACCTGAAATGTGTGTGCCAAATAAGGGAGATATACAAATTGTGCAGAGTTGGGGGGCCTCCAGGAACAGGGTTGGGAACCACTGGGCTAAAGCATTTCTTCCAGTAACCACTCACAACCATTTTCTTCAGGTCAGTTGGAGCTCTCAAGGCACGCACAGTGCGTACGGTCGTACAGCTGCAGGTGCCACTGAATGAGGGTATGGAGTAGGTCGGTAAACCTAGGTGATCACCTGGCACTTCAGACACTTGTATCCAAATGAACTCTACTACAGAGCACTTCAGCATATGTGTATGACTTACTTTCTTCTGCTGAACACAAAGATTTTTAGAAAAATATTTCAGCTCTGTAGGGCCATACAGTGCAAGTGAATGGTGACTAGAACTTTGAAACTCCGAAAAGCATATAAAGGCAGCATAAAAGTGATCCATAAGACTCCGGTGGTTAAATCCATATCTTCAGAAGTGATATGATCAGTGGCGAACTCTCAAGGCCAGCAAAGCCTTCTCTGCTGGCCTAACATGCCAATTAAATAAATATTTTTAAAATAATATTAAAAGTCACCTTTTTGCCTATGTATTTTTAAAATCGCTTTTCACTCTTAATTAATCTACAAACAAATAGAGAAAAACTAAAAGTTTATCCAGTCAGAATTTATTCCTTGATGCTTACAAGTGAAGTGTGACAACTGTTTCACAAATCACATGCCCAAAGCAGTGTGTGAGTCTGAGCTCCACCCCCTCAGGCCTTCAGAATTTCTACAGAATCCCTCAACAGTGCAGATGTATTGGCAACTAAAGTCAGATTGTCAGATTCATCAGCCAATCAGATTGATTTATATGTTCTTGGTGGGTGTGATCTTTAGGATATATCTCAGTCGAGGCCTTCTAGCTGGCCTTGAGTGACGCAAACACGCTTTAAGTGACGTAATTTGAAAGCGAGCGTGAGATCTTGCTGATGTTGACTGTCATTACTGCCACTATCACCATTGAGGAAGAGATCCTTATGGATTTATAAACACGAGATGTTCTGCATGACCGTGTGATTGCTTAATTTATTAATCAGGAAAGGGGGACTGATTTTCACTTCAAGCAAATTGGTAAGTGCTTTTTGCATTGTTATAGCAACATCAGGAGTTTTCTAAGTATAAATTAGGCTGCTTGAGCATTCAGTGTCGGATCAAGTTTTGAAAAGTAGTGCTGCGTTCCATTCAACTCGGAAAGTCAGATTTTACAACTTCCTACTACGAAAAGTGCAATGGAATGCATCTTGAAGTCAGAATTACAACTTGTAGGCTCGTGCAGAAATTCTCAACTCCGATTTCGCCGAGATGCAGGGGCATGATGTCACACAAACATGTCGACACTCAGGAAGATATACAAAGTAAGTGATAAACATTCACTTTATTAAATAATATCGATAAATGAGTTCGTTTCCACATTACATGGTATTAAAGCTTGTTCAACAAACACCTGCACAAACAGGTGTATAAAACATTATAATTAACATTATAAAGCTAGCGCTGCAGCATTGTTTATCAGTTGGGTTGCTAGGAGACATCTCTAACGAGAGTCAAACCCCTGCTAAGCTAACGGGAGCGTTGCAGTTTTGTTTCTTTAAACGTCATCTTATGAATATCGGGGAATAGAATGCACTTATGGTTGGAGATATCAAGTAGGAATATCCCACATCCAACTTGAATGGAACGCAGCATAACCATGTATGTTTAAAACTCCTAACAAGCAAATATTTTAAGATAGATTTTTCCAGGTATTATAGACCTCCTTGGTAGATTCTTATGAAAAATTATGATTTTTGAATGTCTGTTCGTGTCACAAAACAGTCATGCTGCAGTTAAAATCAGGCTTGCTTGAGCATTGTGTCGTTTCAAGTTCTGGCTTTCGTGCATGGACGTGTTTTTAAAATGTCAGTTGGTATTATTAGTTAGCTGCGACATAATGTATGATGCCCAAAGGCATAGGGTGTCTTATACATTGTGAAACTGTGTTTCTTAATGGCATGAATCACACTGAAGGCCTAGACTTTTAATGCATGGCCCGCCACTGGATGTGATAGGTGTGGGTGAGAAACAGATCAATATTTAAGTCCTTTTTTTTTTTTACTATAAATCTCCATGTGGTGAGCAGGGCAGAGCCAAGCAGCATCTGGGCAGAGCGAGGGGAGGCGGGAGTATTTAAGGAGAAGAGACAGCGGCAAACGGGAGAGAGATGTACGAAGCTTGTCCGTGTGTCTGAATGTCTTTATGATTTGACGCAGCTGGCTGAAAAGCAATGTGTCACTGGAACACTGCAGTCTGAGGGTTCCAGTGCCATCACTTGGCATCGCAGACGGAAGCACGACAGCGAGCTGAGGGCCAGTCGACGGCATGTCCGGGGCCGGCGAGCCCGTCTCTCTCTCCTCTCTCTCGCCTCTCTGCTTTCTCTCTCCCTTTTGTTATTCCCACCCTTTCTCCTCCCTTTCACCCTGTTCCCCCTCCCAGGCATGCACTGGTTGGATCTGGAGACCGGTGTGACCCGTCGATGCTCCCTCCCTAGAAATGGGGGGGGGATGTGGTGAAGCAGGGCAGAGCTGAGCAGCATCTGGGCAGAGCGAATGACTTCCACTTGTGCGCCATACCGGCCTCGCATTCCAGCGAGGGAAGGCGGGAGTATTCAAGGAGATGAGACAGCGGCAGACAGGAGAGAGATGTACGAAGCTTTCCTGCATGTCTGAAGGTCTTTATGATTTGATGCAGCTGGCTGAAAAGCAGTGCGTGGTTTTGTTTCTTTGTATGCTGAAAAGTACTATTAAATGTCTATGTGTTTGTCAAGCCGGTCCCAGCTTCCTCCTTTCCCATCTTTAAGTGTTACACTCCACTTTCAATTTCTTCTTTTGTTTTTGGCGTTTCACTTTCTTTGTGACAGTGTGAGCACTTCAGCGAATCAGCAATACTCTGCTACTCATGCAACTTAAATATTGAGTCAGTGGTTAGATGGTTTGGTCCATTCTTTGTATCCAGGCAAACAATGTTAAGCACTAGTTAGTACCTTTTTGTAGTCCTCTTTGTTCTTTTCTCACTCCAATGGCGCTACTGATATCACACGTACACTGGGCAAGCTTTCTCCAAGCACTAACACTGTTTACCCCACACTTGTCTCACACCTTGCCTCACACTTCTGTCTCACACACCTGGTGCACTCAAATGAGCAGCCATTTTATACTCTCAGGTTTGCGATTGGCGGTGGATCCTTAAAGTGACAAGGCACAATTTCTCTCCGCCACAGTGTTTGTTTTTTTTTAAACTTTAAAGCAAGTCTGTTGGCTAAAAGGTATGATTTTTGGCTACAAATTACAGGTTGTCATGCATGTAACTACAAAAGGCAATACATTTGAGAACATGTATTTACACACACAAACACTGGAATTGAACATTACAACTTGAATGCTTGCATTTTGCTCAAGTTTGTTGTACATAAACATCCTCATAGCCACGTCATGGTGTTGTATTAGTTGTCTGGGACAGATACTCCTAGTCAGGGTAAGAGCATTCTGCACAAATGATTGGAAAAATAGCAGTTACACGTTAAAAACAAGTCCATTACTATAAAGAAAAGAACATGTTACACACAAGATTGGGCCATGGAGTTTTGTGATGTCTTACCACCAGTAGCACGAAAGTCCTATAACTGTTTCCATCTTTTTTGATGTGAGCAGAAAGCACCAGTTCTCCAGTATCCTTGCAACTCTTTTTATTATTATTATTATTATTATTATTATTCTCCTGTATCTCACAGCCCATATACTTCCTGAATAAATAAGTGAAACACGCATTGTTTTACAGGGTTAACATAATTATTTCTTGTGAGTAACATTGGACTGGTCTGCCATAACTCTAAGTGCTAAAAATATAAGTCCTTTGAAATATTACTTAAATTATTTTTTTAATACATTTACATAATGTGAAACCAAATTACTGGAAGAGCAGATCTTGTACACTTTGTAATATAGGGTATTAATTTATGTTTTTTGCTCCTAAGATCATCTAATATGATTCATGTTTTATAAAGACACTATCTGTACTACTGACCTTTTGTAGTGTCTAGTAGTGTGTCTGTTTGGATCTGCCATGTAACATTAAGTGTAAAGGTGACAACACATTTCAGTCAAGAAACTTGGTTAAAATTAAAATAGCAGACTCATACAGTAAGCCAGGTTAGCTATAAAGCTAATGATCAGGACACAAATGGGCAATTTTCAAATGTCGAAAGACACTACACATGTTTATAACCGAGAAAAAATGATACAAACCTTAGTATTCCTCTGATGGCATCCATTTCTTTAAAAGTTTGCGACCTTGGAGCTTATCAGTATGTGCTTGATTCCATGCTCATGAGATCACTGTGACTCTGGTCCCGCCCTGATAGTAAAATGAAGTGTGATTGGTTGAAGATAGAACGTGCTACGACTGATCCAAGTAGTGTGGCCATTATCTGATTGGCTTGAGTAGACTATGGGTGGAGTCCACCTATTTGTAGATAGGTGGACTCCACCTATGCACAGAGAACTAATGATGAAACTAGGGACATTGGGCACTAATTAATACAAAGACAATGAAAAAGAACTACAAAACCCATAAACCATCTAAAGACAAGGAAACAATGTGGTGACCTCTGGTGGTTGTCAGGATAATCATTACAGAGCCCCCCTTTTACGGAGCGGCTCCTGATGCTCCAAAGCAACAACAACAACAACAACAAAAGTGGATCTGGAGACCACAGGTGGATCAGGAGAGGCCACTGGATATCACGGGGGATCAGGTGAGGATGCAGGAGATTACGGAAGATCACGAGAGGATGCAGGAGACCATGGGGGATCAGGAGAGGATGCAGGAGACCATGGGGGATCAGGAGAGGCCGCTGGAGACCACGGGGGAACAAGCAGATGGCCAGGAGCCAGGGTGGACCGAGCGAAGCAGCAGGTGACCACTGGAAACCCAGTGGATGGCCATGAGGGGCTGGCAGGGTCCAGGCAACAGGAGATCCAGAGAGCTCAGAGGTTTGAGCAGCTGGGGACTCAGAGAGCAAGGCACTATGGGACTCAGAGAGCAAGGCACTAGGGGACTCAGAGAGCACATAGGCCAGGGAAGCTGAGGATTCAAGGAACAGAGCCATGGGAAACTCATGGGGCAGAGCCATGGAGCGCTTGTAGGGCAAATTTATAAGAGACTCGAGGGGCAGAGCCATGGGAGGCTCAGGAGGTGGAGCCACAGGAATTTCTGGGGGCGGTGCCACATGGGACTTGACAGAATGCACGGCAGCCACTGGGAACAGTAGGAGAGAAGGCGGGGCAGCGGCCACTTGGGACTGGACAGCGACTGCTGGGCACTGAACAGACTGGTAGCTTATGCCTGACAGGTGCTGAATACTGGGCTGATCAACAGCCTGGTAGTTTGTGTCTGACAGGTGCTGGTTACTGGGCTGAGCAAAGGACTGGTAGCTGGTGTCTGACAGGTGCTGGTTACTGGGCTAAGCAACAGACTGGTCGACGGCTGCTGGGGACTGGATAGGATCGTTGACAGTCACAGGGGACTGAACATGTTCAAAGGTTACTGGGGGCTGACAGCATCGTCAACGGTCACTGTACAGGCTCATTTACAGACTTAGGGAACTGGACGGGCTTATCGACAGCCTCTGTGGTTGGGAGCTACTCTGGGACGGACGAGGTGCTGGCTTGTGGCAGGCGTGGGCTCTGGCTCATGGACCGTGGTAGGCATGGATGCTGGCTCGTGGACCGTGGCAGGTGTAGACACTGACTTGTGGACCGTGGCAGGCGTGGATGCTGGAAGCATGATAAGAGGAACAGGCAATGTAAAGGGCTTTGTCAGCTGAACCAAGTTGAGACCACCTGGACCACTGGAGCTGGGACCACTGAGGTTAAGACAACTGGAGCTGGGAACACAGCAGTCAAGGTGGTGTTATTCTCACTTGTAGGGTATACACTATCCAGAGAGATCTCAGTGTACTCCCTCCATGTGAGTTCTCCCATCTCAGGCCAATCAGTGTTCTCATAATAGTTCAGGACCAATGAACAAAGACAATGAAAAAGAACTACAAAACCCATAAACCAACTAAAGACAAGGAAACAATGTGGTGACCTCTGGTGGTCATCAGAAAATCATTACAGGAACGAAATTGACCGCTTAATAACTGGTTAACAACATTTAAAAATAACGTTTTAAATCCGGAAATATTAAAAGCATAGGCGCGGGAAATAATTTTTGGCAAGGGGTGTTGCAGTTTAGGCGGACGATATACACATAATGCACGCACAACGAGGGCATTAGAGAGCCACGTGTCTTCTTGGGGATCGTGTATATCACCGTACACACACACGCAAAACACAATGGAACGTTTTTACCAACAATTAAGTCATTCAATAAGCCAGCCAATGCCTTAGTTACATTCTACCATGTTCAAAACTGGTACATAAATAACCATAAAACACAATAGAATTGTTCAGACAAAATTCAAATGAAGCCATATGCTACAATATCAAAGGTGCAGTATGTACGAACGGCTTGTAACGCAACTTAAAAAATGAGCCCTTTCTGGACTTCCTAGGTTGCCTATTAAAACCTGTAGACTGATTTTCATGTGAAGGGAGCGGGTCGGTTTTGCCAGGAAAATCCAAAGTGATGTTTATGCATACTCCCGAGAGCCTTGCCTCAGTAATAGCTTCTCTTCCGCTATTCAACAGCGACAACAAACTGCAACACTAGGTTGCAACATGTTATCTTGGAATCCAGCAAACGTCCGGCTCCCAGCACAACACTGACTCCTACACAAACTCAGAGTAAGCTAAAAAAAACAACAACATAAAAAACATTTATCTACTGAATCCCATCTGGCTAAGTGGGAACATGATCGTGGTTGAGCGAATACTAAAGTGAACATCGGCAGGGCATTTGATTCCTGGAGGGACCTTCGTTCGGTTTTGGGGATCAAAACTGGTTTTGGGGATCAAAACCGACCCTGAATTGGCATTCTTCTTATTGGACAGGTAAGCTTACATAACTGCAAAGCATGTGAAATATAGTGCCATAAGGATTGATCTGTATAATTTTAGCTAACTTGATCTTGCCTGCTAACGCTGACGAATTGCAAGCTACCTTGCTTCGTAACTTTCAAATAATTTCAACGATCTTCTCTTTATACTAAAAGTCAGGTATACAGGATCATTTTAAGCAAATACGCTGGTTTCTTGATCGTAGTACAACATATGACATACAAAACATACAATAGTGCAACATAACAGTGCAGTGCAACAGTAAACTGTCTGGTATAGTTCGGTAGTATGTAGCTGTATGTGTGTATCAGTATGCTATGTTAGCTGATAAGTAGTTTTAGTTTAGTCTCAAAGTTTGTAGTAAAACTATCATAACTGTGTAATTTTAATTATGCTACCTCATCTGTCAGCATGATGCCAGTGAATCACATTCAATCTCTTTGTACGTTATGTCATTGTTTTGGCCGATGCTCGCTCGCTCGAGTCCCTATGGAGTGTTTGCACGAGAACGTGCATGAGCAACAGTTAGCTGGCTACAGTTCACTTAATGGCCACAGGTGTCATTAATAATAAGGGTTTCTGAATCTTACATACTGCACCTTTAAGCTATTAAGAAATGTCCTACCTGTTACTTGAAGACCCCAAATGTGGCCTTGCTCTCAGGGGTGTTGCAAACAAATGTTTTCATGAGATGTTCAATTTTCAAAGTGTCAATGATCTCTTTATGTATGTGCATTAATCCAACGTGTGAGTCTTTGCTGGCTCAAGCTACTTTGTAGAGAAAGATCTTTCTGCAGAGGCAACAGAAACAGTTAGAGAATCACAAAGTTGGATAAACTTTTCAATCTACCCTAAAAGTCCTCTCGTTTGTGGGTGTAGTCCTCCAACAAAACTTGCGATGTCACTGACGGAGTTCATCACTTTGCCCCTCAGAAGATCACCAAGGAGTGTGAGCTGTATGTGAAGGTGTGACTGATCAATTCTCTGGCACTTGCCTATTCATGTTGGAGGCTTCTGGCAACAGATTCACATGGCTCAAAAAGTGCTTCACAACTCACTAGTCCAAAATAAGTTTTTGCCTTCAATGCCTGTTCGTAGAGACCAGTCACCTTAGCTTGCATTTCTCCCTTCGTTGTCCTGTCTTCCCACAGCATTTTTAGTGTCTCCAATAGAACAGCATTCAATTAACACACGTTTTATTGCCTGCGTGCAAACAACCCAATGAGTTGGGCATAGAGACAGCAAATTACTGTCAACTTCATCCCATCCAAAAAGTGACTGAAAAAGTGTCTTGCACTTTGATGATTCACTGATGGTAACTGACACAGTTTGTACAAAGTTCAGCGTATCAGCAACGAGGCGAACATCCCTGGCCACTTCCTGCAGGTTCACATCCAATGCATGGTTGCAACAGTGCACATACAGAGCAGCACTGCTACTTCAATTTCTCCTGGATGCCTGATAGATGCCCAGACAAAGTGCTTGCACCTTCAAAACTAAAACTTTGAAGGCACTCCATTGGCAAATTAAGATGCAAAAAAACATCTTTGATGCATGCAAAAAGTGTGTCAGCTGTGGAATTGGGTGCGTTGTAAAAACCCAAAAATGTGTTTACTGCCCTCAAACTCGAGTCAGCATACTGTAGACAACATGTAAACTGCTCAGACGAACTAACGTCAGTAGTGCTATCTGCTGTCAGTCCAAAAAAAGCACTACCATTTGCCTCAGAGACAATATCTTTTTGAATTGCATGCGCAAACATTTCAATAATCTCATTCTGAATTACATCTGACATCCAATTGTTGCATCCATTTTCGAACATCAGGCAAATCAGTCATCTGCTCCATCAGAAGATGCCAGAATACTCCATCTTTGTGATCATGCCCTCTGAGTAGCAGTCCCTGCCAGCCAAGAAATCTGATGGATCTGAACATAAGCTCCAAAGCCTTCCTGGATGTTTCTTGGTCTTTCTCAACTTTTAGAGAGAGCACAGGGTGATGATGGGTTTGATATTGACAGCTGCTAGCATCCTTGATGATTCAAAATGAATGTCTGATGTCTCATGTTGAGTGAAATTTGTTGTTGCTTTGCACCAGTTACGAAATCCACCGGCTGTAAATGAACCCTTTGCATCTACATGTCTAAAACCCAACTCTTTCGCTTTGCAACAAATGAAGCACACCACGCAGTCCTGTGTAATGACATAGTGAAGCTAGCTCCATTTAGCAAACCAGCTTGCCTAAAAACGTATTTCAGATTATTCTGTTCTCAATCTTCTGGTGGGAAAAGAAATGTTGGGCTGAGATGGCTTATCAGTAAATGGGATAACTACACCTGATGGGCCACTCTTTCCTAATCCCGAAGCCTCTGCTGTCATGTTGTGAGACTCACCAAAAGCTAAGTCGTTGGGTTGGCATAAATCTCTGCTAACCTTCTCACAGTTAGGCTCTGGCACCTCCTCCAAAGTGCCTCCCGATGAAGGTGGGTGATGGACAGTCTCTGTGGTAGTTATTAATACCTTTTCTTGAAGGTTTTGGAAAATGGTCAGAAATTATCTTCAGCGCCATCATAAATTGCTATTACAACATCACGTGCGTTTTAGTGTCAGTGGACTCTATGATGGCACATAGCCTATGTATTTCCGGTAAAAATCTAAAAGCAGGCAACGGAACACGAGAACACAAGCTCAAACCTGTATTTTTATTTTTTTTATTATAATTTTCAAAGGATGAGCTTACACGTGAGAGAAAAGCACAATATTCTTCTGAAGAAAAAAGGAGGACTGAGTAATTTGATTTTATTCATGCAAACTGTAATATTACACTTCAATATTTATTATTAAACAACAGTAATGAAACAATAACACAATTTAATTGTAATTTATTGTCAAATTACTGTTTCACTCTCAGCACCCCCCTTGAAAGGGTTCCTCTCAACATTTTCAGTCCCTGCTTTAAAGCTTAAGAAATGAATAAAAAGTATTATAAAAACAATCCATGAGATTTGTGCGTCATATTGCAAGTCTTATGAAGGCATATCCACTGCCACTGTATTGAAAAGACTGACCGTAATATTTATTTAAACATATCCTTTTTTGTTCCACATAGACAATTAAGTCATACGGGGTTGGAACGACATGAATGTGAGTAAATTATGACAGAATTTTATTTTTTGGGAGATCAATTCCTCTAAACAGCACTCTAGGTTTATTGTTTAGTGAGGAAAAATACACACAACACACTATATTTAATCTGATCAACCTTTTATGCTGTTAATAGAACCATGAAAATGCAAATAATGGAACCAGAGTCCCTCTTAGATTGATGCCCTATCCACACGGTGCCTGATATGTAATTATATGATTACCATGTTTCATAATGAAGCTGATGAATAAAGTGCATGGCAATCACGCAGGGAGCTTTCTATAACTGACTGCTCTTGCGTTCAGTCTTTTTACTAGCTGCATAACTGTGAAGTTTTCTTCTATTCTTACTGTACTTCTTAAGAATCTGAATAAGTAAATAAAAGAGCAACATTGTTTCTCTTGTTCTAGTTCAAACATGATTCTGGACCTATTAAAGACTTTTCCTAACAGAAAAACCCTACAACATGTTAGTTAAAGAGTGTCAGTGTCCTTTTGAATTCCCCAAAGAATAATAACATTAATTGGCGAGTTAATGACTTGTTTCACAAATGACCGTTTAAAGTAAAAAAAAAAAAAAAACAAAGAGAAAAACTCCATTGTCATGGGATGGATCAATACATTTGTCAATGCAGTTAAACATACACAAGCAATTTCACACCTCAATGCATCGTTCTTAAAATTCTATACCTGGACAGAGGAATATGTTTAGACCCAGTAAAGGATAACAATTTACCTGTTGGTCCTAGGTAAGTCTAAACTCCTCCTTCCCTCTCTCTTTGTTTCTGAGAAATAATCAGCACTTCTCCGCTTTTTTTGGTTCCAGTTTCTGAACAACTGTTAACAGACCAAGAGTGTTATTTTAATGTGTAACACTAGTCTGTTATTGTGGTACAATGTGGTAGCCTGTATTATTGTGATATAGACAACCCCACCTCTAAACAGCACATAAAAACAAACCGTGAAGAGTCGCTTTACATGTCTCTCTCAAAATAAACATAAACTTCTTAGTAACACTCAAATAGATCAAACACTCAATGGATAACAGACACCAACGCGGCACACTGACTCGTTCTCTCTCTCCCTTCTCTGGTGTGTTTGGCTAACTGCATTCTACAAATTGAGACCTTCCCAATGGTATACTGTATAATTTTTCTCATTTTTTATGTTTTTATTGTGATGCCCTCTCATCTTGCTTTGTTTTGGTTTTCACCTCTGTTTTATGTCTTTTGCAGGAGATGGTAATCTGAGCGCTTGATTGGAAACATGGCGCGCAGGTGTTCCTGAGTATTTAAATCATTATTTCCTCCTCTCAGGGCAGAGATGCGCACTCAGGGGCCATTTACACGACAACGTTTTCAACTAAAAACGGAAAACTTTTTATGCGTTTTGGCTGTTCGTTTACACGACAATGGCGTTTTGGGGCCTGAAAACGCAAACTTTTGAAAACGGGTTTCAAAGTGCAAGTTTTTGAAAACGATACCGTTATCGTCTCCGTGTAAACATACAAAAATGCGAATTTGTGAAAACGATGACGCCATGCGCACACGTATTACGTGTTATATAAAGAATGATGGATTGATAGGCATCAATCTGAGATGTATAATTATCAGTATGAATACTGGTGTCTGTGCAAATAACAATAATCAACAATTTATTCATTTGGAGTGTTTTGTATGGAGTGTGAACATTGTACAGTAGGCAGGACCTGCAATTTGAAAATCTTGAAATTAATGTATGTATTCAGATGGGAGAAATTTATTTGTATTTTAAATGTTATTTATTTATTTATTTACTTAATTTTATTTGATGTACCTTTACCCTGCAATTCATTCACCCACCGCTTATATATATAGCCTATAGACAGAGATGTGATGCCATGTACAGTATTCATGATATGCTTAGAATATGAAAACATGAGGCAGTGAAAATGCATGTTAGATCCAATGTACACAAGACCTTTCACTCCATCAGAAGATATCCATATATCAGAGTTCTGTCTGATATCCAAAACCAGTTAACAGCTTGTTATGTTAACTTACTCTCCTACCAGCCCAAAAGTCAGCAGGGGGAATA
Organism: Myxocyprinus asiaticus; assembly: GCF_019703515.2. Lineage (NCBI taxonomy): Eukaryota > Metazoa > Chordata > Actinopteri > Cypriniformes > Catostomidae > Myxocyprinus > Myxocyprinus asiaticus. The sequence goes on from NC_059361.1 coordinate 35,169,004, forward strand.
CAGAAGAAGGCAGGAGATGAAGTGATGGTAAAAATGAGCAGAGTTTATTGAATAATCTTGAGAGTTCAGTCTATAGGTATGCGCGCAAGTACTTCAAAACAACGCGTGAGACATTCAAAACTACAATGACGGTCTACAGGATTGTGTTTGTGCTGCTCAAGATTTTGAGTTTATTGACGCTCCTCCAGCAAAGTAATTGTAGTAAGAAAGCAACCTCATCGTCCGTCCAGACAAAATTGCTCGATGCTTTCGCCAGCTTCATTGTTTGTATTCACCGCTCTGTGGAAGAATGCTTATATGCGCAGGCACATAGTGTTTCTTTACAATGTGACATCGCCAACTACTGGCCTGGCATGCATAATACAGCGTTTTTAGTCGTTTTCGCGGATCCATGTGAACGGGGATCGTTTTGACAACGTTGTCGTCTGAACGCAAAACTTTTCAAAAAGGCAAAGGAAAAAGTTTTCTGTTTTCAGTACATCGTGGTCGTGTAAACACACCCTCAGAGACTTTGGATGCCAAAGCAGTCTTGGCCCAAGCTCCACACCGGCTCTGAATAAAAGGATGCAGACTGGCTTGATTTTACTTAAAAGTTTTGAGTTTTGTTGTAATAAACTTCTGAACACAATCTATCTCTGCCTGTCGTCCCTCTCTGGCATGTAACATTACCAATTCTGAATATAATTGTTGTGATAAATTTGCAAAAGTTGAGTACTAAACAGTTCTTATTTGTCAGCTAATTAAAATGAATTATTTAAGAATTGGTAGGATCAGCTATATGCATTGTAAAGTCCAGATTCTAAGCTTTAAAATGACACATATCAAGCTTTAAAATAACACATATAAAATGGCACTCCCTGTTTTCCACAGGGAGTGCCCCCCACTAGCCCGGTATGAGCTCAGTTCAGTCAATCCTTCTGTCAATAAAAATATACTGTATATTTTTTAAATATGTTCAAAAAATGAGTACAAAACTTAATTACTAAAAAAAAAGTTGATAAAAAGATCTGATGCAATATCTTGGGATAATATATGCAATATGAGAAATTTATAATCTTAGTGGGCCGGTCATTTGTGACTGGGAACACAAAATGTGTTAGCACAAAACAAACACATAGGGTTAAAAACATTATGTGCTAAATATGACAAAGTCTATGTAAGAGTTGTTAATTTCCTCATTTATCAAAAGATATTTGTAGAACAGTGTTTCCCAATCATGACTCATCAGCTCATTATTAGAGGTTTCATGACTTGATTTAAAATAAGGGAGACATCCAAATGTGCAGTGTTGGGGAACTCCAGGACCAGGATTGGGAAAACACTGTTGTAGAAGAATTGCTCCAAATGTTCATAGATCAACAGTTGATCATAGCTCAATCAGCACTTTTGTTTAATGTAACCTTTGCCTCTCTTTGGTCATTCTCTCATCCAATAAAATCTCTGTGGTAATAAAACTTCATGCAATCACCCAGAAGAAACAGCTGCTCACGAATATGCAACACCATTCATCCAGCAACATCTCCACATCCTTCAATTACCTTAATCCTCTTACTCACACAATAATCTCCTCCTTAACTTTGATGTCTTATTCTACAAATATGAGTGCACACACTATTTGATTTTCACCAGGCTTTTGGCAATGCTAAAAATATCTAAAATTACCATCTCTACATTGAAGCAGGGGTTGTGTCTTTCCTATTAGATACAATTAATGTGAAGGAGATTTTAATTTGGGTTTGTAAACATGTTTTGGGATCATGATTGAGATTAGAAACACAAAAAAAAAATATATATATATATATATATATATATATATATATATATATATATATATATATATATATATATATATAGAAATTATGATGAATGTACTGGTCATTTTTTTTTTTTTGCATGCATGCATGCATGCATGAAAAAGAATGGGCACTGGAGCTACAACATAGAACAACTAAAGTATATTCAAAGTATCAAGTAGTCCATACTCATCATGCTTTATACTATATATTTATATGAGTCTTCTGAAGCCATACAATAGCTTTATGTGAGAAAAAGACCAACATTTAAGTTGAATGGGCAATGCTTCTAGTTGAGATATTCCCAATGTCCCCACTCTATGTAAAAATAACCATTTAGTCACCAATGAAAACCCCTAATCACAATCGTGATGAAAGTGTGCAAGGATGACATCCACCCAAAAAAGTTTACGAGTCAGGAAAATGTCACTCTTAAGAACTGTGACGGTATAGAACAAAAGGAAGCAACTTTGAGTTTTATCTTTGGAGTGAAAATGGCATCTGCATTCTCGCTCTCTTCTTCACTCACTCTGTCCTCTTTGTCCTTCCTTCTGCTCCTGTTCCGATTCAAGGCGCTCCAAATCCTCTTCTGGTCTTTGGGAGCATCTTATCAAACCAAACTGACTCTCTTCAGTATGACATTAATTAACCCTGCTTAATTAATGCCTTTGTTAGGAAGCAGAGAACATGACTAGGTCTTTCAAAAAGCTCTAGGCCAAAGCAGAGAATAGCAGCAAACTTTTAAATGTTTTTAAATGTTTAAAAGGGCATTTTATCTGGCTAAAGATTTGATGCTTTACAACACCTTTCAAAGCTGCTGTATTATATGACATTAATGTTTTTAGCCCAAGGAATGAAGGTTTCTTCCAAATCGTTGCATCCTCCACTGAGAAAGCTCACAGGAAAATTAATAATGATTAATTTTCTTGAAAACTGATAAAGTGCAGAGTGATTTTTAAATGGCTAACTTGCTCACCATTTTCAGAGGGAACAATTTCTTGCTGTCTGACTGCTCAGAAGTAAACATCAAAAGAAGGAAACTAAACAATACTTCAGAAACCTGCCTCCGCGGGGTCTAAGGGTTCGATCGTTCAAGTGTGAAAACTACTGCAGAAAGGCACGCATGGTCGTAGACTGGAGCACATATCCATAGACAGCTGCTCGCAGGAAAATACCTCTGTTTTACCTTTTCCATTCAGTAAGATTGACTACATTGTTGGTTTTTTCACCTCAGAGACAGCGTAATTTCATCAAAGTTATTGTGTGTAATTTCGACTGTGCAATTTAAATCAAAGTTACTGAATGGAGATATTCATTTGCATAAAACAATAAATAATTAAGCATCAATCAGCAGTAGTGCTTAGTAGTGACAAATGTTTATTTTGTTCTTGAAAGATGACTGTGTTTTTCAGTGCCATTTTCCATTTAAATCTTATCGTAGCTTAAAGGCTCCATAAAGCCAAAACTCTTTTTTACTTCTAGTCTATGCCTATTAGCATTTTTTTATATGCTAGTGTACCTTGGCAAAACATTTAGCACATTTAAAATGTACAGTCTTTCACTTCCAGGAAAATGGACTGAAAATACTGATGGCTCACCTTGCACTATACATTTTTGTCCAATAAAATGCTCTAGAATAACAACATTCCCTCCCCTAATTTATAAATACCACCTTTTTCTGACTAGCAATAGCAGGAAGCAAAACATGGTTTGTTTGTGTGTCTTCAATTGCAATAATACCTGTAGTATTTAATTTCCTTTTCCAAACATCCGTTAGTTGCAAGGAAGTGGCTGAAATGTATTCACGCTGAAAGTGTTTTCATTGATTTCATCCATGATACAGACTGTCAAGTGAGGTTTTGCAGGGCTGTGACGTAAGCTATAAGGCTGTCAAATTAAAATTAGAAATCAGAGACTATAAAGCAGAGATGGCCACTTCTATTAAAATTAATGGGAGAAATTGGAATGCCCAATGGTCAACGGATGTAGAGAGTAAGTCTCGCCTTACAGGTAAAAGAGCCAGTCACCTTTTAGATACAGATATCGCCTGTCAAACATCTTGAAAATGCACATGTGCATTAGCTAAACAAGGCTAGAAAATTGCTGGGTTTTTTTTTGTTTGTTTAGTTTTTTATTTATTTATTTATTTATTATGTATGATTCCAGTGTTGTCAGATTTTACTGCTAATTTGAAATATGTTCCTTGATCATAATCTTAACCAACCATTTTTGAGATTTCAGTGTTCCCCTATTCAAGTAGATAGGAGCTCCACTCTCATGACTGGAAATAGCTTCCCAGGAGCATTCCAAAAATGGCCGCCAGTGGACTGACTTGCTAGAGAGACTTTGTTTGAAAGCAAAAACTGTGCATCTGAATTTTAGACAATGATTTAGTGGAGGTCTCTGGTCGTTGCGTCCTGCTCTCTTATCAGCGTCCCAAAACACAAGGGGCTGTTCACACAGAACTGGTTTTGTTTCCATCTGCACTCTTTCCCCATTGTCTGTAGATGGGCCATTGCGACGCATCCAGCTGTTTTTGCAACGTCTTGCACAAGAGCGCCACGTTTTTAGATGCTGTGTAAGGCAAAAAGAACGTCAACTTTTAAAAGTGCGTCTCTAGACACCTGCGTTATTTATATGTGTTGTGCTGTGTCTAATTTCTTTTAGAACTTCTTGTTTCAATAGTGAGTTCTTCTGCTGGAAAATTAGGAAATGTAATTATAAATCTCAGACTTGTCTTTTAGAGATAGGGAGGCACAAATACTTGAATATAAAAGTTTAAACTTCGATAGATTTGTATTACAAATTGGGAAAACTAGTGTATAATTTAATGAAGAGAAACCTTTACTTTGAATGGAAGCATTGCTGTCTGTTTAATCATCTTCCCTGAGCAGAAGCCACAAGCATAAAATATAGTTGTGAGGAGACACTTTTTAAAAGGAATACAACACATTGAAAAGACATCTCTGCCTATGACAGTATTTGATTAGAATGTAGGCTTAGTTTGACTCCTTGCTGTTATGGTATGTTTCCTCAAAGCTATCTTTTATCTCGTGCTGAGAATTTCGCACTCCTTCCTCTTCGACTTGATTGAAGAAAGAGAAGACTTTTGCATGTCAGGAGGATCAGGGCTTCAAATAACACCTTGGATTTTAATGCTTTTAACTGCCTGTTTTGATGTGATCTAGCCGGCCTGTTAGAAGCTTAATAAAATTATAGTCTATTTGAGATTGACTTTAGACCAAACAGATCAAGCGGCATCATCTAGGATGGATTCATTGTATTTCATTGAAATGGATTTTGGGTTTGACCCTGTGGCCTTACTTTCTTTCATAAAGGTACTCAGTGGATCAGAGGAAAGACATGGGCAGAGTGTGGCTAAATGTAGACAAATACATGAATGCAATGGTAACATGAGAAAGTGCTAACAGAGGAAAATACAATAAGGCCTGAGTGTTCTAATACACTGCTTGTTAGTCCAGTAATATTTCTCCCCTGGAGGAAAAAAGGGTAAATGAGGATAGCTTGTCTTTCTATTTTCATCCTAGTGTTCTCTAGTCAGCATCCTGAGTGTGGGCAACGACTGGTCATCAATCAAGGTAGAAAGCATACTGGATGTAGTAAGCAAATGACTTAAGATACAGACAGCAGCTTGAATGTATAAAAGCATAATTAATTAACATAAAGTAGTAAGAGTCTGCCAATATTTTTTTTGCTTTTTTCAGGTCATGAGGAATTGTTTTTGTTGATTTTACAGATTTTTTGAGTGCACTTGGATTAACTTGTCTTAGTGTAGTAAAATTCTATAAAGCAAAGACAAAGTCAGACCTGCCACAGAAAAGAATTACAAGGACATCAAATGAAATCTTTTTTAATTAATTCTTACAATAATACAATTAATACAATAAAGAGGAACATTCTAAAAAGGGACTTTTTACGATAACACAACAGAAAATATTCAAAGAAAGCTTGGTCTTTTGGCTTTTAAAATGTAATACAACTCCACACAATGGCTCTTAGAAAATGTATTCTGAAAGGCTGCAGCAAATGAGAAACTGTAATTTGTAGGCTTACCGTCTAGCTCCAAAAACACAAGCAATTATAAGGAGAGTGGGGAGATGTTATTTTTATTATCTGCAAGACTGCATAGGAAAAGATAGAGAGATAGAACAGAATGACTTCCGGTGAGCGAATTTGACTGAGAGATTGTTCTACAAACATTTGGGATGAAGCAAGATTGTTGGAATATGCGCAAAAAACAAAACAAAACGAAGCGGATTTAGCACTGTACAAATCTGTTGTAGCTGCTGCTCTAATCCATTATGGACAGTTAGCAGAATTCAAACAATGGAGTGTAGGGTCAGTTTGACTGGTATGATGAATTTCAATTTGATTTGCTTGAATAATAATTGAATCACAAACCCCCTTAAGTTCCACAACAAACCCGTATAGGGACAGTAACTACCCTGTCAACCTCTACATTGAAAACATGTAAAAATTCATCAAATGTTCAGTACACTGATTCCACTATAGTACAGAAAGTAACATAAATAAATGAGATAGAGGGTCAGCTGCACCTGCACCTCTCATAGATCAGAAAGAGTCAGAGTACAGACTAAAGAAAGCAAGGAGAAATAAAATGAAATATCTTCTAGCAAAATCACTGCCAGTTCTGCTGTGAGTTTCGATTTGAGAGAGCACTGCTAATTGCAAACATTTCAGCCATTTGTCACTTAGCAACTTAAAACTCACCAACAGAAAATATATTTTTATTTCACAAACCAGACACCTGAAATATAGAAGCTAGACTGGAGAGGAGTCCTTGGTTTCCAGGAATGGATTTAAAATGTCTGTCATCACATCAATGGCAAGCTCTCATTGGTCTACAAATGTAGATTCTAACAGATTTAAGTGTACAAGTATGCAGATATGAGCTATCAAAATAATATATCAGTTAACGTTAGACCTACTTGAACCATGTCAATACTCCTAAGTTCTCAAGCATCTAATGGTTATTTTCTTCTGTTTTCTAAAACTCACTGCATTACTTGGCCTTGTTGTACCAGTGTCCTTAGCTGCCTTGTGTTCTCTTGCATTAGCAGTTGCTCTGCAATAAATCATTTCTACATGTATCAGTAGGAGGTGCACATGGCATGGCAGCACACTGCCATCAAACACAAGTTTGCTTTTAGACAAAGTCCTTAAAGGAATCATTCACCCATATAACAAAAAAATTATGTCATTATTTACTCACCCTCAGGTTGTTCCAAATCCATATACTGTTATATTGTCTCTGGAACAACAATAAATGTAGCAAAATATATATAGTCTATGTAATATATGCAATTTCATGTCATCATACAGATGGAATACATGAAATCTGTATATTTTTAAAAAGCTAAAATGTGACCAAAATGATGCAAAATGAATGAGAAAATAAAATGTTATGAAATTAATATTTTCGTAATGTACCATGTTAGAAGATCCCCAGTATAATTAACACATTATCTAATAGAGAATTTTCATATGTAAGCAAAATGGACATTATAACTGAAATATACTCAAATGAATCTGAATAAAATCTAATCAAATTGGGAAATCTGAATCAATATAAGAACTGTTCTTAGTGAACATAGCTCTCAAGCTCCCAAAAAACCCAGCCATAAAGGTACCATAAATGTGAGAAACAGACCAAATTTTAAGTCGTTATTCACTTAAAATCATATTTGCTGACTTTTTGGGGCCAGATTCATGAAACATTCTACAAAATTAAAATTTTTCTTAAGTACAATTTTCTGATTTTCTAACTTAAGAAAAAAGATACAAATATTTAGTATTCCCCAAAAAGACTTCTGGAGAATGTTCTTATGTATGTTCTTCATGAATTGCTCTTGGGAACAGTTTTACAGACTTCTTATAATTTATTCTAAGAATAATAAAAAAAAATTAAAAATAAGATATTTGTGAATCTGGCCCCTGAAATCTCATTCCCATTTGTATTTATATATAAAAGAAAATCACATTAATGCATCATGCCAGGTTTGATGTCATTAACATTATTCTTCAAATATTCCTCCTTTTGCGTTTCACATAAAAAATTTAAAAAAAAATAAAACTCAGAAGGTGTAATTTTTGGGCTTCATCAAAGGAAACTGCAAAAATAATGACTTTTCAAACAGATTTCCCAAACACTGTCCAGTTTGTCATTGGCAGTCCAACAGATATTCCTGCCTTAGACTCACACCACTGATTGACCCAATGTTGATAAGGAATATTCCTACCATCGGAGCAATTCAAGCATCACCTTCATTTTTTTGAGAGTCCCAGTCAGCAGGGAGCAGTAAGCGCCGCTCCGGTTGTATGAGCAACTGTACAAACAACAAACCACACTTAGGCCGTGTTCTAATAAAAAATGTTATGCCCTTCCTTCGCTAACTTCCTTCTATCTCACAGACTTGTCTCACATGACCCTTTATCACTTGGAGCTCATTGTCATTCTTGCAATAGAGCTGATGCCATTTTGTGGAATTATTTGGCGATTTTTGCACCTGAGAAAACAATGTCTTCAGAGATTGATAAAAGGTAAAGTTTAGTTGTAATTTCAGATGCTTATGTATAAACGTGTTTTGTATTAATTAACTTTTTATTAGAATTAACTGTTAGATTAATCAAGTATTACACAAACATGGTAACATATCAATTAATGCATAGGCTAGGATTGTTTCAGTTTGAGGTAGCTACAAGTATTATGTGGTTAAATCTCAATAAAACTCTTCTAAACTGCTTATTTGACCAAACATCACTTACAGCTGTAAACAGCATTCTGTTAAATCATTCACTGACGTTGTGTGGGGTTAGGGTTGATGAAGCGCGATCTGCTGTGACATCACAATCGATTTGCATTGTGGGATATAGAGCTGCCTGAAGTGTACATCTGTGTAGGCTCGCTCCCTCGGTCAAAATCAAGGGGTTGAGGGTCGGCCAGCAGAAATTTCCCTTGCCCACTTAACGAAGTGGAACAGACTTCCAAAATGGTGTCTGGGATTCCCCCGAGGGGAAGTGCTTAGGGAAGTTAGCAAGTGGATGTTTAAAGTGAAGAGGAACGCAGCCTTACTTACAGCAGACAGCACAAGATGAGGATGCGTTCTTGCATTCTAACACAGCTGGAGCACAACTGCGAATGCAGGAGTTTCAAGACATGTTTTTCTAAGTTTCAAACTACGTTTAACTTGACACAGTGTCCTAGAAACACTGTGTTTATGACGTGATGCAACCAAAGTGGTATTCTCCAAAAGTGACTGTCTGAAACATGTGTACATATGCATCCTTAAAAGCCCTTTTTATAAGTCTACCTTGGACAGATTGACAAATTCACTTGCAAAATGGTTTGCTGTGGACTGTAGGCCAATGACGCTTATGTTTAATGGAAATAAACAATATATTGCCTTCTAAAGTCATGTAATATATTGGCTAGTAATTGCTTTCCTCATCTGTCACAATAAAGTAATTGATTTTAATTATCTGAATTATTATTATTATTTATAATATATATAATTATTTAAATATAATTATTTAATCATTATATATGGAATTCTTGTTATTTTGTGTATAGTTACTATTAACATTTGCATCATTTCTTTGCAAATATTGATGTACAGTATGTGATTAATTGTGATTAATTAGATTAATTAATTGGCATATCATGTAATTAATTCAATTAGAAATAGTAATTGATTAACAGCTCTAAATTAATCATAAAATTACATACTTCATCTTTAAACAAGTCCTCCACTGAGAGTTTAGCTTTGTGATCCATTGTTGAGCTCTGGAAGCTACTTTCAGATACTAACTTTTTTACCACTGTGACCAAATTCAAAGGGTTTCAATGGGCGTTGCACTTCACTTTAATCAAAGTGCTTTGTCTGCAGTTCTGCTGGGAGTGAAGAGGCCATGCCCAATGGTCAGTGAAGTGTACTAGCTGTGAGAAACATCAGGGGTTTGAAACTGCAGGAGGGAGTATAGGGTCAGACCGGTCAGAAGAAAAAGTCCATTCGCCTGAGTAAGTCCTAACACAGGAAGCAAGTAATCACTCAGGTAGAAAATGACAGAGAGGGGTGGGCGTCTTTTTTTAGCAACTTACTGCTACCCACGCTGCCCTGCTCACTGATTAAATAATTCAGTGGGGAAAGCCCTTGGGGTATGAGGTGACGTGAAAATGATGTGCTGTTGCTTTAAGAAATATCTGCGGCAAAAGCATTAAATTAAATTGATCCAAACGCGTTTCCGCCATCATTAAATTGAGAACAGGAACATATGGATGGGAAAAATATCTGCTTGAGTGGCAAATAAGGTTACGCAACCTTCCCCAAATATGTGCAGCTGTGTGTGAGAGCAACAACACTGCATACTCTGGTTTCTCACTAATAATTCAGCATGAAATGACAGTAGAATGTGTGGAAATTAGAGAGGTTTGCTTCTAGTATCAATGATGAGCCGTACATAAACCCAGTTTCCCTCACTTGCCTTCCTATTTCAGCCTGTATTGTTTTAAAAGAACAGTTCACCCAAAAATACAATTCTGTCATCATTTACTCACCCTCATGTTGTTCCAAACCCGTAATTTTTAAGTGCACTATCCCTTAATAAATGAATAAAGTCTTTGTAATGAGGAGGAGGGTGTGGCCGGGCTGTGATGGTGCACAGACGGCGCTGAATCAGCTGATCAGCGGGAGAGCAAGATAAAGGGGAGCCGGAGAAACCAGTTCAAGTGAGAGAGAGACGCACGCGGTCACGCTGCATGTGTGTCCGTCTATGTTTTGTGTTGTTTTGAGTTAAGTTTGACATTGAGAGTTACGTTGACTGTTCAGTCGGTTCCTGCCTCCTCCTTGCCCATTATTTAACTGTTACAGCCTTTTTTCTTGAAAAAAACAAAAGTTTAGAGAACCTATACACATAATGTTTAGGTTTGACGAAACAACAAGCGATCAAGTTGGTTTTGGGTGAGAACAGACTAAAATATAACTCCTTTTTCAGTGTACATCTTGAAAGAAGTCTCCTTGGTGATCATGATTTCAAGCTCGATTACATTTCCTATAGCACCAATTAAGCACTCTGAGCATGCTTCAAGCACTAGGAAGTGTAATTGAGTTTGAAATCATGATCGTGCCTAGAGACTGCAATGGCAGAATGTACAGTGAAAAAGGAGTAACAATTTGGTCTGTTCTCACCCAAAACCAACTGGATCGCTTTAAGATGACATGGAGTCTTATGGATTACTTTTATGCTGCCTTTATGTGCATTTTGGAGCTTTTGGAGTTCTGGCCACCATTCACTTGCATTGTATGAACCTGCAGAGCTGAGATATTCTTCTAAAAATCTTTGTTTGTGTTCAGCAGAAAAAAGAAAGTCCTACACATCTGGGATGGCATGAGGTTGAGTAAATGATGAGAGAATTTTCATTTTTGGATGAACTATACCTTTAACTGCACTGGATGCTGTGAGAATTTTGCCTTCCGCTAAATAAGCTACATACATTTTTTTCTCTCATGCTGATGACTCGGGGATCTCAGACATGCCTTTCTAAGTTAAAGAAGTGTACTGCTCTAAAAACAAGATCAAATACACTCTGAAAAACTGAAATGAATAATTAAGATGCTTTGACGAAAATTTGCCAAATTCCTCATTGTGAGTATCTGTAAAATGGTTTCATTTGGATGCTAATGTGATTACATACTTTAAAGTTTCCCATGCATAAAGCAGCAATGTCAATCAAACCAGTGGAAAGAAATATAGCAGTAATTAAATTGTGTCTGTGCTCTTTAAACCACAGATGTAATGTGGTTAGAATCATTTTACTCTATAAAGGGGTATGCTAGACCTAAATTAAAAAGTACAATGAAATCGCAACATGCAGATACGCGTCTACCACAAAGCAAGACAGCCTGCAGTATATATCTGATCTCAATCATGCCCTCTCTCCATCTTAAAGATGTTGGCAGCAGCACTAACAAAGCGTGAAATGCGACATGACAGTTTGTCATTTACTGAGATATCCTGAGTATCAGTCACACATACTGTATAGAGTATGAGAGGAGGCAGAGATATCAAAATGTTCAAATCCACGCTACATTCCTTGTGTGCATATCCCATAGCATAGAAAAATCCCTTATCTTTCAACTGTTTCTCCTACAGCAGTGAGATTAAATAGAAAGAAAATGGCTTTGCTGAAGTCTCCTCCTTCTTAGATTTTTCTCCCCAGTAATGTCACATGTGAATCCTCTATAGTTTTTAGAACAGATCTAAATAATGTCACAAACTGTGCTCAGATTATTTACAGAGAGTCAGAGATTTCAATATGAACTCAAACAGACTCATTCAATTCTTACAATATCAACTCATCTGAAGTATGCTATCCAGATAATTTTATAATGAACTTTTACATGAAACCTACACCACTGTTTTAGAGGCAAGTTCGATTGTGACAACTTGCACCATATTCTGTGACTATATGCCCGACTCTTATGTTGTCACAGAAGGTCAGTGTGTGTTCAGTGAACTGTATCTTTTTGTCTAGGCATTAATAGTGAAAATATTCAATACCTTTTTTAAGCCAAGACTTCAAGGTTTGTGGCTATGCAGAAATTGACTTTCAAAAATAAACTTACTGAGAAATAGTAACTAGATTTAAAAGTGTGACAACTAGCCCTGGACATCCTTCCTTATATATGAAAAAACAAATGTTTTCTAAAGGTGAGGCCGATTTTATGGACCCGTTCTGTTTTTACGGTCATGTTTTTAATCTCTCAGGGATGACTTGTTGATCCTACATGGCGTATGGTGCTGATGAGGGTCACAATGTCCTCAATTTGCAATCATAGTGAACACTGGAGCTGCCATTAATTGTGTCAGTGTAGTGCATAATCAGCGAGAGAGCAGCCCTCAAGTGACTGCATGAAAGGTGACTATTTGGACTCTGTTTGTCCCCTGATCACTGAACCTTTACATCCACTTCAAACCAGTTGGAGTATTTACTGCATGAAAAACAAACTAACTAAAAATGTCACTTATAAATCAGCTGTTGCATAAATCTTGTGATAGGTTTTGTCATGTGGTGAAGGTACAATCACAGAATGTGATTATCATTTGATTCCGGAGGAACATTTTATTTCATTTGATATTGATTCACAAAGGTTTGATGTGATTAATTTAGGTATATTTCAGTTATAATGTCCATTTTGCTTACATATGAAATAAATAGTCTCTTAGCTAATGTTGTTAATTATACATAGAACCTTCTAACTCTAACTTTCTACATTATGAACATATTAAATTAAAAGGTTAACAAGAGGGCCTAAACTATGCAGTTCAATTGCTATTTATTTAACCCTTTAATGCATACCTCAGGTCTATAGTGACCTCGTTCCACCCTCTGTACCTCATACATTTTAGGAGTTATGCCCACACCTCTATAGTATTCCTCAACCTTTCTTGTCTTAACCATATAAGAAAAAAAAAAGAAAAATTGCCAAAATTGCAAAAATAAATAATTTTATAACTGCTTAATTAGCAAAAGTGTAGGGTCAATAAAGTTTTTTTTTTTCGCTTCCGTAAATCATATTTTTTGCTTGTGTCATCTTTTTAAAAGTTTACTATCACAGAAAATCAATTTCTTTGTTTATTTCAAGACAATTGACAATATTCATACAAATGACTACTGTATCACATTGATTTTCTGTGTGGCAATGGTAAATTATGAGTATTCCATATGCCTGTACAATTTTCATGAAATTTTATGAAATTTCATAAAATATTGATATATCGATTATTGATCGCACGTTATTTCATACTATATATTTTTAAGACATCGATATATTAACATTAACTGACATTTAAATTAGAAGCCTAATTTGCATGCTTTCCAGTTCACTCAGTTGGCCTTCTGTTTAACAGTCTGGTGTAATAGCATTGGGAGACCACAAGAGGGTGATATAACATTTACTGAAGCCATTTGCAGGTCGTAATGGCACAGGTATCACACACAGGATGTGTTGATGCTGCGCTGTTATTATACAATTTTTCTGTATGAAGCCTTGAATAGGTCTTACATTTAAGCTGTCAAACCACAAAAAGACATATTTGCAACTGAAAATACATTGTGTATGAAAGATACATTTACACAATATATCATCCAGCGATGGTTAGAGTAAATAATCTTTGTCCTTTGATAATGATTTGGGTCAAATTTAACTGGAAAACTATGTGAGTTACGCTCCGTGGTGATGCAGAATTTCGAGCAGCCGCCAGAGACGGCAAGCGGCGGCAGCTGCGGTGTGCATACCTTCGTAGAAAATAATTATTTGAATTTTAGAACTCACCATGTCGTCCACACGTCGTGAGCGACCACCTTTAATTTACCCCGCTGCTCACACTGTACCAAAGTTGTGTTGAGAAATATATTTAGAAAGACAAAAACTATTGAGCAACGAGCAGCCCTATTTATATCTGAAAAATGCTGATACATATATTGATAATCATCAGGAAAATCTTCCAATTATCGATGCGTGAAAAAGTAGAAGACTTCAGCAAAAGCCTTAATTTGCTCTCCATGTCAACTCATTGCTGTCTAGGAGAAACAAGTAAGATGTTAAAGAGATCTCATTTGTCGTATTCCTTTCGTAGGGGCATACACTGCATGTTTAAAAAAAAAAAAAAATCATCATGAGAAAAGTTTTGATCAGTTGACTTTGTGGAGAAAAATAGTGTTTGTGAGATTTTCAGGAGTCGTGCCTGTAAGTTCATTGTGGCAAAAGAATTCAAAACTTCAAATAAATTGTAGAATACATTGTACTGTTGAATTGCTGGTACATCATTTTATGCCAAAAATGGGAACAAAAGAAACAGTGTGTCCTTTCTCAGTTTAATGTGTATTGATTTCAAGTCTAGCTTGAGCAAAACTTTCTAAATGCTGAATATTTTGAGAATGTTGTGTGCTAGATTAATATTTCTGATGCATTGTGTCATTTTGACTGACATCTCTGACATAATGTGTTATTTGTGGTGTGATATGAAAATTATGGAGAAACACAAATCTGTCATCTTTAATGAGGATCATTCTGGTTGTGTGACTGCCGGATTTCAGGTAAGACACATGCAGTCTTACAATAGACTCACAATCACAATCGATTCCAAATGAACAGCGTGAAAACATTATTAGCTTGCGGCATGATTACTTGAGCGATTTCCTTCATGTTTTGTGATTGGTTTTCTAGCTGTGGAGCGAAATGTAATCAATTTTTTGTTTTATTCAGAGCATAATCCATTTATGTAAGAGACAGACCTAACAACACAGCTTGTACTCTAGTCCTTCATCTTCATAATGCAAAGCCTCAAGGCCGAATGTGCTGTTCCAATGACAACCATCTATGACATGAGGCCATTTTGTGTAAACAGCAACATAACGGAGAGTGGACCAACTTCAAAGAAATCACAGTGAAGCAGTATCCGACCGGATTGATGAATAACAGTGATTATAGGAGGTTCCCCGCTATCTGTTTATGAGACAAATGTGAGGAGCACTCTCTCTCTCTCTCTCTCTCTCTCTCTCTCTCTGACACACACACACACACACACACAGTAGGCCCACATATAGGGTTACCACCAGTCCAGGATATTACAGAAAACATTTTTTTAATTCCATTCCGGGATGCAAAATCTCCCTGAATTTCAATGTTTTCCTAACATATTCACACATATAAACCCTTGTTTATAAGCACACTATGCAAGGAGGAGAATCAAATGCATTCTTATATGAATCATAAGAAAGTCTGATTAATTTGTAGTGAACGGGTTTATTTGGATGATTCAGATTGAGATTTTTCACTTTTGTTTGAACAGTTATTTAAACTTTAGTCTACTTATTATAATGCTCTGGAAAACATGTAAAAAAAAAAAAAAAAGGAATGTCCTTATGATCTCTTAGGTTCATAATGCCGAACACAGAAATGCATTTTTTTTTTCAGCATCAAGATTTACAGTGCATTCAGAAAGTATTCACTTTTCAGACCCCTTCATTTTTTTTCTCACATTTTGTTATGTTGTAGCCTTATGTTAATCTTTTCAAATTTATTAAAAAGAAAAAACTGGAATATCACATAGACATAAGTATTAGTTGAACCACCTTTGGCAGCGATTACAGCCTCAAGTCTTTTTGGGTATGATGCGACAAGCTTTGCACACCTGGATTTGGGGATTTTCTGCCATTCTTCTCTGCAGATCCTCTCAAGCTCTGTCAGGCTGGATGGGCACCGATGGTGGACAGCCATTTTCAGGTCTCTGCAGAGATGTCCAATAGAATTCAAGTCTGGGCTCTAGCTGGGCCACTCAAGGACATTCACAGAGTTGTCCCAAACCACTCTTGTATTGTCTTGGCTGTATGCTTAGGGTCATTGTCCTGTTGCAAGGTGAACCTTCGGCCCAGTCTGAGGTCCTGAGCGCTCTGGACCAGGTTTTCATTGAGGACACCTCTGTATTTTGCTGAATTCAGCTTTCCTTCAACCCTGACCAGTCCCCCAGTCCATGCCACTGAAAAACACCCCCACAGCATGATGCTACCACCACCATGCTTCACCGTTGGGATGATATTGTGCAGGTGATGAGGCCAAACAGTTCAATCTTCATTTCATCAGACCAGAGAATCTTGTTTCTCACAGTCTGAGAGTCCTTTAGGTGTTTTTTTGCATGTCTTGCACTGAGGTGAGGCTTCCGTCTTGCCACTCTGCCATAAAGCCCAGATCGGTGGAGTGTTGCAGTGATGGTTGTCCTTCTGCAAGTTTCTCCCATCTCCACACATGATCTCCGGAGCTCAACCAGAGTGACCATTGGGTTCTTGGTCACCTCTCTTTCCAAGGCCCTTCACCCCCGACTTCTCAGTTTGAGGCCAGCTCTAGGAAGAGTCCTGTTTGCTCCAAACTTCTTCCATTTAATAATTATGGACACCACTGTGCTCTTGAGAACCCTCAGTGCAGCCGAAAATTTTTTTGTAGTCTTCCCCAGATCTGTGGCTTGACACAATCTTGTCTCTGAACTCTGCAGGCTGTTCCTTTGACCTCATGGCTTGGTTTTTGCTCTGATATGCATTTTCAGCTGCGAGACCCTATATAGACAGGTGTGTGCCTTTCCAAATCATGTCCAATCTATTGAATTTGCCACAGGTAGACTCCAATCAAAGTGTAGAAACATCTCAAGGATGATCCAGAGAAATGGGATGCACCTGAGCTAAATTTCAGGTGTCATAGCAAAGGGTCTGAATACTTATGTCAATGTGTTATTTCAGTTTTTTTATTTTTTAATAAATTTGCAAAGTTATCAAAAATCTGTTTTTTCCTTTGTCATTATGGGCTATGGCGTGTAGATTAATGTGGAAAAAAAATATTTAAAGCATTTTAGCATAAGTCTGCAACATAACAAAATTTGAAAAAAACGAAGAGATCTGAATACTTTCTGAATGCACTGTATATGAATGTACTGTGTAAGATATTATATACACTGTATATTTTAGGGGGCAGGTAAGTTTTTCACCCATTTCTAATCATTTTATAGCTTTACTGAAGTTGCATGTGTGGCAAGCGGGGAGGGACCGAGCGACGATGGTGCAAGGCGAGGCTGGGATGGACACCTGGGGCGAATTATTTTGGCCAGCTGTTGGTGATTGTGGTGTTGGCAGGTGAGGGATAAAGCCACAAGCAGAGCTGCAGCCTGAAGAGACACAGAGAGAGAGAGACGCAACAAAGCTGTGTGTGTGTGGTTGAGAGCTGCTGAAAAGCAGAGCGACTGTGTGGTCAGTGAGCTGAAAAGCCACTAGGGTGTGTGATGCTGAAAATCACTATGTGAATGGGAAGACACTGAAAAATGTGAAAATAAATGTTGTACGTTTGGATGTGCACCTGGCTCCTGCTTCCGTCTTCCCAAACAAGCAGAGGTCTTTCACATTGGTGCCGAAACCCAGGACTTTGGAGGAAGACTACACTGTCCTGGAGACCTCGCTGCTGGCTTAAGAACGCAATGCCGATGATACACAATCTGGTGGTACTGGAGTGGTTCGTCAGCAGGCTACCAAAAGGGATGGGTGAGCGAGTACAGTGCCATCACCCGGCATTGCTGACAGAGGTGTTCCATCTGGCTGAGGTGTTCCAGCTGGCTGAGGACTGGGTGGGCAGCGTGTTCGGGTGCCGACGAGTTTTTTTTTCTTCTACTTTCTCTTCTCTCTCTCTCTCTCTCTCTCTCTCTCTCTCCTCTCGCTCTTCCCTCCCACTCTCCTTCCCCAAGAGCTGATCCTGTTTCCCGAGGCGGGGAAAACCATCCAGTGCTTGGTCAGCCGAAAGGGCAGCAGTTCCTCTCCAGAAAAGGGGGGGGGGAGTATGTGGTGGGCGGGGCCAATCGATGACGGTGCAGAGCGAGGCCAGGATGGACACCTGGGGTGAATTATCTCGCCCAGCTGTTGGTGATTGCGGTGTTGGCGAGTGAGGGATAAAGCAGCAACCAGAGCTGCAGTCGGGAGAGACAGATGCAACGAAGCTGTGTGAGTGGTTGAGAGCTGCTGCTGAAAAGCAGAGCAACGGCATGGTCAGTGAGCTGAAAAGCCACTAGGGTGTGTGATGCTGAAAATCAATGTGTGAATGGGAAGACACTGAAAAGTGTGAAAATAAATGTTGTACGTTTGGATGTGCACTTAGCTCCCGCTTCCTTCTTCCCAAACGAGCAGAGGTCTTTCACAGCATGACATTTATTAAAGTACAAATATGTCATGCAGCGCTGGCTCAGTGGTTATGGCTCTAGGTTACTGATCACTGCCAAGATGCCACTGTTGGGACCTTGAGCAAGGCCCTTGACCCTATCTGCTCCAGGGGCACCATATCATGGCTGACCCTGCACTCTGACCCCAGCTTAGCTGGGATATGTGAAAAAAAGAATTTCATTGTATATATGCAAATGTATAATGTGTGACAGAATAAAGGCTTTTTCAGTTAATATCTGGACATAAAAACAGCATGTATAATAATTATACAAGAATTTATAAAATGTTGTTTAACATAGTTTTAGATGAAGTTTAGCATGTCACACCGCAGGACACTGTTGTGCCTGCTTGACATATCAACTGCCCATCCACACATTCACAAATACACTCAAATTTGACTCGCACCATAGGCAATTCATTCCTAAATAACAGTTAATTCTGGTTTCATCCTATTTCTGTTGGGCTATGCGCTTTCACATTGCTCTGATATCAAGACGATAAATAAAGCTCAATTCCAAGACATATAAAGCCAATAAACAGTAACTGAGCAAACTTTAGAGGACATAAAGTCCTCTCATATAGAATTAGATGAAATTACATTGATATTGCTTTTTTCTGAAACTAGACGGGTCAAATTTGAGAGCATAATCAGTCACAGCAATGAGGAGATGATATTTTATGCAGCAGTTGATATTGTGTAAAATTCTTTTGAAGTATTATATACGCTATAGGCTATAATATGTATGGATTTTTCCCCACACAATATTCTTTTATTTGCTTCCTTATGCCTACATATTACATTATAACTAATAACACTTCATAGTTCTGAAATTGTGAAATTTGTTTTGAGTAAACAGTGGATTGTATATTCCCACCCACTGTATGACCAAAACCTAGTAAACACTATTAAACTAAATAGCCTTTAAGAAAAGAGCAAGACAAATAGTGGGTCTCGTTAAAGATAATGACATCCCGAGCTCAAGTCAGCCCCTGGTTATCAGTTTCTCTAATAACCACCAACTAAAGCTGCATATTTATTGTTCCACGGCAGAGTGCACACCCTTCCATCCAAAAATAATAAGCGTGAATCAAAAAATAATAAGTGCAGATAAAAAAATAAGTGCAAATATAAATAAAAAGTGCAGATCAAAATAATTAGTGCAGATCAAAAAATAACAAACATGAATCAAAAATATATAAACACATTTCAAATATGCTGCAAAAAATCAATAGAAAAATTAAAGCAAAGTCATCAGAATTGCAAACAAAATCATGTTTTCCTTGGTTATATTACTGTTTTTGTGAATTTCATGTAAATCAGGGGGCGTTTTGCATCCCTTTTGGTCCACTAGTTCATGATGGACAGCTCCTCCTCTAGCCAGTCATTCGAACAGGAGAGGTGACGTCACTCCAAATGCTGCTGCTCAATATTATATTATTTGTGGTTGATAGATACGCTGCTTGTGTCTGTTTTGAGTATTTTTTGCCAGCTCTAGGAAGCAATGTGTTGTCCGAGTAGGCCATTAACACATGTATCGAGTCAGCTGATCGGCCTCGCCCACCTCATACCCCCATCGCTCGACTCAGGCCGGGGAGCTCTCCGTCCTGTGCCTTACTCCCCCCCCCCCCCTTTTCTGGAGAGGAACTGCTGCCCTTTCGGCCTACCCAGCACCGGATGGTTTTCCCCGCCTCCGGGAAACAGGATCAGTTCTAGGGGAAGGAGAGGGGGAGGGAAGAGCAAGAGGAGAGAGAGAGAGAGAGAGAGAGAGAGAGAGAGAGAGAAGAGAAAGGAGAAGAAAACAACAACAAAAAACTCATTGGCACCCAATCACGCTGCCCACCCAGTCCTCAGCCAGCTGGAACACCTCAGCCAGCTGGAACACCTCTGTCAGAAATGCTGGGTGATGGCACTGTACTCGCTCACCCTTCCCTTTTGGTAGTCTGCTGACGAACCACTCCAGTACCACCAGATTGTGTATCATCGGCGTCACGTACTTGAGCCAGGATCGAGGTCTCCTGGACAGCGTAGTCTTCCTCCAAAGTCCTGGGTTTCGGCACCAATGTGAAAGACCTCTGCTCGGAGGTCCTGCCTCAGGGGAATGTGCCAGGGAGGGGCTACTCCCAGGAGCATCAGGTCTGAAAACCAAGTCCGGTTGGGCCTGTATGGCGCAACCATCAGGACTTGTTGCCCGTCCTCCCTGACTTTGCACAACATTGGTGCAATGAGGCTCACTGGGGGAAACACATACTTGCGCAGCCCCCTGAGGCCAGCTGTGTGCCAAGGCATCCGTGCCGAGGGGAGCCTCGGACAGGGAGTACCAAAGGGGGCAGTGAGAGGACTCTCGGGAGGCGAACAGGTCCACCTGCGCCTTTCCGAATCTCTCCCAAATCAGCTGGACTGCGCGGAGGTGGAGACTTGACTCTCCGTGGAGCATTACCTGCCATGAGATCGTGTCCGCTGCATGGTTGAGGACACCCGGGAGGTGAGTGGCTCACAGAGACTTCAACGTCTGCTGACTCCAAAGGAGGAGGCGGCGGGCAAGTTGCGATATGCGACGTGAGCATACCCCACCCTGGCGGATTATGTATGCCACAGCTGCTGTATTGTCCATCAGGATCAACACGTGCTTGCCCTGAATCAATGGCTGATGCCTCCGCAGGGCCAGGGATACTGCCAGCAACTCTAGGCAGTTGATGTACCATTGCAGGCGGGGCCCTGTCCAGAGCCCCGATACTGCCTGTCCATTGCACACAGCACCCCAGCCTGAATTCAAGGCATCTGTCGTGACCACGACGCACCTTGAGACCTGCTCTAAGGGAACCCCTGTCCATAGAAATGCCAGGTCTGGCCAAGGACTGAAAGTTTGATGGCACAGAGGCATTATAGCCGTGGCGCCATACCCACCTCGGGATTCGAGTCTGTAGCCAGTGCTGGAGCGGTCTCATATGCATCAACCCGAGGGGGAGTACTGCCGCCGAGGATGCCATATGCCCCAGGAGCCTCTGAAATTGTTTCACCATGACCGCTACCTTCTGCGTGAATGTTTTCAGGCAGGCCAGCACTGACTGTGCATGCCTGGTTCGTAAGACATGCCATCAGGGTGACCAAGTCCAACTCCATACTGAGAAAAGAGATGGTCTGCACCGGAGAGAGCTTGCTCTTTTCCCAGTTGACCTGAAGCCCCATTCCATCAAGATGCCGAAGCACAAGGTGCACACAGTAGATCTCGTGAGTGAGCTAGGATCAGCCAGTCATTGAGATAATAGAGAATGCGAATTCCCTTCTCCCTCAGCTGGGCCAGGGCAACCTCTGTGACTTTGGTAAAGAAGCGAGGAGACAGGGACAGACCAAAAGGGAGGACCTTGTACTGGTATGCTCGTCCCTCGAAGGCAAACCAAAGAAAGGGTCTGTGTCAAGGAAGGATCAATACGTGAAAGTACGAGTCCTTCAGGTCCATGGCCGCGAACCAATCCTGATGTCGTACTGACATCTTGAACGGAAGCCTCTGTAAGGCTCTGTTCAAGGCATGCAGATCCAAGATTCGGTGCTGTAAAAGCCCTTGTGTGACTCGGCTAAGAGGACGGGTTCTATCGCTCCCTTCGCCAGAAGGGTGGCGACCTCCACCCAAAGGACCGAAGCATCCTCGCCACGCACAATGGCCGAGTGTACGGGCTCTGATGGTGGGGGATGTGTTTGATGGCCTCCATCTGCTTCTTCACCGTCGAGAACTGGTGGGTGAAATCCTCGACAGTGTCGCCAAAGAGCCCCCCTTGGGAGATGGGCGCATCGAGAAAGCGGACTTTCTCGGCGTCATGCATCTCCGCAAGGTTGAGCCACAGGTGCCACTCTTGGACCACCAAGGTGGACATTGTCCGGCCCAGGGTGTGCAGCATGACTTTCGTCGCCCATAGTGCAAGGTCGGTCATGGTACGCAGTTCCTGCATAAGCCCTGGGTCTGTCCTACCTTCGTGCAGATCTTTGAGCGCCTTGGCCTGGTAGACCTGCAGGATGGCCATGGCGTGCAGGGTGGAAGCGGCCTGACCTGCAGCGTTGCAAGCCTTCGCCACGAGTGATGAAGAAAACTTACACACCTTGGAAGGGAGCCTTGGTCGGTTCCTCCAGGTGGCTGCGCCCTGCAGGCATAAATGCACTGCAACGGTGTGCTCTACCTGGGGAAGCTCGACATATCCCTTAGCCGCTCCGCCATCGACGGTAGTGAGGGTGGAGGAGCTGGCGAAGTGTGTATGGGCAGAGAAAGGTGCCTTCCACGACTTCGCGAGCTCCTCGTGCACTTCCGGAAAGCCCAGAAACCAATTATCTAGCCACAAACGCTCAGGGCAGGGCAGAGGGTTCCACTCCAGCCCGATGTTCACGGCCGCCCGGGCAAGCACGGCTGCCAACTCAGCGTCCGCCTCATCCTGAGCTCTACCGCCCAAGAGCAAGAGCTCAGAAGATTCATTCACTTCCGAAAGCAGAAGCCCACCCTCCGATGCTGCAACCGATAATTCATCCTCATCATGAGCCACGAACGAGATATTAAATCCACACTGAGGCGGACCGCCTACCTCACTCGTGTACTTTACCGGGCAGAACGAGTGTGCTGGGGGCTGGGAGGTCCACAGGGACCAGCAGTGGTAGACACGATCACTCAGGCCAGAGTCTGCTGGTGACTCAAGCACTCGGGACAGATCTCATGGCCATCTGGTGGGGAGAAATAATGGCCGCACACAGCAGCACAAAAGCGAAAGGACATCTTTAAAAAGATGCCAATCATTTGTGCGAGCTCTTTTAGAGAAAAAATCCTCTTTTGGAATATATTCTTTTAACACCTGTGGACTCAGCTGCCGAAGTGCCTAGGGGAAGCACAACACTTGACCATGCGAGGGCGACCGCTAGTATGCGGCGTAAATTCCAGCAGCAAGGAATAAGGTGACAGGATGAGCACATGCACACATGCACTCGGCTCCGAAGAACAAGTCTGAATGAGTGGTGCACGCAATCTCCTTTTATACTCGTATGTCCGGGGCGGAGAGTGGCATGCAAATTCCACTCTGCAATTTTCATTGGCCTTTTCTGAATAAAGCTGGGGCTTTCAAGAGCAAACCCCTAGTGTCACTACATCGACACAATGTCGAGTGAGTGACAGACAGGGAACAGTAATATAACCAAGGAAAACATGATTTTGTTTGGAATTCTGATGACTTCGCTGTAATTTTTCTGTTGCAGCGTATTTTAAATGTGTTTATATATTTTTGATTCATGCTTGTTATTTTTTGATCTGCGATAATTATTTTGATCTGCACTTATTATTTTGATCTGCGCTTTTTATTTATTTTTGCGCTTATTATTTTTTTATCTGCGCTTATTATTTTTTTATTCATGCTCATTATTTTGATTCATGCTTATTATTTTTGGATCCGTGACCGCAATACTTTTGACGTGATTTTGACAGATATTTTGGGGGGCAGGTGCTCAAGCAGGGAAAAAAAGGCATCCTTCTCATAATTATTTATAAAAAATAATGTTACATACAGTAGCACATCTTTTACTTAATTTTTTATTTCAATACCCATACACTCATGCAAATGTTTGATACTCAACAGATTTTGAAAGTTAAATGCATCAATCTGGTGCACTTTGAGAGCAAAATTAAGAGGCTAGAACTATGGAGAACTTTGTGCTCTTGTAAACAATGTTGTGCTCTAGTAGTAATGTAATCATAAACACATTGGTTGTATAGATATGAATGGTGATGACACGGCAAAAAAGTCACACCCACAAAGCACGGTAAATGAGACGGAGTTTAACCCAGTTCACAAATGGACAAAACACAAAATCGACATAAGCATATATTTGAGCCATCAAAGAAATGAAGCAAAAGTGGTTACCTGTGTTGAACTTGCTCCTCAGATGCTCACTGGGAGTGAGAGATGCTTTGTCGATGCTTCGGGCAGCCACAGTCTAGGTAATTAATGGGAAACACTGCTATATCTACACTTATCACAAGAACAGACAACAACAAAGAAAACAATGCCACATTGTGCATGCTATAGTAGTCTATAAAATAAATAACCATTCAAAATCAGCAAATCTTTACATAAAATGTAAAAAGGCTGTTCTCTGAATAAATAAAATAATAAACCAACCAATCTACCCTCCAAACTACAAAGTAGGCCTATGTTCAGCAACAATTAAGCTAAGTGCGGTCTGTATACTGAGGTGAAGGGAGCAGGATCATTCTCCTGCTTTTAAAATTAAAATTAGATAAACAGTTAAACTTTCAAATCTAAGATGGTTAAGACAGTGACTTACTAAGACAGTAAGATGGTTTGCCTACAATAACCAGTAAATTTTGTGTCACAGGAGTAAGAATCCATAATTTGCTAGGCTATATCTTAAAGCTTTTGCTAATCAGTATGGTCATGTAAACAGTTGGACGAATCATATATTTGCACATTTTCTTGTGACAGGTGGCAGGTCGGATAACGTTTCTGATATCCAGATATGACTGACTATTAACCACGTAATGCACATTCATTTGTTTCAGTTGCCTGACGAAGGAACTAACCTACTGGAGTTCACTCGTTTTACATTGACGACGGCATCACAACGCTATTTTATGCCAATGCCAGAGTAGCTTGCATGTTGTTAAGCTTAATGGAGGGATATTGCCTAAGTTAGTCTGGCTGTATTGAAATGTTTTAATAGTGCTTTAATTTCACAACAGTGACAAACAATGCCGAAGCTTAGGGCAAACACTATTGTTACCTGGCTGTCACCAATGAAGGCATGTCAGGGAGACGTGGATGCTGCTCCGCAGAGCACTCGATTTGTGTGTGTTAACTGTGGTGGCTGTGACAAGGGAAGTTGAAGAGGGAGATGCAGGGGCTCGTGCGGTTTCACAGAATTAGAACTCAAATGCAGCTGTTGGGCATTACAACATGCTTTTAACTGAGAATTGATGCCATTGGCCAAATTTTAAAACTAAAATATAAAATGAAAAAAAAAAAGAAAAAAAAAAGGGAACTTATCTAATCAGAGGACAAAAGGGCAGATGCTTGAGCACCACCTGGGGTCTATCTGTGCACGTGTGTGCATCACAAGAATGCGTACAAGCTCTTCTCCGGTGATCCTGATATTTCTCTTAATTTTTCTTAAAGAAATGATTGGGAACTATGGGATCCGGAATTTGTTTTCCCCCATGCACCCCAATTGTGGTGCCGAATGTATATGTGGTGGGTTACACTCAGTTTTGATAAGACAATACAGTCACCAGGATCTGAGTAAATAAAAAGATAAAGCAGACAGGCAATAAAATTGCTATTTGGAAAGGGAGCTGATCTTTCCCAGTTGAAATGATTGTCTGAACACATGTTCATATTTGCACAACAGCAACAGACAGGCTGGAGAGTTCCCTTCTCATCACACGTTTGACAGTGCAGTCAACAACAACTTTATCAGCTCCTGCCATGGCTGTTTTATGCATATGTGGGACTTGTTTAAACTTTTAATATCTGAAACTGTATTAAATGTCTCTTCAGGGTTGACAATGGCTTCATCTTTTATTATTCAAGCATCTTTGAATCCTTATAAAGCAGATAAATTCTCAACGCAATCAGAACTTGCATGACATTGCTTTTGAATAATCATAGCAGGAGCGTTCATTCCAAAAAATCAGATAAAAGAAAATAATCAATAGTACAACAAATAAAATAAGAAATATTAGACTACTAAATATGACATCTAGTAGTGTGTAAAGCATTTGTTTTTCTAACGTAGCATTGTCCAACAGTGACACCATTGGATCTCTTTTGCCTCCCTTGAACTAATGCAAGGCGTGAATATGAGAGGTTAACAGCGAAATTCAGACGAAAAGTCACGTGAGAGAAAGCAGTGCCTCCACAATGCTGATTGGCTGACTACCTTGTCAATTATAGATATATCTATGCTTTCAGGTTTTTATCCTTCTAAGATTACATTTTTACTCCACTGACGTTTAGGTTTAGGTTTGGGGTTTGGGTTAAGATGTATGATTAATAAAATATGCATTTCTCTTCACTGTATTACATAATTTACAACTAAAAACACCTCGCTTTTGGCACTTCTCTGTGGACATTTCACCCAGAAACTGGAGATCATACATACCCATATGTTCAAAAACGTTTCCCACTTTGGCCAAATGGGGCCAGGATTTTCAATTTCGGTAACCACAGACCGGTTTTAGCTGAAGTACTTTCAACCTACTGTCACTGAATTCACAGTGAGATCAGTCTAGAGAGAGGACTTTGCCTCCCTCTTTCAGAAGTACACCACACGCCACCGATGTAGGTGGCCTTTAATCACTGATATCGTGGCTCCCTGTGGCCAGTCTGTTTTTAACCCTGTGACTGGGGAGGACTCAGAGGAACTGGCATGTCAGATGTGTCAGGTGCTTTCTCTTCACCCTTGTGCAGTCAGGTCTGCATGTCTCTGACCCTTAACTCAGTCCCGCACGCTCTGTGAAACAAGGTCCACCTGTGAGAGTGTGAAAGCCATAAATCCATCTGTCAAGACTCGCTCAGACACCTGGGGCTCCTGGGAATGGTCATTCACATAGACTAATACTATTTCTTAACAAAAATACTGTAGATGATTCCTGGCATGTGTTTAACAGCAATGTTATGACTATGTCTATTGAGATTGCAAGTGTTGATCACTTGCAAACAGGGCTATAGCTAGGAGCTCTGGGCCCTTACTGTATGCACCTTTAAACAACGTGGTTAGAACAATCGATGTGAGACATAGTTACTACGGA
This sequence comes from Myxocyprinus asiaticus, assembly GCF_019703515.2. Lineage (NCBI taxonomy): Eukaryota > Metazoa > Chordata > Actinopteri > Cypriniformes > Catostomidae > Myxocyprinus > Myxocyprinus asiaticus. The sequence continues at coordinate 35,196,384 of NC_059361.1, forward strand.
TTCATGAAACAGTCGTGATTAGCTAGTTAAATTGTCCAATGATGCATTGAACTATCACGGTTAAGCAGTGAAGTATTATATTAATCCATCTTTCTGTTTATAGATAGCCTAATTTTATATTTTATTTAGATTTATATAGACAGTATATTTTATATTCATAGAGTAGGTAAAGGAAAAACAATTATAGTTTATTTAAATAAAATACAAGACTCCATTTGTTGAGAGTCTATATTTAAATAATTTAACATGAATTAATTTAACATGTGTCGGTTTTGTGGATTTCTAAGATTTTTTTCTGTAAAGTGCACTTTAAGAGTGACAGGGGAGTGACTTCATTGATTGCTGATTAGTTCAATATCTGTTAGCAATCTGTTACCCAGAACAAAACCTGCTACGGAGCAGTCATGAAGTGTAAGTTACTATAGTGGTAAACACCGGTAAATGCCGACCCACTTTCATTGTAGGCCATCTAAACCCCAGGGTTGACGCAAATTAAACTAAAACTTCATGGTACAGGCCCCAGTTTAGTCACTGATGTTCATGCCCTGTTTAATGTACAACTTCTTCCATTGTCCTTTGTTTCTGTTACAGCTGTTGTATGTGTTTACAGTCTTTGTAAATGGCTACACAGCATTTAACAGATACCTTTGTTCAGTATGCATCCAACACACATAAAAAGGCCTTTGTTCCAAAGGCTCATTATTTTACTCTGAATCTCTGTTGCACACTGTTTTTGTTTATTATTTTTTATGGCAAATTACTCCATTTGAATAATTCATGTTGTTTGAAACTTGCTGTGTTCAGTCTTTAGTCTTCTTTTGTGTGCCACATCTTAAAAAAACAAAAAAACATGCAGTGCCTCTAAATTGCTCTACAACTTATATACTGTACCGTCAAATTAAATCTAAAAGTGTAAAGAAATTTTTATTTAATTAGAATTTCTCAGAAGCCAAGTTCTTTTTGTCACACAGCAAACATCAATGGCATTAACAATGACTATGTGTCTGAAAACCCACACAAAGAAAATTCAATCTGGTTTCCTTACAATTCCAAGATAAATTGCACTGAGGAACTCTGAAAGCTTCCCAATTTCCTGATTTCCTGATTTCTTTGAAAATAACAATTGCTTTAATAAAAATACAAGGAAAAGAAGATGGACACAGAAAATACGTGTATCCAAAAGGCTGATATTCAACATCAAACCATCCTTTTCAAGGTGTTTAAGATAAAATAATGCCTTTGTAAACACATTGGCATCTCTTAATCTGGTTAAAAAAAGCAGTAACACTTTACAATAAGGTTCTATTTGTTAACATTAGTATACAACATTAGTTAACATTAAGCATTAAGCATTTATTAATCTTAGTTCATTTTAATTTCTACATATACTAATACATTTTTAAAATAAAAAGTTGTATTAGTTAACATTAGTTAATACACTATGAACTAACATTAACTAACAATGAACAGTTGTATTTTTATTAACTAACATTAACTAATATTAATAAATGCTGTCAAAAATATATTGTTAATAGTTTATTAATGATAACTAATGCATTTACTAATGTTAACAAATGGAACCTTATTGTAAAGTGCTACCAAAAAGGATACTTGATATTTTATGTCTCCTCTTCCAGCCAGCTGTCCATGTTGATGGAAACAGGAGATGCAAGTATAATTTCTCTGGCGGCAATCTACCACAGTGGAGACGTGCAGAACTTCAGTGTGCGCGCAACATCAAAACAAGATGCGGAGTGGAGCACATGTGCTCCCGCACTTATGAGACACCACAAACATAACGTAACTGTGTAATATCTATTTCTTTTATAACTGTCAACAACCTTAGGAAAAATCAAGCATTTTCAAGGAACATATTCAAAACTCAAGCATATTTCAAATCTTGAAAACCTAACTGGGGAAAATCAAGCATTTTCACAACTTTCAAGACTCTGTACAAACCCTGAAAATATATAGGCCTTCCAAACTTGATTTACCCATGCACTCTTACTCACAGATCCACGCGAACGTGTTAATTAGGGGTCGTTCTCACCGAACATGTTTTTGCGTGCGTCTGCTCTGTTTTTTTAATGTAAATGTGCTGGATGAATTTCCTTGACTGCTGCACCGCGTCTCGCTGCTTCTTCAGTGTCTCACGCAGGACTGGCACATTTTTAGACACTGTGTCAAGTTAAAAAGAACTTAAAGTTTCTAAAATCTGTTTCAGATTGTTCTGCACCAAGCAAAGTTTCAGCGCTTGATAAACGGCTATGTTTTTTTCTTTATTGAAATATATTCCATATTGAAGATCACATCCAAATGCATTCAGAGGGAGAAGCAGATATAGACACGGAGTAAGCATGCAATCGCGAAAGCTGTCCGGGTAGCGCACGTTGATGGGATAACTGTCTGCCCCCCCCCACCCCCTCACCAAACCTCTGCCTCCCCCGTCAGACCATGGACTTGAGGGGGGCCCGCTAAACACATTTTGTAATGGGCCCAAGAATTCCTAACTGCAGCCCTGCATGTATAAATACATCAACACATGAACACCCACATTTACACATCAATTTAGGGTTCTCAAACTTGGCCTGCCCAGTCATGGTGAAGTACGTAATAAAAAAGGAAGTACGATAGACACTGTTAATCACCAGAAGAAGACCATGCTAAATTCCAGCTGGTATATAACCATAAGGCCAGAAAAATACTTGCAAGTACGTGTATGAAAATGCGAGTGCTTGGCCATTGCATTGCCAACGCAAGGTTCAGTTGAACATGCTTGAGTTACTGTAGCAAAGCTTCAGTACTCAAGGGGGCGATAAAGTTACCTTCAAAAGTCTGTGCCATTAAACTGGATGTGTTATTATGCAGGTAAGTTGCTATAAATATATTGACTTGAACTTACTTGCTCAGCAATATTCTCCTCACACTGTTGCTTCACTATGACAGAAGTTGACTTAAAAGAAGGGGGAAAAAACATTAGAAGCGGATAATTCAAACTACTGTCCGCTTGCGTTGTGTTATGAATTGCAGTCTGGCACATTTTTTAATGCACCAACACATGAAAACAAGCTTGTGTAGCTACAAATGTCTGCATTCACAAACTTAAGAAGAGTATGCTTCGGCCTTATGAGTAAGATTTGGGAAATATCTGCCAAAAGTTGTGCTGTTCCTGACTCCAATTTTAGAAACACCTTTATTTTAACAAGATCCCAGATCAATCCAACCTCAACAGTTTGTTTGGCACATTTCAGTGACTATTAAAGAGAATTACAATCTGTGATTAAAGACGTGACTATGACTAGCTGGATTAATTGAACAAATAATTTGTTTATATGAAATATAGCTTTATAAAATGGGGGAGGAGCAGTCCGTTTAATGGGATCCCCCAAGAGCTCTGACACAATTCAAACACTGCCCCAACCTATAAATAAGTGTTGTTATTCATTTCACGTGCAAAGAGGGTGGGTTTTAGTCATGTCTGTTAGCTTTGAAGTCATCTATGTGCTAATGTACCTTTAAAAGTTGACAAATGTATCTTTTAACCAATAAATGTGTTTAAAATGAACAGATTTTCTTTTCCAGGAAAAAGGACCAAACATATTTATGACACATCTTGCACTCAGAGGCGGGGTTACCATTTCCAATGAAAAAATAAGTTTGATACAGCCCCTTAAATTACCATATCAAAAACATGATGTCAGAGAATTCTCAATGCAAACCAGCCATTTGCGTTCAGCATTACAGACATGAAGCATCATAGTGCATTTCTGTGAAAAGCTCTTTCAGTACCAGAGGGGAGAACAGATCCCAATTCGCAACAAACATGCCCAGAGACAGACTAGCTCCGATCAGCCACACAGGGAGAAGACACATTGAGCCAGGGGAAGGGGGAATGAGGCGAAATAAAGAAACTGAGCAAACCATTGAAGGAATATAAAAAAGGTAACTGAGAAAATGTCTCTTGAGGACATAGAACAAAAAATCAGGAAGGAAAGAGAGAGAGAGAGAGAGAGAGAGAGAGAGAGAGAGAGAGAGAGAGAGAGAGAGAGAGAGAGAAAATTAATCTAGGACAAATTTGAACATCTTTTATGGCTCCCACAGTGCCCATAAATACCTTGACCATGATGGTGCAAAATCTGTCATTCTGGAAAGAGAACTCTTAATGTCCCATTTGTCACAGTATGTACTGTATGCACATCATGCAATATTATCCTCCCAAATGCAATCAGACAATCAGCCAACCCCTCAAAATACTCTCTCAGTAACACATGCGCTGTGACGTGTTGAATCCTGCTGTGAGTCACCGTTGCTCTGTTCTATCTTAGTGACTGCAGCTGAATCACTGCCAATTGACCCCAATGCCACTGAGTGTGCAGAGTCATAAATGCACACACAAACACACACAAACACATTTGTTGTCTATAAAGCACATGTATATGCATATATGTATTTAAGCATATGGTAGACATAAAAACAAGTATTAAAAATGGACTATTTATTACGTCTCTGGTCGTATTGTGTGCAATTAAGTGTTGTTCTAAGAAGAATGTTTGCTTTCATAACATTCATTAAAATGTAATTACTTTCTCAGCCTCTTAAATGCCTTTTCTCTTCTCTTCTGATGTAACCAAGTCTATGTGGGCCAGGAAAAATAATTTGAACCAATAATATCATAGCCTAACATGTTTCACTTCCCTTTTATTTTATAATAATGTATATAATAAATTACTATTTAAATATTGTATTTTAAAAAGTAAAATACATTATATAAAATATGTCCTACCAGGGGCAGAAATTAACTTTTCTATTAAGGTGTAATATTTACCCCCTCGATTTGATTTTCAGGGGCATTCTGTACCTTTTATATGGCATTTCTAATACCAAATGAAAAATATAAGGTGTTATTCTTTATGTCAAATACTTAATTTTGATCAATCAATCAGTCAACATAAATTCTTAATATAAATATTTATATTGAGAATTTAATACCTCTTATTTTTTCTTTTTGTTTCACTTGAAAATTTGTCACATTATGGAAGTAAATTGGGTTGTGAATGCTATTTCTTAATAATGTTAAATCTGAAAATTATTAGCCCATCCTCTCCTAAACCACTGCACTTCTGTCAGACTTTACCCTGAAGACAACATCACAAAACTGTTTGTGTCTCACTTCACACTGTCTGTTAGAATACATACCCACAGACCACCCCATCAGTACCAACAAATATTTGACTTATTGACCCTACAGTATGAACAATTTAAAGATGATCCTTCTTCTTGTAAGATTTACCTAATATCTAATCTTCTGCACTTAATCTACAATTAAACTTTGGCAAAGAATTTACAGTGACGAACCTCTTCTGAACATCTGTGGTGTCCACCTCTCTAAGCAGAAGTGCATTACAAACACAGCCCACCTGCTTCCAGTTCGTACTTATTCACCTGCGTTCCACTGAAGGCCTGTGGCACAGTTAACTCCACTCTGGGGAGACAAGAGCCTCATTTTGCTGCTCTATTCTGAACACTTTTCAAGAGCAGCTAGTGTAAGACAGCAACGGCCTCTTGATGGGAATCACTGCTGCTATAATAAGGCTTGAGATGGCTGAAAATAGTGTCTGGACCACTGTGCCACAATTAGCCCTCCATGTAGGCTCTACATCCTCCAATATATCGCAGTGGGAAGGGGTCCAGTGGTGTGATGTGTCCTGTGTTACGTTGCTCTCTTGAGATTTTATGCAAAATGTAAGTCAGTTATAAACAAGTGACATTTTGACGATTCATTTCCTCAGAAGAGTTTGCACCATCACGTTTGATGATCGTTTGTTGGATTCATTTGTTTATTTTATGGGAATGAGTAACAAAGACTGTTGAATCAGATAACAGAGTGGGATGGAACGGAAATAAAAAGTTAAATAAAATTAATAGATAACAATATTAGCATTTGCATTACAGGAATAATAGAAATTCTGACATTATTTACACAACTTCATGTCGTTCCGAAACTGTGTGATGTTCATTATTTCATAGAACACAAAATTAGATGTTTTGCTAAATGTCCAAGCTGTTCTTTTCCATAAAACAATAATGAATGGGACAGAGACTGTCAAGCTCTAAAAAGGACAAAAAACACAGTAAAATAGGCAAAATGACTTGTGTGCTAGATTTCGAATCTTCTGAAGCCATACAATAGTGTGAAGAACAGACCAAAATGTAAAGTTGTTATTAGCTGAAAATATTCGCCATCAAGGGTCATGTGACCGATTGTCATTGACATCAAATCTGGCATGCTCCATTTTGACAGGGCATGTTTTATTGAACACAGATATTTTAGATTTGATCGCTACAGCGGAGGAAATATATTCTCAGCATATAACTATATATATTCTTAGCATATAATTTTGATCTGTCGTTTTAGGAGATCAAAAACCCCAGTCACTAAAATATTACCATTTGTGTACCACGGAAGATAAACAATCATACGGTTTGGAACAACATGAGGGTAAAATGTGTAATCTGTTTTTACTTATGTTTGCTTTACAAAGTAAACCACTTCTGCTATTGGAGCAAAAGTCAAACTGAAGGAATACTGAGAACTCTTTACAACAGAGAGAGATTAAGTGAATTAGACTCAGGGAGTTTTATAGAACTGTTGTAATTTGATCAGACTGTCTGAGGTGTATGTTCCAGACAGCTCAAATATAAGACATTGTGGCCATGTGGGAGATTATCAGATATTTCAGACTACTTGTTCTGAGTTACAGAGAAAACACACCAGTTCTTATTCAATACCATCTGAGCTGACAAATGGAGACAATGTTTAACAGAGAGAGAGAGAGAGAGAGAGAGAGAGAGAGAGAGTAAACATGGGCATGCACAAAGTTCTCTCTCTCTTCTTCACAAACACACACACTTAAAAAAACAACAACTATGGTTTTACCAGGGTTACGTCTAAATTAATCCAGATATATTTGAAAACTTCTTTTCGAAACACTCTCCTTCCACAATGGCGTTTTCAAGCGATTTCCAAAAGTTTCTCGTCCACACTAAAACATATGGAAATTCTTAAATTCACTCACTGCATAAGAAAAAAATCGCCATTCCACATACGGTCTGAAATGCAATTGTCCTCGTGTTTGTCACCAGACAGCAATTCCGTGTAAACTTCCCGTCACCTTTAAAGGAATGCAATGTGAAGGTTGTAGTAACTACAGATGTCCGAATACAATTTTTTTGAGAACGAGTACAAGTGCCGATACCGAGTCTGATACCTGTTTTTTTTTTTATATATATTTTCTGAACTCCATATCAACTTTTTCCATTTCAGTTTTATTATTAAAATGGTGTTTAAATAAACTAATTAATTAATACTTTAATCAAATGAAAATATAACAATTAATTTTCAAAATAATATTGTATTATTTCTATGAAATTACATGTTTTTATACAGAATCTCACAGCCCAATCCAAAATGCAACATTGGAGTTATTTTTGTCAAATAAAGTGCTGCACCACAGATGTGATATATTGCTTAAATATAATACAATTACTATTGATTTATTATTATTATTATTATTATTATTATTATTATTATTATTATTGGTAGTAGTAGTAGTAATACAGTGAATATTACATAACTTTACAGTAGTGATATATTTTTGTCATATTTTTTCATTTAAATTTAGCTTTTATGTTGACGGAGCTTTTATTTTGAAGTGTTTCTGTTTGATGACGGTAGCTTTTTAGTCAGGAAAAGCCGGTCGCTACGTGACTCGAAGTGATTATTAAACCACAAAGGCTGCTATTTAATTAAGTAAGTATGTCCTCTGTGTGTGCCTTGTGCTACAAAGTGAATTTGCGCTCTGTTCACTGTCATCTGCTACAAACAGAGCACTCGATGCTCATGATGGTGTTTCCGTGTATGAGCCAAGGAGGAGATTTAAAAGGTACGTGCAGCCGGCATCGACACAACACTGTCACCAAACATTCACAAGTGCTCTGCACATTTGAAGCAGTCTGCACATGCAAACTATACATTTATCTCATTAAATCACAGCTTTTGTGGTTAAATAATCTCAATAGGACATAATGTGATTTTAATTTGTGCGCTGAATGTTTATGTAATGACATTTGTATGTCAGATGGTATCGGTTTTTGGTAAATGAGCATTTTTTATGAGCACGAGTACAAGTACATGAGCATGGTATCTGATCTGATGCCAATACGGGACATCTCTAAAAGTAACATTTACCTTTAACAATGCTATCAAAGTGGATAGCAGGCACAATAAAGCCACTACAACATGGGACGCCATCTTGATTGTTTTGGGTTGAATGGATCTCATGACTGCATCACATGACAACAAATACATCATAGTTTTCTGATATCTCCATTTTTCCTGTCCACACCATAGATATCTATATGTAGATACCTCATTTGACTGCTATGAACTCATCAGCGCTTTCGCCATCTTGGAACGGTCAAAATTTTGGTGGCTTAGAACTCACGCCAGCCACAATAATGCTTTTCACTGAAAATGCCACAATATTGTGCTGCCTACGGTTGTAAGAACCACAGAGATATAAATTCCAGATGAAATGGGATAATCTTTCACAGGTGAGAATGTGAAACTTAAGCAATCGAGCTGTTGGGTTCTCTGATAATTAATAATATTTATAAGAGCTTTAAGTGTTTAATTTCTGTTTAGAGTCACTTTTATAATCTACAATATTTAGAATTATTTACTTTGACTTTTCCAATATGGTGGATGGCTTACGTATAGCGGCCCATAAGAACAGCCGCTAATGAGGCATCTATTTATGTACATCTATGGTCCATACAAAAACAAGAAGATGCCGTTTTCAAATGTATCCACGTGAGAGAGCGTTTTTGAAAAGCTAAGTTTTCACTGTCAAAAATGCTGTCTCAATGTGGACGGAAGGCCAAAACGTAGAGAAAAAGATGCGTTTTCAAACAAAAACATATTAGTGTGGTCGTGGCCTAGCAACTAATGATTATTTTTATAATAGATTAATCTTCAATTATTTCTTTACTGAATTGATTGTTCAGATAAATAAAAAAAAAAAAAACATTTTCCCTGTATTTTATTACAATTTATTTATATATAAAAAAAAATAAATAAATACTGTATGCTGTACACTGTACAGAAGGTTTTAAATAAAAAGGTTACAATATTAATGGAATTTATTTTTATTTATTTTTTATTTATTTTTGTACTTTTTGTCGTCATTTTGGAAGCAGCAGGACAATTTAAACCACAACATTATAAATTATATTAAAGAAAAACAAAACCACAATCTTAACTGGTAAGAGGTAGAATGTTGATATGTCTTTATTCTATAAATATAAGGGACTCTGTAAATTTACAATTCTTTTAAAATATAATTTCTTGCTTTATATGCAGGGTTTAAATTTTGATTTCATTTAAACCTAAATTTGATGTCCAACAAAAAAATTTATCAAACTGCATAGTTTTCTGTTGTGATCAGTTTGATTGACATCATGTCACGTGAATGCGTGCACACTCGCTTGCTCAGTGAAGTTTAAAGGAGATTTGCTTACAAGTGGTAAACACAAACGTTTTACAAAATTGAAATACATGCATGACTGTGATTTCTTAACATTTATGTTTATGAAATATAGAAAATATAAGTAAAATGTAAGTTGTGCGCTGGAGAGAAACAACTCCCAAGCGCATTAAACAGCACAAGCACTGTTAATGAACCTGACGTGACAACGACCCACATTAAACTGTGTGCTTATGATTTTCTTTGAAGTGTTTAACATAATGAGTGAATGTGCACTGCACAACTTGGGATGTTTTTTCTGCTTAACCATTTTTCAAATGATTTTTATCATGCAAATGCATTTTTCACTACTTCAAAGTGACTTTAAAGTGATGTCACTGACAGAGATCATTAAAATCATTGTCGATTGTTTTCATTTTTGATTATTATAGATTTTGCTGATTAGCTGTTGCAAAATTAGTTGTCACAATACACTTAATAGCATCTTATGGTACGATACCAGCTAAAGTATCACAATACCTATAGTATACACAATGTATATATTACCACTCATGTTGTAAAATCCATCCATCCATCTTCTTTAGCCGCTTGTCCTATGTAGGGTCGCGGGTAGTGCTGGAGCCAATCCCAGCTGTATCGGGCCGAAGGCAGGGGAATGCCCTGGACAGGTGGCCAGTCCATCACAAGGATGAGACACACAGACATACACATTCACACCTATGGGCAATTTAGAATTTTCAGTTCACTTAACCTGCATGTTTTGGACTGTGGGGTAAACGGAGCACCCGGAGGAAACTCACACGAACACAGGGAGAACATGCAAACTCCACACAGAAAGGCCCTGTGTGAGCAGAGTCTCGAATCGGGGACCTTCTTGCTGTGAGGCGACAGTGCTAAACAGCAAGAAGCTTAAATATATATATTTTTAATTGTGTAACATTTTTGCTGCATTGCAAAGCGATCCAATTAAACCTGAGCCAATTTCGTAGAAAACAATGAAGATCTGTGAGCAATTTTTTTTCTTTTCTTTTGTTTTTGCCCATCATTTATAATCTCAAAAATGCCTGGTCAGGATATGTTGTTGCCATCTTCTTTTCATCCTCCTCTCCACTCTGTTTCCTCTCTCTCATTTGAGCAGGTGTAACTCAAACCTAATTTGTCCCCTTAGCTGTAATTGCATCCTGGGAGCAGCAACAAACACAATATCTGTTTACATCCTTTTTAGGGTCACGCTATCCCACATGACCCGACATTCTGTGCCGTCTTCTAAGAAAACTGATTTCTCTCTAGAGCTATAGGAACAGCGCACACACACACAAAAACTTTTAAAAATGGTTTATTTGCAGCACACTTTGTGTGTATTACTGTATTACTACTACTACTAATTTGTGGCAATGTTTAACAGAGTTTTGCCACAGGAGTTTGCTGGAGCACTTTATTTTTTTAAGGGAAACCAAGGATACAAGGGAGTGCCAGCAAGGTAGAACTTTTCACTATGCACCCACACACACACACACACAAATCAACAAACCTCTTCTCCAGTGAGACAGCCACAGAAGGAAATGGACATCATTAGAGTACAGTACTGTCACAGTCTGTCTCCCTCATTTACTTCAAGGACTCTTAATTTGAAGTTTTCCCCTTCACTACGTTTCCCAGAATTCACTGCCCTAATCACTTCTATCTGCTCATCATCATCCGCACCTGCCTACTATTCCCTCATTAGTTTCCTTGTGTATAAATACCCTTTAGTTTTCTTCATCATTTGTCAGTCCTTGAAGTGTTACGTTGCGTTATTGTTGTGTTACATTAGCATGTTGAACTGGATCGTTTGTTTCCACTCCAGCGATTATTATTAAAAGAATCTACTCCTGTGTCTCCTCTCTTCCACTCCTATACACCCAGCGTTACAAGTACATACTCATACTGCACACAGTAAACTAAAAGAGCAAAAAATGGAGCTTTAATTTAGGTAGAAAGGCATGAGATGATTGCATTGGCAGAGAGCTCTGAGGCTCACAGCATGCTCCACCCAAAAAAACAAAAACAAACGATTTGGAGTCCTTTCAATTTGGAATAAGTTCTTAGGAATCTACACGGCTACTAAATCACAGATAAAGAAACCTGAAAAATTCCGAAAAGTACTTTTAAGGGATAGTTAACCCAAAAATGAAAATTGGGTTTAAAATCTCTCCAGTAATTTTTTTTTTCCTCTGTTCTGCGTTTGTGTATTGTTCTTTTATTCTCATGGTGCTAAATAAACAAAATAACAAACTATCCATTTAAGTAAAAAAAAAAAAAAAAAAAAATTGAATACTGCAAGACTCTTGTATTTTGATCCAAGCAGTATAATGCCAAGAAGACTCTCTAAGCCTGTTTGGATTAGACTGTCTGGCACCCTTCAGCCCACAACTGCACTGGGGTGAACCTGACAGTTCCTCTAAAGGTACAAGTGGTTTCTAAGCCAATCAGGGGAGTGACCTAGTACTTACAGCCACATTAGGATAAACAGCAAGAAAACGTGCAAAAAAAAAAAAAGGCCACAATGCTAGGCTGTAGTGGGTGGTAGCCATGACATTGCTATGTGGTTGCTAGGGTGTCTAGGTGGTTGCTATGGTGTCCTGACTTGTTTTAGTGCATAGTTATACATATGCTAGGGTGTTCTGGGTGGTTGCTTACTGGCCCAAAAAGCCCACCCCCAAGACTTTATGATATTCAGGTCCCTAGATAAATCAATCTATAAGTCAGAGGGAGTACGCAAAAAGAATTGTATTTTTCTTTGTTTAACCTACTGTATAAAACAAAACGTATGACATAGAGTAAAAATAACAGAGTTTCTATTTACACTATGTGCAAATAGCCCATCTTGTTGGCAGAGGCTATTTACACTAACTCCTCCCACCACTGCTAAAACCAAACTCAAGACAGCCATGACAGATTTATTTGGGGTCAACTGCTGATCAAATGGAGGCAGGCATATTTGACATTAAACTGATTAACGTGTTAGACATTTAGTGGATTAAGAGGCTGGATAACTAAGTGACTATTTGCACTCCAATAGTCTGGTGGAAACAACAATTTTACAACAAACTGCACCCCCCTGTGTAGCTGTAATAGCTGTGGGTGTAATGATGGTATGTGTATGTATTGTCATGCTTGAGAGCTGGGTTCAAATCCCACCCCTTGATGTACTTTTTCCCATGTCTCTACTCTTAATATTTCCTATAATACTTATAGTAATAAATAAAAGAGATTCCTCACAGTGATTTGGTCACAGTTAAGGTCGGGGAGTTGAGAGAAGTATTTGATCCAGCTAAAATTAACCATGGTTTTACTGTAGTAATATTGTAGTAACCATGTGTTTTGATGGAAACTATATAGTTCTGATGTACTAACCATGATGTTACTACAGCAACATGTTGTTAATAGTAGTTAATAGTATGTTAGTATTTAAAGAGGGTTGTAAGAGTATCTGCCACTATTTGCACTAAAGTGCAAATAGCATCTAAATCTATTTGCACTTAGTGCAAAGAAGATGATTTTTGTTGCTTTTAACACGTAGTGTAAATAGCATCTATCGCTATTTACACTAAGCCTAAAAATAATGGGGATAAAAGCTGGGTAAAATATAGATTTTCCGATTAATCACTATTTTAATTTGAACGATCCCAAAATCAACGGCTAAAATCACACAATTCATATTTGACTTTATGTAAAGTTTAGCACCGAGATCCTTTCACCGCGTGTTGAGAGTGAAATGTTTGTTTTGATGCATTATATGTAATGTGTGTCCAAAGACGACATCAATGCAATCCTTTACCATTGAGAATGTCTCTTTTAATACCTGTTTTGCTCTTTACAATCAGTTAATCAAAAACAACAAAAAAGAAACATTTAACTCAAATAAATAAGCCGTGCAGCCCCACTCTCGTAAATATGTGCTCAACCAGAACAAAACACTGAACTCCCTGTACTCTTAAAGAGACAGAACTGTTTTAGCACTTCACTGTAAATACTTGTATATACTAGAAATTATGGAGATAAACAATAAACATGTAGGCCTAACTATATACAGTATGTATACAGTATAGATACTGTGTATATTCCTTGTGCAGGAACAAGTTACACGCCAAATTCTAAGACTGTACTTACGGTTTAGGGTTTGTTCAAATGCCTAACACTAGTAAGCATGAGCAATATTTGTATTGATAATAGAGCGCAAACATGCCCACCCACTTTTTCAGCCGTCTGGGTATTTTCCCCATTAATTTCTTCCATAGACTTTTTATAAAATCCTTCATAAAAGAGTTGTAAGCCATGAACCAAACCATCCAGCTCCGAGGAGAATCACAACATCACAAACATTGTTTTGAATCAGAAAAATAATTTTTCAGACATAAAGACAAATGTACAAGGCTGTGTACTTACCGTCTTTCATGAGGGTACAAACTACAATCCCATGAAGCATGCAAATTATGTCATTGAATAAAAAACTATGGGAATATATAAAACTATTTATTCTAGGCGGTTAATTATAAGTTTATAAGAATAGAAACAATATATGTTTTTTGCAAAATATTCAGATGTGAACAAATACAGGTGCATCTCAATAAATTAGAATGTCGTGGAAAAGTTCATTTATTTCAGTAATTCAACTCAAATTGTGAAACTCGTGTATTAAATAAATTCAATGCACACAGACTGAAGTAGTTTAAGTCTTTGGTTCTTTTAATTGTGATGATTTTGGCTCACATTTAACAAAAACCCACCAATTCACTATCTCAAAAAATTAGAATACATCATAAGACCAATTAAAAAAAACATTTTTTGTGAATTGTTGGCCTTCTGGAAAGTATATTCATTTACTGTATATGTACTCAACACTTGGTAGGGGCTCCTTTTGCTTTAATTACTGCCTCAATTCGGCGTGGCATGGAGGTGATCAGTTTGTGGCACTGCTGAGGTGGTATGGAAGCCCAGGTATCTTTGACAGTGGCCTTCAGCTTATCTGCATTTTTTGGTCTCTTGTTTCTCATTTTCCTCTTGACAATACCCCATAGATTCTCTATGGGGTTCAGGTCTGGTGAGTTTGCTGGCCAGTCAAGCACACCAACACCATGGTCATTTAACCAACTTTTGGTGCTTTTGGCAGTGTGGGCAGGTGCCAAATCCTGCTGGAAAATGAAATCAGCATCTTTAAAAAGCTGGTCAGCAGAAGGAAGCATGAAGTGCTCCAAAATTCCTTGGTAAATGGGTGCAGTGACTTTGGTTTTCAAAAAACACAATGGACCAAGACCAGCAGATGACATTGCACCTCAAATCATCACAGACTGTGGAAACTTAACACTGAACTTCAAGCAACTTGGGCTATGAGCTTCTCCACCCTTCCTCCAGACTCTAGGACCTTGGTTTCCAAATGAAATACAAAACTTGCTCTCATCTGAAAAAAGGACTCTCCTTAGCCCAGGTAAGACGCCTCTGACGTTGTCTGTGGTTCAGGAGTGGCTTAACAAGAGGAATACGACAACTGTAGCCAAATTCCTTGACATGTCTGTGTGTGGTGGCTCTTGATGCCTTGACCCCAGACTCAGTCCATTCCTTGTGAAGTTCACCCAAATTCTTGAATCGATTTTGCTTGACAATCATAAGGCTGCAGTTCTCTTGCTTGGTTGCATCTTTTTCTTCCACACTTTTTCCTTCCACTCAACTTTCTGTTAACATGCTTGGATACAGCACTCTGTGAACAGCCAGCTTCTTTGGCAATGAATGTTTGTGGCTTACCCTCCTTGTGAAGGGTGTCAATGATTGTCTTCTGGACAACTGTCAGATCAGCAGTCTTCCCCATGATTGTGTAGCCTAGTGAACCAAACTGAGAGACCATTCTGAAGGCTCAGGAAACCTTTGCAGGTGTTTTGAGTTGATTAGCTGATTGGCATGTCACCATATTCAAATTTTTTGAGAGAGTGAATTGGTGGGTTTTTGTTAAATGTGAGCCAAAATCATCACAATTAAAAGAACCAAAGACTTAAACTACTTCAGTCTGTGTGCATTGAATTTATTTAATACACGAGTTTCACAATTTGAGTTGAATTACCAAAATAAATGAACTTTTCCACGACATTCTAATTTATTGAGATGCACCTGTATATAAGTAGTTTAAGGGTCAAGAGAGACCAACTCGATTATGTCATTCACAGTGCATCATGAGAGTGGGCAGTCGCTCCGAGCCACGTTTCGTGGGTTTCATTAGACGCGGTTCTCTAATTGGTGGATCTTTCTCTGCTGTACCATGGGTAATATAGTTTTTTTGCCACGAATTCAAACACGATTTTTAAACAATTAAGTTGAAATAATGCAGACAGATGGCTTCAACGGAAGCATATACCATCGATGAACATATAGCTCATGGTAGGTCTGTTTTTAAAGGTTTATAAGTTATTGTTGATAATCAATTCGTCTATGGGATAAATGAATGGGATTTTCACTTCTGGAACCAGACTGTTGGGCTCTTTTGCCATAACAAGCATGACTGATAAGTTTTGGCAAAATGATGGACACTCAATCCAGCCAATTATATCACAGACATAGAGTAAGTTTAGTTTATTTATGATGAGTCTTAAGTCCTTACAGGAACAGGAGGGAATTAACGGTCTGTTCCAGCATCCTTCAGATCAGTTTTCAGTGTGTGTCTTTTGCTGAACTCAGACGCTGACATCAGTGGCTATTCTTTTGCGAGAACAAAACTAGGTGGTGGGGAGTGAGTAAAGGCTCAGAAGAATATTTCGAGATCATTAAGTCTTTTAGTGTTAAAGGTAGTGCTACTGTTAATGCATTGAGGAAGGGAGAGCAGTATGAAGATTAGATTACATAGCAATTGCAGTGTCGGGTCTGCTTTATGTTCTTCTAAGTAGGGAGAGGTGACTTATCCAAATACCCAACAATGCAGTTTCAGCTGAGGGTCAGGGCATTTCTGGGATACCATGTATCTTTGTTAAATGAATAATGGCAGCATACTCTGCTTATTTCAATGAGCGTAAATTGCATGTTAAGTGTTTTGGCAGGCATAATGAAGCTGTCTTGGTCTAGACATGGTCATTTTAGGTCAGTGAGCTAAGCTAAGTGTATGTACATGCATACACACATACACACACACAGACACACACACACACACACACACATACACACTTGCACATAGACTTGGCACATACTCACACAAAGGCACACAAGTGTTTTTGACTGATGTGCTTGGACAAATGTCTGTTCTGGACCTGCACAAAAGCAGATAGAAAGCACAGAGAATAAGACACAGCAAAAGAGGCTGTCGGAAATGATTTCTAAATCTTTGATCTACCTAAACATCCAGGTAGATCTTTGAAAGACAAACAGTAAATTAACTGTTAAACAGGGAATTATCACCTGCCATAAGCCAGATGTGGATGTTTTTTCCAATCCAAGACCTGTCTCAGATTGGCCTTTGACAAGAAATGCTGTTGTTTAGTACTTGGTAAAGTATACACATCTCGATAAACAGATGAAAGAAAAACCTGCGAGGCACAAGTCTGATTGGCTGTTTGTCCCAATCTTCAGTGCCACTCATGCGTGCAGCACAATCGCTCTTTGCACACATGTCTGAGTGGAATTTATGAGTCTAACACCGTGCCCTAACCAGACACAATGCAATACATGTCTACCCATAATATGGACAAACTAACATTGTCAGTTTGCAAGAGTATGTGTGCCTACTTGTTTGTTTTTGAATTGTCCTAACTTGCACGATTGCTTTTCTAGTATTTCTGTGGCATCATTTGGTCAAATACATGCGTGTTCTTTGTGTAAAAAATGTACAATATGCATCAAATGGTTACTGATATACTTAAATATACAGTATATGACCAAAACGGCAAGCAATAGCAAGGCAGCTGCATTGAAAAAAAAAGAATAAAACCTATCATTCACTACAGAAACCGTACTTTCCTCCGTCATGTTGAACGTTTATGGCTGCTCCCGACTCAGAAACTCGGGTATAAAAATTATCTTAGTTTCCCAGTCATAAATACGACATTCTTTGTGTTTTGTTCTCATTAATTATATCAATTTTCTGTTCTCATTATTTCTTTCTAGTGTTTTCATAAAGAAGTAGGACAGGAAACCTAATCCAATAACTTTAGAGGTAGCCTAAACTGGATTCCAAAAACAGAGGACTTAGACCCACAATCAAAAAGAAATCTGAATCCACTTACAAGGCAAGGGTTGTAAGTGTACTCACAATTTTCCTTTATTCTCATTAACCTGACCAAAAATAGCTGAAAGACAAAAACACAAATAGACACACATACTTTTACAGACTGGCAGTGCCAGTTTGTTTATATTATAGGTAGACTTTGACAATCTTGACAAGCATGCTAAGACTTGTTTGTTGCTCTTTAAGTGAACTCTCTAAATCTCTTGCCGTCACCCTCGTACCCTGACCTCGCTAGTCCCCATCATAGACACTGATACTCCTTCCTATCTCACACTAATGAGCATTGTGTCACTGCATGTGTCTGGGACTCTGATATTCACTGCGGAATTAATATTGTGCTGAATGTATGACATAGAAATCTGTAGTTTTATCTTACTGTACACTGCCTAATGTGTAACAAGGTGTGTAAGCTCCTATTGCATCTCTTAGTTTTCATATTTTGCCGTTTCGTGTTCTGGCTGAGAGTCTACGGTAAACACAGGGACCATATTTCTATCAGAAAGACTCGGAATTATCAGGGGCCTGGATAGCTCAGCGAGTAAAGACGCTGACTACCACTCCTGGAGTCATGACTTTGAATCCAGGGCATGCTGAGTGACTCCAGACAGGTCTCCTAAGCAACCAAATTGGCCCGGTTGCTAGGGAGGGTAGAGTCACATGGGGTAACCTCCTCGTGGTCACTATAATGTGGTTCGTTCTTGGTAGGGAGCGTGGTGAGTTGTGCATGGATGCCGCGGAGAATAGCGTGAAGCCTCCACACACGCTATGTCTCTGTGGTAATGTGTTCAACAAGCCACATGATAAGATGCACGGATTGACGGTCTCAGACACGGAGGCAACAGAGATTTGTCCTCCGCCACCCGGATTGAGGCGAGTCACTACGCCACCACGAGGGCTTAGAGCACATTGGGAATTGGGCATTCCAAATTGGGGAGAAAAAAAATAAAAAGAAAGAGATACTTCATCATTTCATTTCATCGTATCATTTGGCATAAGCCCCGTCCTACGGTTTAACATTTGGATACTTGCTCGTACCATCAAATCCTGCCAGAAGCGGTAACGGCAGGGGAGCGGAGCTTACCCCCGCCCAGGACAGGACTTTAACTGATGGGGTGTAGAGGTTGAAAACAGCGGAAGTATGCCAACAATGAAAGACAACTGAGAGGGCACATAAAGCTAAGGCTGTATTGTGATTGGAAGGGATGCCTGATTGAATGAATCCTGAGATCTTTCCACTAGAACTACGCTTACATGGTTAAAAGTAGTGAAATTTGGCACACTGAATGGAAAGACTCTCAAGTTGTCCCATGCCAGTTTAGGGGTCTCTATCTCCAGCCCTGTGGGGCCACCAACAGTTTGAATTTCCATGTAATTTTAGAATGGCCTTCAAACAAACTTCATATTGAAATTTCTTTAGATTCCTTGGGTCATATTTAAAACAATTATGATCATATTTTCAAGGTCAGTCATATCGCCTGTCCACCATTTTGAAATTTGTCTGAAGCCATTCCAGAGCATTTATTGTATGATCCCCAAATCATGCTCAGATATTCTAGAAGCCATTGGTCAAAAGTTGTTAATTCATGCCTAATGTAATGCTGAAATCATGCTTAATGTTGTGAACATGATCTCTGCCATGATTGGCCCCATTATTGCTGCTTGCAGATATATTTTTTAACAGATCTTGTTTTATAGATGAGGATAGCTAAGACCATCCCTTCTGGAAAGACCTGCATAGGTCACCAGCATAGATTGTGTTATGGATGCTTGTCCCCAGCATGGGATGCTGGTGTGTTGATTTTCCCCACCAGGCTTTAAACTATCTTAACCAGCAAGACTTGTGAACAGCATGGCAAAGCTGTTCCACCAGCTAGACCAGCACCAAACCAGTACTAACTAGCATAAACCAGCTTGGATCAGCATGCTAATTCATGCTGGTCTTAGCTTGTCTTTTCAGCAGGGACACATGAAGTCTTTGAGTTGTTACTGTGGACTACATACAGTATTATGTACAATATATTTTGAGATAACTATGGGCCTGGTTTAGTTTTTAGATGTGTATTTATTCCCCTGAAACAACACTTCCTCTACTGTTGCTTATTGCTCCAACTGTTCCCCTCCATAATATTTACAGATTTAAAAATGAGAAATCTACTCAAGCGAGCCGAAGCCTCCACCACTCTCTCATCCAACAGCTGCTGAGCTCGTCTCCCACCTTTTCTGCCAGCTTCTGTTTTTCTGTTATAAAAATGTCTCCCCGGAAATGCCGGCCTGGACACGATTCATTTAGTTAACAAATCGGAGTGATTACAAGCCCAGATTGGTGCTGAGGCAGGTTCTCTGTCATCAGTGCCTGCTCAGCGTGTGCAGAATGAAGGTCTCACCTGAGCCTTATCAAGCTTTACCCTCTCTCTCTCTCTCTCTCCACCCATTTACTCCCCTAAAGCTCAGCCACCGCTTTCCTTCTTTCAGCTGACAACACATAACGCTTTAATTAGTGAACCCATTGAGAAATATAACCTTCACATTTTGTTCTCCAGCGTGGAATTTGAGTCATTTCCCATTTTTGGAAAAATAAAACTTCTAAACTGAATCGAAGGACCTAAGTTTTCAAGTTTCTCTAGTAAACCCACATACCAACGTCTCCAGGCAGTTTCAGGGTGAAACAACACATTACACAGTGCATAATAACAGTTCAAATTAATGCACAGATAAATTATATATGTAGTGAGACAGACTACTGTCTTGTAGTATTTCCCCTAGTTTTGTCATTTGTGTATAATTGTGATTTTCCCTTTAATGCATAATATATTAACTTTAATGCGACTTGCATTATGCAGTGTGTATAAGAACAGTGCATCTGTCTGCTTTATTGTATCACGCCCCTCAGTATTAGGTGGGTTTTTATAGCCTATCAGCATGTGTTCGTTTGGTATATTAGGGCAGCTACGTGCCACCTAGATGCGCTTCATGGTCTGTTGTTGTTATTTGTTGTTTTATGTTAGATGTTAGGCTAACCGCTTGGCTCTGGTACCCTGTACTAATGTTAGTTCCTTTTGTATGTGTTAGCGTTTGTTTGTGCGAGGCTCGAATCGAGCTCCGCTGGCCGACTGCTGCCTTCTTCCGGTTAGCCTGTTCCATACTGTATACCACCTGGGTATTTGCGGCCATAATTATGGCTGTAGCTCCAACACTGTTGGTATGTGAACTCATTAAATACTATGGTGAATCACACCTGTGTGGGTTTTATGTTTTTAGCTTTTTGTAATTGTTTGTTCTTTTATAGATGGAATAATCTGCTCACCAGAAAGTGTCTGTCTGCATAGAAGCTGCAGGGCTGAACTCCAATGCTGCTGTTTTGTTTTACTGTTTTGTCTCTGGCTCTGGAAGTGCTGTTTTGGTACTCACAGAGAGAAGTGTGATCATTATCTCTGTGTATATCCTGAGCCAACGAGATCAATATTAGAGTTTGGAAATAGCGTTATTTTGTTCTGATTGAAACTATTTTATTTGGTTATTGTTTGTGTGAAGTTGATCTTAGCATTTGGCATGAGCTCTCCCCTGCCCTTCACACTAACATTTTGTGTGTTAAAACCCTTTTCAGTTCTTGTTTGTTTCTTTGTTTTATTATGATGATTTTGTTAATTTTCTCTTCTGTGTTCTCAGGAGCTGAGGGCCCAGTGTAGGAGGCTGGCCATTCCCCACTAAATGGTGGTAGTGCCCCTGTCACATGCGGAGTGCTGTGTATTCACAACTGATTCACCTGTGTGCTTGTGTAAGGTGAGAGTGTACACTTGTGGGTGAAGTGTCTTTCTATCAGGGGATCGCTGTGCCTAGCCTACCTGCTCCTGGTAAGCCTCAGCCTTCTGTGGTCAGCAAGTGTATATGCTGTTTTATGGGTGTGTGTGAAGCCTATTACAAACCACGTAGCTACACTTAAATTTAGCATGCAGTGCCACTCTGACTCATCTAATGTTAAAATAAATAAAATATTATTGTACTTTGGTATTCACGTCTCTTGCCCTTTTGTTTTGAAACAACGAACCTGTGTGCCCTTTTCTATTTGTGATTTGGTTAGTATTTCCCTGTTAATTACAGGGTGGCGTGGTCAGATTATTTATTGGTTTTCCATAACATATTGGCATCAGCAGCATTCTCCCCACTCCACTACATTTAGATTAATATCAATTAAATAGAAAATTATATTCATTGCATACTCTTAAATATTTACACATTGATCAATTGATCATATCATACATTCAGAAAAAGCATTAGGGTTAATGTCTCAAAAAAACATTAACCATTTCAGAAAATTACTATTCTAAACTGTTCATCTGAAATGTCTGCATTCTTCACCTTGAAAAAAACAACTGATCATTTCTATGGATGCCTTTAACATCTTCACTGACTCCACATATGACTCGTGTGATATTTCATGTTTTCTAAATTCATCTGAAAGTTTTGTGTTGGTAACAGACCTACAGAATGATTGCACATGTTGTCAGCCGCTGACTATGTCTTGTTAGACAAGTTTTATTCCTGCAGGGGGCGCTGGACACTCTGAAAACCGAATCCTCTATGCTTCCGTATTTAAAGCTGCACTACATAAGATTTTTTTGGTTACAATTAATAAAAGTTCATTATTGAGTGAGTAGATACATTTAAAAAAATCAATGTTCAAAACCATGTCCTTGTCTCACCCCAATTCACTACAGTAAGCCTACAACAATGATTTTTATTTTGAGGAATGAGCTGTCAGGTTGGATTTGGCGAGACATTGCAGGCATACGTCATTCGTCCTTGCGTGTTTACGTCATATCCGTAAGCTGAGAAAGAAGATCCGGCTGTGTCACGGGAAGTGAGTGCGACAGCTGTTCAGTCAGTCCAGTTGCGGTTTCAGGAGTCAGGACAGCAGCGGAGTAATATCACTCTCCTAATGGATTTAACTGCTTGGATATGTTTTTCTGGTAGAGCTGTTGAAGCTTATATTGTTTGTCATGTTTTATTGAATTGAACATTACTCATGTATATTGATCGTATATTGAAGTTACTGTTACTAATATTCATGACTTCTAAGTATTTTATAACATTGCTGAAGTTTCAAGAATCCCAAATTGTGTGTTCTAAATGTGTGTGCTGCTGTTTTCTTAGGCTATTTTTCTTTTTTTTTTTTTTTGCCTGTGGAAGACCTAATTGTCTAAACATTGCAAGCAAGTGTAAGCCAATAAAGTATTTTTGGAGCAATAAATCAGTGTACGGACACTTGCAATTTTATCCCTTTAGCAGAGGTTTAAACAGATCTAAAATGCCACTATTGGTACAAGGTGAATTTATGCTCATCTCATGAAATCGGTACATGATAATGTACCGATTTCATAGCACAGTAATGTTTATTAATTTGTTTAGCATGTGACCATCTCTGTAACTTCTAAATAAACGATTAAACATGTATTACTGTAATTGTTATATTGCATATTTCTACATATTATTTTCATGTTCAGTAAAGTATTTCATAATTATTAAATCCTCGTTTTGTTTTTATATTACAGTCTTTTTTTGTTTGCAGTGCATAGACCTACTGTTGTAGTATGATGGTTCACTTGCATTGGCCACTGAGGCTGTAGATTGTAATATAAAAAGAGAGTGTCTTCAATTAGACTCATATCAGCCATTATCACGAGTTTCACCTCTTGATATTTGATATGTGTAGTACAATACAAACATTGTGTACTGTTTAGTGTATCATATTAAATTATAATAAAGAGTGTTTATCTTCCTCAAAGTAATAAGTTATACATTAAGCGAATAACATTTTATCAACATGAAAATAGTTCGTCATGAATCCGCTCTGCAGATAATCTCCCCGAGTCCTCCCTCAAACCATGAGATTCATCCGGCAGAAGACCGGTGCCTAATCACAACTGATGTAAAGCGTTCCTCCGCAAGTAACTTGCAGTATTATGCTTCAACCACTAGAGGGCCAAAAGTTACATAGTATAGCTTTAAATCTCAGAGCATTTTATATCCCTTTGGAGACTTTACACTGGATAGTTATTTTTATTAAAAACTGATAATTGCAAGGATTCATACCTGTGAATGGAAATCCTCCTCTGCGATATCTATGAAAGAATTTTTAAAAATCCTCATCCAGTAATAATAAACAGCTGTGATTGGCCAATCCTAGACTGCGCTCAGAAAAGTAACAGGTACCACGTGTCAATACCGTCAATGCGTTGTTTTGCATTTAAATCTCAGAATGTTTTATATCTCATTGGAGACATTTTTACACTGGATAGTATTTTTCAATAAAAATTGATAATGCCTCAGCATTATCTATAAAAGCATTTTAAAAAATCCTCATCCAGTAACAGTAAATGACTGTGATTGGAGTAACATGTACCATGTGTCACCGCCATCTATGCTAGAGGGGGATTGCGCAATACTAGCTGGGCGATACCAGTTTGTACAATGGAGAGGGGACTTACATTTTTTTTTATTATGACAAACTCACAGTCATACAATTGCAAGGTATCTCATACTAAATTATTTTTCAGCATTGATAAAAAATATATAAACAAGGACAGATGCATGATTGGGGGTGGGGGTCCTCATTTTGCAAAAATGTAGGTTTAGAAATGTGATTCAGTGAGGCATGCCACATAGTCAGACTTTGCCGAAGAGTGGGATATAAAGATCCCTAAAACCCTGAATTACAGCCCCATAATCCATATGTTTGGTTGGGAAAAGGGTGTTTGTGTGTGAGAGAAAAATACAGAGAGCAGTTGGTGTCTTTAATAGGTCCCTACCCTCTCCAGACAGAAACAACACTAGAGAAGAAAGCCTTACATAATATGTTTTTGTAGAGGAAAACTGGTACTTATCAGAAGTGCCTATTAACCATTAATAAACATTAAGTATTAGTTTGCGTGTCAGCAACTTTGGAGCCAATATAGACAGCATAGACATTAACCCAGACCTGACGAGAGGAAAAAGCATGAAACTGATCTATCCCCAGGATCACGGGTGAGCCCCCAAATCAATCTTTTCGTACTGACTGAAAATGTTAACAAGTTTGGACAACAATCACAGAAGAGGCATCATACTTATAGGGATGGACTGACAGATGGTGAAAGTGTACACTTGGATCCAAGGTGTACAAGCTTGAGTCATACACTATACAAAATTTCTGAAATTTTAACGGTTAAAGACTGTAAAAATGCTACAGAAAAAAAAAACGTTAATTAATGAATATTAACTGTAAAATATACAGTAACATTTTTTATATATATATATTTTAAAAGACAATACAGTAGTTTTTACAATAAATGTAAAAAGTATGATTTTCCTGTATAATTAATTGTAAAAATGTACATTGTTTAACATGAGAGTACATGTACTTTTTACAGTAGATTATTGTTAAAATTACAGTAAAAAAACAATAATCGGGAGTTCCCACAATTCCCTGCATGATCCATCATATTTCATTACATTTTATGGGAATAGTTATGTTTCTTCTTATTTTTAATATCAGTTACGTACATAGGAGTGTTCTGTTTTTATATTTAAACTTTAGTTAATGTTTACTGCATTATTTAAATTTCACATGTGTTACCCTGATGTTTATTGTTTGTGTGAGTGCAACTGAGCACTGTCTCTACATGTTTATTTGTCATTGCTCCTGGAAGAGCCACTATTGGTGAACTTCATGTCATCATGTGCTCTACTGATATTTTTACAGTGATTAACAATACATTATAAAGTGAAAAGCTGATTTTTAAAGTTTCAGAAGGTTAATATCAAGTTTATGATGTTGTTTTTTTACTGTAAAATTAACAGTAATTTGTTTTTTTTACAGTGCCAGCGTGGTCATGTAAATTACAACAGTTTTAAATGTCAAATTTACAGGTTGTTCTGTAAAGTTGTTAAAAAAATTATTATTATTATTATTATTATTTTTTATTTTTTTTAAACAACAGGATTTTTTTTACAGTGTAGTCTACTAGCTGGATAATACCAATACACTGACTGACAGATAGGGTCAAGTGGGGAGACAGGCATGGTAAAGCAGATTTTACACCAGAGACTCGCTGTCTAAGCGTGTGTGTGATTCACTGAGTTAAAGTGTGAATGTGTATAAGTTCTTGCTGGATTTCTCCCAAGCAAGCTGTCATTTCTCCATTGTGTCACATATGATAAGAAAACATAATGTTTGTGTTCTCAGCTCATTTATAGATATTTTCTTTTAATAGACACTTACTCATCCTGCTAACCTTTGGAGTACTATAGTTCTTCCTCTACATCATACAAGTCAAGTCAAGTCATTTTTATTTGTATAGTGCTTTTCACAACACACATTGTTTCAAAGCAGCTTTACAGGAAATCAAGCATTAACAAAAACAAAAAATTAAACTGTAATATCTATAATGTCTTACAGTGATCATTGGGTAGTTTGATTAAATATGATTGTAAAATGTGTATAGAAATTAAATAATTAAATAATAATTGTATTTTTAACCCCAGTGAGCAAGCCGAAGGTGACTGTGGCAAGGAACATAAAACTCCATAAGATGTTGGTTAATGGAGAAAAATAACCTTGGGAGAAACCAGGCTTACTGTGGGGGCCAGTTACCCTCTGACTAAACAACATGAATATAATGCCAATATTAGTTATTTGTGTGCAGTGCAAGTCTTGGTTTTAAATTTGAAAATTAAGTGTTAAGGTCCAGTGTTTTAAAAAGAAAAAGAAAATATTTTTTTATGAACTGTAAGATTAATGACTAATGTCTTTGAAGTCCATCCTGGATTAACTGCAGAAGTTCACATAGATGCATTGTCCTTTGTTAGTTGGCTGATGAAGGCTTTTGTTGGCAATTAAATGATAGTCTGTGTATTCCATTTCAAGAGTGTAGTCCATCAATAGACAAAGGTGATGCAGGGAGATATTAATGAGTTGCATCGCAGTTCAACCTGCAGGTCATTTCGGTGAGGTTCGGTGGGGTCCATCATAAGTCCAAGTTTCAGGCAGTGGCATATGAAGTATCCGATGTCTTACAGTTGTAGTTGGCATCAGTTCATCCTCTGAAGTCAAAAGACTGAAGTGATGTCTGGCTAGCACCGGTTGTAGCATTCAAACAGCATTCTAGAAAACATCCTGTCAGAGATATGCCTTGGTGGGTAATGCACATGTTCTGACACATTGGCTATGTTCTGAAAAGCGTATTGACACACTGTATTACATACTACTATTTCTGCACTGTATACACTACATAAACAAAAGTATGCAGACACCCCCTTCTAATTACTGTGTTTGGTTACTCTTTGGTAATTCAAGTAAAGACAATTCATTCCTCCATACAATGGCTTTCTAGGACACTGTGTGCTTCCAACTTTTTGGCAACAGTATGGTGAGAGCCCTTTTTTATTCCAGCATGATAATGCCCCTGTGTCCAAAGCAGGTCCATAAAGAAATGGATTACTGCATCTGCCGTGGAAGAACTTGACTGGCCTGCACAAAGCCCTAACCTGAACCCCACTGAGCATCTTTGAGGTGAATTGGAATGCCAACTGTGAGCTAGGGTCCATCACCCAACACCAGTGTCTGACTTCACTGATGCTCTTGTGTCTGAATGGGATTAAATCCATGCGTGTTTCTACACATAGTATAGTGGAAAGCCAGAAGAGTAGAAGCTGTTAATGCGGCAAAGGGGGAATTGATGCCTATGGTTTTTAAATTAAATGTTCATCAAGCACATATGATGAATATCTGAACATATTTTAACATCTTATTTTATTTGATAGTTCAAATGTTAAGACATTTTTACACAGTCTTAAATTAAAATGGCTAAATAATCATATTTATATCCAAGATGATAACTGGACAACATTCACATGCATTGTGATGATGGTCATTTGACAACAAGGTAGCATACTTGTGTTTAGCAACGTATATCAGTGTTGTAGTCAAGACCAGTTCATCCGAGTCCAAGTCCAGTCTTAGACCAGAGTAGGTTGAATTCAAGTCGAGACCGAGACCAGTAAAGGCTGAGTCTAAGGCAAGAGTTTTTTATGAATGTATTAAATGTATAGTTCAAAGAACTATTGACTTTAGGCACAAAAATCATATAAACCTTATTTATTATTTGCTTAAGCTTGTTGGTTAAACAATATTACCAGTTGAGAATAAAAATTTAAAAAAATTAAGGCTGGGGTGCAACTACCTATTTTCGAGGATGTATGTGATACCTACATTGGTGCCCCCCTTTTGGTTCGGTTGAATGTTTTCGCCTTCCAATACAGTACATATATGGTTTTTGTGCCTCTGATCCAAGGTAATATTAGGAATAGGAATTGGAATAGGAATTGAATCATAAATTAGGGTTGGGGTTAGGGTTATCCCATTGGTGTCCCCAAATCGCCCCCAGTGCTAGCCGCGCTGGCCTCATACCCATAATAATAATAATTAATTAATTTTATAATTTTCTTTATTTATCACACATTATACATTTGCACATATACAGTGAAATTCTTCTTTTTCACATATCCCAGCTAGGCTGGGGTCAGAGTGCAGGGTCAGCCATGATACGGCACCCCTGGAGCAGATAGGTTCAAGGGCCTTGCTCAAGGGCCCAACAGTGGCATCTTGGCGGTGATGGGGCTTGAACCCCCAACCTTCTGATCAGTGACCCAGAGCCTTAACCACTGAGCTACCACTGCCCGTAGGTAGAAGGTCCGAGGCGGGGAGCCGCTGGGGTGGCTTGCTTTCTTACGAAAGCAAGCCATGACAGCAATGTTGCCATGGTCATGTTCTCGCAGTGAGAACATGAACCATTCACAAACGCTGCTTCCGTGTGGGTCACGCCCAGACACGAAAGACAGCGATCATGAGCATCCGAAGTTGAGAGATAACGACCGCAAACAGGAATAACACACAATCGGAAAGGCATCTTTGAAAAGACACGTCTTTAAAAAGACGTTCCGTGTGTGCGCTCTTTTTGAGAAATATACTCTTTTAGAGGGGAAAAATGCTCTTTCAGAAAATATACTCTCTAGTTTTTCTGCCGAAGCGCCCAGGGGCGTTCTCTGCAGTGCACCAGTGCAGAGGAGGGAGAAGCCGCTGAAATGCGCCGTCAGATCCAGCAGAGGTGAATGAACAGAAATATTCAGCTCAATGAGCATGACCATTCAGCTCCGAAGAGAAAATCTGAATGAGTGGTTGAATACCAGCTCCTTTTATACCCGTATGTTCGGGGGAGTGGCATGCAAATACCACTCACCAATTTTCATTGGCCTTTTATCAAAGACCAGAGGTGTCTCGGGCTCCCAAGAGTGACCCCTAGTGTCACTACATCGACACAACGTCGAGTGAGTGACAGATAGGGAACTGTTTGTTTCTGCAAGTGTGAGCTGAGAGTCGTGCCTCGGGTAAGGCCGCATTAAGAAGCATCGGATGCTCTCAAAGCAAATGCAGAAACTGACTATTAAACACATCAGAAATTCATACTGTATCTGAGGATGTTGTAAGGACCTCTAACTAACCACAGCCAACAAGATACAACATTGGCATGTTGAGATGACGCTAAAAGGGAGGAAGGAAAAAGATAGAGAGAAAGAGAGAGAGAGCTTAATGCAGTCAGTGGCAATGAAGGAGGCAGGCAGTCTTTTTTTCAGTAATGGCCTTTAATTGGAAGTGGAGTCATGCATTAGACAGACAGCCAAAGAGGAAAATAAAAATATACGTCATGCACCACTCATCACATGGCTCAGTCTGACAAGCAGTTAGAAACAAAATGAGACATATTAATGAAAACATTTGGGACTATCAACTCGATAAAATAAATGAAGTAAAAATAAGACTCTGGAAGCCTTGACAGCTCTTCAATATTGAATGCTCGACAGCTCTTCAAGGAATAGTCATGATTTACTCACTGTCCTGACGTTTCAAAACTATATAACTTTCTTTCTTCCATGGAACACAAAGGCGCATTTTTGAAGAATATGCTGGTCATTCTTTTCCAAGGACTGGGGCTGTCATGCTCTGAAAAAAAAAAAAAAAGAAAGAAATACCATAAAAATCTTCTGCCATACGATGAGGAACAGGCCAAAAATTATGTCGTAATTCACTAAAAATCTTGACATCCGACCTAGCTCTCCTTAGTGCGTTCATGAGAGTAGAGACCTGCTACCTGACCCAAGCTTGACGAGACCTGAACAATCGTAGGGTTTCAGGCCAGGTCGGGTCAGTTTTTTAAGTATAACTCGTAATTTGTGAAAAACAATACGCGTATTAACCGAACGTGTTTTTGTGTGCATCTGCGATTTTTGTTGTTGTTGTTTGCTATATAAACATGTGTTGGACAGATTTCTTTGATTACTGTGCCGCATCTAATTTTTTTCTGCGTCTCTCGCAGGACCACCATATTTTAGTTAAAAAGAATTTGAAAGAGTCTCGAGACACATTTTTTAGCACAGGTGTCACAAAGGTTCGACATTCTGAAGAAGTTAAGTTTGCAAACAGGACTTCATGTGACTGTTACAACGTTACACATTACTGTTGATAAATGGTAAGCCAATGTTTTTTCCCCTTTTGCTCAGGCATCCTGAGGAGCCAGTGTGCCTTGTTTAAACTGTTTATGTTTAGTGTTATGTTTAGTGTTATACAGTTATGAATGTTGCCTATGATGCTTAAATAAAATACAGCCTAATGCAACAAATGTATTTGTTTGGAGAAGAAATTATAAAGAGAGTGAGCGGTTTTATTTTAAGCCAGCATCACAATAGCTTATTTTTCCAGTGATTTTAATATATAAGCTTCATTTACATAATAGCAGGCCAGGCAGAGAAAGACGGAGCATACATTAGGGTCTGCCAGCAGGAGATCGTTAATCCCTTGACCGTCGGGACTCCCTGCTGAGTTATTGGTTCCAGCAACAGGAAAAAAGGATCCAACATGACAGAAAAAATCACTTTGTCACCAGGGCTGGCTTTTGTGTTCATGTCAAGTGACCAGTGAGTTTCTTCTCTTACTGAAGAACTGACAAGACGTCAAGCTGATCTGAATGTTTTCATCTGCAATCGCATTCAGCTGCATATCATCACAAACGCTGATTGAAGTGGCGGTTTTAGCTTGTATGGCGCCATAATTGTTTGGCAGAAATTTGAAGCTCTTCACTGGTAGTGGTGAACCTGCAGCAAACCTTTGGAACGCGAACCGCAGGAAGGGTTTGTGTCGAGGAAGGATCGAGACGTGAAAGTACGCATCCTTCGGGTCTACCGCCGCGAACTAATCTTGATGCCGGACGCTCGCTAGAATGCGTCTTTGCGTCAGCATCTTGAACGGGAGTCTGTGTAAAGCCCGGTTCAGTACTCGCAGGTCCAAGATTGGCCACAACCCACCACCTTTTTTCAGTACAATGAAGTAGGGGCTGTAAAACCCTTTCTTCATCTCGGCTGGAGTGACAGGTTCTATCGCGTCCTTCCGTAGGAGGGTAGCGATCTCCGCGCAAGGTAGCAGTGTTTTCATCTTTCACCAAGGTGAAGTGGACACCGCTGAACCTGGGCGGATGCCCGGCGAAGTGAATCGTGCAGCCGAGTCGGACGGTCCGGACCAGCCCTCGTGACGGATTGGAAGGCACAAGCCATGCGTCCAAGTTCCGTGCAAGGGGGACCAAAGGGACAACATCATCGGATGTACCGGCAGGTGGGGCCTCGCGGCAGGGCGGAGCTCAAGGTGCCACACCACGTCGTGGCCGTGCTGAGTCCGAGGACATCGAAGCACTTACCTGGCTCCTTGTGACCATCCCCGGAACAGCCTGGGATGGGGGAGGAAGAGGCCTGTCCTCATGACCCGTGGAGACTGTCACATCGGGGGCGGATTTGTGCCACAGCTGGGCGCTCAGGGGCGGGAGACCGCCGCTGGAGCGCCAACCTGCCAAATGGAGTGGTGGACGGTGGTCGTGATGCCAGCCGTACACACCGGATATGTGACCCAGAGAACAAGGAAACCACTCTTGCTGAGCTCTTGAGTACTGCAGCCACTTGGACATGCAGCACAATTAAATGCAAAAGGTAACAAAAAGATGAAGATCTGCTTACCAGCTCCAAGAGCAGCGGGTTTCGTTGTCCCTGGGTCGCCCGTCTCAAGGGCGCTTTGAAGCCTTTCAAGGGTTCTGGGTGGCCGTGAGACGGGTGGCGTCTGCTTCCTGCGGTGGGCTCCATGCCGGGCCAGGCCGAAGGGGCGGGCTGCGGCAGAGCCGGTGCAGTCACTGCAGGGGGATGCCCTTGGCGATGAGTAGATGGGGTGCGGGATCTTGAGCCGCGCCGGGGCAAGATATGCCGGCTAGCATCCATCTACTGCTCTACCATTGAGAACTGCTGGGCAAAGTCCTCGACGGTGTTGCCGAATAGGCCTGCCTGGGAAATGGGGGCAGCAAGGAATCATGTCTTGTCGGCCTCACCCATCTCGACCAGGTTGAGCCAAAGGTGGCGCTCCTGGACCACTAGTGTGGCCATCGTCCGCCCGAGAGACCGCGCTGTGACCTCCGTCGCTCGGAGAGCAAGGTTGGTCACCGAGCGCAGTTCCTGCATCAATCCCAGGGCGGAACTACCCTAAGGACCGAGGTGGGAGCCTCTGGGGTGGCTCGCTTTCTTACGAAGGCGTAAGATGTGGGTGGCTCGCTTTCTTACGAAGGCGAGCCGCGACCGCAACGTTGCCATGGACATATTCTCGCAATGAGAACATGACCATCCACGAACGCTGTCTCCGCATGAGCAGTGCCCAGACACGAAAGACAGTGATCGTGACCATTAGAAGGCGAGAGATAACGAGCACAACCAGGAATAACACACAATCAGAAAAGCATCTTTAAAAAGACGCGTCTTTAAAAAGACGTTCCGTGTGTGCGCTCTTTTAGAGAAATATATACTCTTTTATAGGGGAAAAATGCTCTTTCAGAAAATATACTCTCTAGTTTTTCTGCCGAAGCGCCCAGGGGCATTCTCTGCAGTGCACCAGTGCAGAGGAGGGAGAAGCCGCTGAAATGCGCCGTCAGATCCAGCAGAGGTGAATGAACAGTAGTATTCAGCTTAGTGAGCATGACCGTTCGGCTCAGAAGAGAAAATCTGAATGAGTGGTTGCATACCAGCTCCTATTATACCCGTATGTTCGGGGGAGTGGCATGCAAATACCACTCGCCGATTTTCATTGGCCTTTTATCAAAGACCAGAGGTGTCTCGGACTCCCAAGAGTGACCCCTAGTGTCACTCCATCGACACCAACGTCGAGTGAGTGACAGATAGGGAACATCTCATTCCCTCCATCGGGGAACGGAGGTTACACAAGTAACCATGACGTTCCCTATCTGTCACTCACTCGACGTTGTGTCGATGTAGTGACACTAGGGGTCCCTATACAAAACGCCACAATTGGCTGAACTGTGTTACGTGAACTGGCGGTGTGTGGTGGGCAGACTACTGTGTGCCTCATAGCCAGCACACCAGGTTGACACGTAACCTCCCCCAACATAGTTATGAGTGTCGAACTGCCCTTTGGGGACAAGTCGACTACCCAAAAGATAGAGACAGGCTAGCCCAGTCGTGGCCTCTTTTCCCCTTCTTTTTGCACTCCCTAAAAAAGAATTATCCGACTGGGCCAGCAGGTCTAGTCGGGGGGTGTCCCTCCCAAGGGGAAGACACCACGGAGACCACACCTCGCCCAAAGAGAAGGGGGGATATTTAAGTGGAAAAATACATCACATGGGTCTTCAAGGTAGATCCTATCAAACAGGGGAGGAGTTACTACAAACATGGAGACTGGGGCAGAGGGGCTCTGCCCTAGGAAGATGCAGTTTGCCAACAGGGAAACGAACTAGCGGAAGATATATATCGCATGGGGTTAGCCTTACAGGGAACCGCCACATGCAGAGCACCTACCCCAGAACAGGACTCTTAGTTAGCACGTGTACTGGGCTGGCAGCGAGTCTCTCCAAAAACCCGACTGCCACAGGGCTCGGAGGAAGTCAACCAGGGAACACAGTTTGTGAACACTACTGGGAATTAATGGCGCACATTTTCAGCTCAAAAGGAGGTGGAATGCACTATGTGCAAGCTATACACCCAGCCAGCTATCCCGGGCTTATCCGCTTGTATTGCGTGCCACTACCTGGGATGAAACCGGTTCCACCCGGAGGTTGTAGAACCTTGCAAAGGTGTTGGGTGTTGCCCAGCCTGCTGCTCTGCAAATGTCTGTTGGAGAGGCACCCCTGGCCAGGGCCCAGGAGGCCGCTACACCCCTGGTAGAATGGGCTTGTAGCCCTACCGGGGATGGCATGTCCTAGGCGTGATATGACATAGTTATGGCGTCAATGAGCCAGTGGGCGATCCTCTGCTTGGAGACAGCGCTTCCTTTCCACCAGAGCAGACAAAGAGCTGCTCAGAGATCCTAAAGCTCTGCGTGCGATCCCAATAGATGCGTAAAGCGCACACCGGACACAGCAATGACAGGGCTGGGTCTGCCTTCTCCTGGGTCAGTGCTTGCAGGTTCACCACCTGGTCCCTAAAAGGGGTCGTGGGAACCTTGGGCACATAGCCCGGTCGGGGTCTCAGGATCACGTGAGAGTAGCCCGGACCGAACTCCAGGCACGTTTCGCTGACAGAGAACGCTTGCAGGTCTCCTACCCTCTTGATGGAAGTGAGCACAGTCAGGAGGGCAGTCTTCAAGGAGAGTGCCTTAATCTCCGCTGACTGCAAAGGCTCAAAGGGGGCTCTCTGTAGACCCTGAAGAACTACAGAGGTCAGATGAGGGAACGAGGCGTGGTCTGGAGGGATTCAGCCTCCTGGCGCCTCTTAGGAACCTGATGATCAGGTCATGCTTCCCTAAGGACTTATGTACACCTTCAAGGTGGAAGGGGACAGTCTCCATTCCAACCTCTCCTGCAGGAAGGAAAGCACTGATCCAACTGCGCATCTCTGGGGGTCTTCACGTCGGGAAGAACACCACTTAGCGAACAGACGCCACTTAAAGGCATACAGGCGCCTCGTAGAATGGGCCCTAGCCTGAGTGATCGTGTCTACCACCGCTTAGGTCTTCCACGTCCCATCCAGGGGCCAGACATGGACATTCCAGGAGGTCTGGTCGTGGGTGCCAGATGGTGCCCCGTCCCTGAGAAAGAAGATCCTTCCTCAGGGGAATTCACCAGGGGGGGGCTGTCACGAGGAGTGTGAGGTCCGAGAACCATGCCTGGGCGGGCCAGTAGGGTGCTACCAGGACGAACTGCTCCTCATCCTCTCTGACCTTGCACAGGGTCTGCGCAAGCAGGCTCACTGGGGGAAAACACATATTTGCGCATGCCAGGGGGCCAGCTGTGTGCCAGCACGTTTATGCTGAGGGGGGCCTCGTTCAGGGCATACCAGAGCGGGCAGTGGGGAGGATTCTTGGGAGGCGAACAGGTGCACCTGGAGACCAGTTCTAGGGGAACACCTGCCTGTAGAAACGAGAGGTCGGTCCAAGGGCTGAAAAGACGGTGACAGACCAGCGTGATGACCACGCGATGTGTCCCGCGGTGTCATGCCCATCTCGGGACTCGAGTCTGAAGCCAGTGCTGAAGCGGTCTCATATGCATCAACCTGAGCGGGGTGGCCACCGCTGAGGATGCCATATGCCCCAGGAGCCTCTGAAAAAGTTTCAGTGGAACCGCTGTTTTCTGTTTGAACGCCTTCGCCTTCAAACAGACCAACACCGACTGGGCGTGCTTGTTCGTGAGGCGCGCTGTCAAAAGACCGAGTCCAACTCCAAACCAAGAAAAGAGATGCTCTGAACCGGGAGGAGCTTGCTATTTTCCCAGGTGACCCGAAGCCCTAGTCGGCTGAGGTGTGAGAGCACCTGTGTGCACACAAAATGTCCCGAGAGTGAGCTAAGATTAGCCAGTCATCGAGATAGTTGAGAATGTGAATGCCCACCTCCCTTAGCAGGGCAAGGGCTGCCTCTGTGACCTTTGTGAAGATGTGAGGAGACAGGGACAGGCTGAAAGGGAGGACCTTGTACTGATATGCCTGACCCTCGAATGCAAACTGCAGGAAGGGTCTGTGTCGAGGAAGGATCGAGACGTGGAAGTACACATCCTTCAGGTCTACCGCCGCGAACCAATCTTGATGCCGGACGCTCGCCAGAATGTGTTTTTGCATCCGCATCTTGAACGGGAGTCTGTGTAAAGCCCAGTTCAGTACTCACAGGTCCAAGATTGGCCGCAACACACCGCATCCCAACGGTGAAGTGGACACCGTTGAACCTGGGCGGATGCCCGGTGAACTGAATCGCGTAGCCGAGTCGGACGGTCCGGACCAGCCATTGCGACGGATTGGAAAGCGCAAGCCACGCGTCCAAGTTCCGCGCAAGGGGGACCAAAGGGTCAACGTCGTCGGACGTACCAGCAGGTGGGGCCTCGTGGTGGGGCGGAGCTCGAGGTGCCACACCATGTCGTGGCCATACTGAGTCTAAGGACATCGAAGCACTTATCTGGCTCCTTGTGACCACACCCGGAACAGCCTGGGATGGGGGAGGAAGAGGCCTGTCCTAATGACCCATGGAGACCGTCACATCTGGGGCGGATTTGTGCCACAGCTGGGCGCGCAGGGGTGGGAGACCGCCGCTGGAGCACCAAACCTGCCAAATAGAGTGGTGGACGGTGGTCGTGATGACGGCCGTGCACACCGGATATGTGACCCAGGGAACAAGGAAACCGGTCTTGCTGAGCTCTTGAGTACTGCAGCCATTTGGGCATGCAGCGCAATTAAATGCAAAAGGTAACAAAAAGATGGAGAGATCTGCTTACCAGCTCCAGAGCAGTGGGTTTCGTCGTCCCTGGGTCGCCTGTCTCAAGGGCGCTTTGAAGCCTTTCACGGGTTCTGGGCGGCCGTGAGACGGGTGGCGTCTGCTTCCTGCGGTGGGCTCCACGGCGGGGCCGGGCCCAAGGGGCGGGCTGTGAGGAGCCGGTGCAGTCACCGCAGGGGGATGCCCTTGGTGACGAGTAGACGGGGTGCGGGATCTTGAGCCGCGCCGGGGCAGGATATGCCGGATAGCCTCCGTCTACTGCTCCACCGTCGAGAACTGCTGGGCAAAGTCCTTGACGGGGTCACCGAATAGGCCAGCCTGGGAGATGGGGGCAGCAAGGAATCATGTCCTGTCGCTTCACCCATCTCGACCAAGTTGAGCCAAAGGTGGCACTCCTGGACCACTAATGTGGACATCGTCCGCCCAAGAGACTGCACCGTGACCTCCATCATTCGGAGAGCGAGGTCGGTCACTGAGCGCAGTTTCTGCATCAATCCCGGGGCATAACTACCCATGTGCAGTTCCTTTAGCGCCTTGGCAGATTGCAGGAGAGCCATGGCATACAGGGCAGAGGCAGCTTGTCC
This sequence comes from Myxocyprinus asiaticus, assembly GCF_019703515.2. Lineage (NCBI taxonomy): Eukaryota > Metazoa > Chordata > Actinopteri > Cypriniformes > Catostomidae > Myxocyprinus > Myxocyprinus asiaticus. The sequence continues at coordinate 35,233,578 of NC_059361.1, forward strand.
AGCAGCACCGTAGGCCTTGGCCGTCAGAGATGATGTAAACCTACAGGCCTTGGACGGGGTCTTTGGGCACCCGTGCCAGGTGGCGGCACTCTGCGGGCATAGGTGCATCGCGAGCGCCTTTATCCACCGGGGGATTGCCGAATAGCCCTTGGCCACCCCACCATCGAGGGTAGTGAGGGCAGGGAAGCTGAAAAGATCGGGACCGGGCAGTAAAAAGTGCCTCCCATGACCTTGTCAGCTCTTCAGGCACTTCCGGGAAGAAAGGAACGGGGCGGGGTGTGGCTTTGAGCGGTGCCACGAGCCCAGGAACCAATCATCGAGCTGCGAGGGTTCAGGGAAGAGCAGAGGGTTCCACTCTAGCCGGCGCTCGCGGCTGCCCGGGAAAGCATGTCATCATTTCCGCGTCAGCCTGTGACTGGGCAATCATCCCCGAAGGGAGGAGCCCAGCTGAAGCTTCCACGTCCGACTGGACGAGCCCGCTCTCTGATGCTGCGCTTGAGAGCTCATCACTTTCGTGGGCTCCGAATAAGAGGTCGAACTCGCCGTGAGACGAGCCGGCGGACTCATCCGGAAGCCCGATCGGGGCAGACGAGCGTGCTGGGGAATGGGAGGTCCGCAGGGGGATACCCGGCGGAGGCGGTCCCATTGGGGTCCCCAAATCGCCCCCAGTACTAGCCGCGTTGGCCTCATACCCGTGGGTAAAAGGACCGAGGCGGGGAGCCTCTGGGGTGGCTTGCTTTCTTACGAAGGCGAGCCGCGACCGCATCGTTGCCATGGACATATCCTCGCAATGAGAACATGACCATCCACGAACGCTGTCTCTGCGTGAGCAGTGCCCAGACACGAAAGACATCGATCGTGACCGTCAGAAGGAGAGAGAAAACGAGCGCAACCAGGAATAACACACAATCGGAAAGGCATCTTTAAAAAGACGCGTCTTTAAATAGACGTTCCGTGTGTGCCACTCTTTTAGAGAAATATACTCTTTTAGAGAAATATACTCTTATTTCTGCCAAAGTGCCCAGGGGCATTCTCTGCATTGCACCAGTGCAGAGGGGGGAGAAGCCGCTGAAATGCGCCGTCAGATCCAGCAGAGGTGAATGAACAGTCGTGGGAATTCAGCTCAGTGAGCATGACCGTTCGGCTCAGAAGAGAAAATCTGAATGAGTGGTGGCATACCAGCTGCTTTTATACCCGTATGTCCGGGGGAGTGGCATGCAAATACCACTCGCCAATTTTCATTGGCCTTTTAAAAGACCAGAGGTGTCTCGGGCTCCCAAGAGTGACCCCTAGTGTCACTACATCGACATAACTTCGAGTGAGTGACAGATAGGGAACATATTTTTACAGTATGCTGCATTGTGGAACTGTAATTATGGGCAGCATTTTTTCTTCTCAGGGCATTGGTTGTGGGATGGACAGTTGTTATGAGTTAGTCCATTTGCAGCAGCTCATTAGGCTTGTGTCTCTTGATGGAGGCAGAGTTTCATTTTCTCTGTTTTAGCTCACAGATCAGCTCAGTGCTTATCAAAGCTTGACAGATGACAAAATGGAAGTCTTTGTCATAGCTTTCACCAACAGGCTTAATTGAATGTGTCTCTAAGATGCTCAAATGTCTGGTAAACTAAATTAAATTCGAACAACCATATGAATACAAGCAAAGAGGCCTACGCTAACTGGTGGCGCATACATTCTCGGTGAGTTAAGAAACAACATAGCAAGCTGATAATATACTGAGGATTCAGTTTGGACAATACTGCCTTTGTTACCGCTGCAACTGTTTGACGCTCATCTTATAATGTTGCATAATTTGCCTAGCAACGTTACCAAAAAACCAAACTGCAACAAAATGTAGCCCTATCAAAGCATAAGCATTGAAATCTGCATGTACTTGGATATTACAGTTACTGTGATAATGCCTGATCTAATCAAGAATTTTATCGACAGTTTATATATTTTTATATTTTCTCACTCTGTCAAACACAACCAGATAAGATAGAAGCTATATCATCACTTTTAGATGAATCTCATGAAGCTTGTTAAAATCTCTGGGTCATATTTCACCACAAAATCAAGAGGGAAAAAAATAATAATAATATTTTGCATAAAGAAAAGGGTGCTGTTTTTGTACCATTAAAATTTATGACATAATTTTCATTAATTTCACAGCACGTTTCCCCCAATTCTCATTACTGGGGGATCTCATTTTCATTAGCGTAATGTGTAAAAAGGGATATATTATTTTAATTTGTGAAGCATTTAAACAGTATAGTAGTATTTGTCGTAAAGCATTTAAACATAAATGTAGCATTTGTAGTACTGCCTTTAATGTATTTTGATTTTAATAAAAAATTATTGTGTCTGAACAGTATTACAGTAATGAGAATCTAATGAGTCATCAATGAGAATAATGAGAGTAATGATTACAAATAAACACAAAAGTAAAACATCCAGAATATTATGGTAATGAGAATTTGTGGCTGAGTTTGTGTTGTCTTAACTTATATAAATATGACAAATTATAACATTTAGATTACACCCAACACTGCACATATCATATTATTACACCGAAGCTTTAAATGGTGAAATCAAACATTTCTCATAACATTTCTCTTGGTTTTCTCCAGTTTGCTCAAAACACAACCTAACTGGTTAGCCTACTAGCTTAGCGTACTTTTAGCGATTAGCCTTATAGGTAAACGTTAGCTGACAACAGCTCTCTCTCTCTTCCCTCCTACTCTCTGCTGTCTCTCTGTTGTTAGTGCTTGAGAAACATACACTTCTTTTAAAGTTTTCTTTCTTTATATTTTCCATGGTCACTGACTGCGCTAACATGACTGTCCCTTGAGACCTCACTGTATGGAGCAAGGATGTTTCTAGGACAGCCTGATCTGATGAATTCACTCTCTCTCTCTCTCTCTCTCTCTCTCTCTCTCTCTCTCTCTCTCTCCCTCTCTCTCTGTAAGTGCACTTTTCTGAGAATGGAAGGACTGTGAGAAATGGTGCTATCGAGAGAACACATAACACAGATTTGGTGTTTGAGGACACGGTTCTCTCTGTAAATGCATTAAAGTAGTGCAAAGACACGCACTGACTGAGGGGAAGTGGAGACTATCTGCTACTCTTACAACCTTTTTTGGTGGACATTGCATGGCGTCATTTACACAAGCAGGGTAGGATCAACATCCTTTGTTGGTCCTGGAACAACATTATTATAAAATAATCATCGCCCAGCCCCCAACTTTAATCTCAACCCTGACCCTGGAACCAAATTATTTTCATGATGTTCGGTTCTGTTGATGGTTCTTAAATGTCTGCATTCTTCATGTGAAATGAAGAGAACAGTATGGCTGGGTATTGCCAACCATCTCGCAATATGATAGGTATCGCGATACACGTCACAATTCAATATATTGCGATGCATCATGATGTCATAATTGGAAGTGGTACTCACTTTTTTGACTGGGGTGGCCAGTGTTGGGGGGGGGGGGGGCTTATTTAAGGGTGGCATTAAGGGTAACTCAACGTCCCTGATAATAATAAAATTAATAATAATAAGAAGAAGAAGATATGTACATTTTCAGGAATTTCAATAGTCAAATTATATTTAGTAAACTAATTGATTAATTATTATTAAATGCTAACTGCTTATAAAGTTATATGTAACCTTTGTCTCTTTGTATGTAAATTTTTTTTATGTCAAAATACATTCACCTATCCCAGTTTATTGTTCATTATAAGTTAGTTAGCCAGTTGTGGGTTTACCTCCCCCAAAAGTATTAACACTGAGCCTCAAAGGCTCTATCAAAACATTGATGTTTATATTTAGAGCGGCCCACTCAGCTCCACCCATCCCTTTCTTGTTCAACCTATAGTGTGTGTTTGAGGCGTGGCTACTTGAACTAGCTGTTTAGCCAAGGGAATAAAAACAACCATGGCAGACATGTTACAGAAGAAAAGTTAGCTTTGTCTACAAATGTTAAAGCCAAAACTCAAAGACTTGCTAAAAGACACAGAGACAAAAAATGGAGTAAAATCAGAGTGAACATTGGCGTCAGTTTACAAGGTGGAAGACACACACATGCACACACACCACCACCACCAATAATGATATCGCTCTGGCACAAAAATGAGATTATACACAGCAAGTGGCTAATTCACTGGCGTCTCCCCCAGCAATGATTGGCTGCATGAATGTAATTGTATTCATCTCGCATTCAGCGTTTATAAGTACTAAGTAATTTTACCTTTCATATCTTACACGCGCATCTACGTGAGGCGAATTAAGCTTAATTTCATATGAATCACCACAGCAGACACACCAGCATGCTTCACAGACAGGATAGCCAGAGCTCTGGGATAGCGTGAGTTAAACAGGCTTCACTCGATATCACAATGGAGACCACAAAACTTATTTGACCCATTTAAATTCTACAGAGAATGTTGTACAGTACTTAAAGTGTTAGAGAGCCCTGACATTAAAGGCATCACTGACAGCCCTTACAAAATTCGAGAGTTCATGGCAAATTTGCTACAAATTCACCACTGATAATTTTCACATGCAAATGGGATTTTTGGCAAACTTGTAGCAAATTGTCAATTGTTGTCAAAGGTTTGCTGCAAGTTCACCACTACCGGTGAAGAGCTGCAAACTTCTGGCAAACATATGCGGCAAGCTCAGTTGCATATGAAAATAATGAATTTGTGGCAAGTTTGTGGCAAGTTTAACTCTGGACTTTTTTTAAGGGCAGGTAAATGTTTTTTTGTTTTTGTTTTTTACTGCTGCAACACTGGTATAGATTTACATTAAATCTATTAGGGTGAATATATTAGTCTTCATTATTATTACATCTGTAAAAGTTGTATTTAAAGATTCTACATGTTTTCAGACCATCAGTTTTTTCATACCAAAAACTATAGTTTATTTTTTAGACAGATGTGGCAGAGCAGAGGGCGGGGCCGGGTCGTGATTCCGCACACCCAGCCCCTAATTAGGCTGATTAAGCCTGAGAGGGATAAGGCCGACCGGAGACAGCAGTGCGAGAGAGAGAGAGTTACGGACAGCTGACCAACGGAGCAGCCGCCGGGGGACAGAGGAGCCCGGCCGCCTGAGAGCGGAGGAACGGCTACCGACCACGAGGGGAGGAGGGGCTCCTTACCAACCGCCTGGAGCAGTCAGGGCCGCTGCCAGGGGTGGAGGAGATTCCTTCCGTCCACCGAAAACGCGGCGGGGTGTTCCGCCCGTCAGGGGCCGGAGGACTGTCTCTGATCCGCCCAGGGAGGCGCGGCTGCTCTGTTGGGGTGGATGGTAGTGGTGAGGACTCTACTACGGCGCATCCCTCCTCCTTCCCGGATTTCGGCACCAGTGTAACACATTCAATGGAAAGGAGGAGGCGAGAACCGGCTTAACAATATAAATGATAATTTAATGAGAAACTTAACCAAAAAGACAAACACACACACAGGTGTCGGTCAGCTATCCGTAACTCTCTCTCTCTCGCACTGCCGTCTCCAGTCGGCCTTATCCCTCTCAGGCTTAATCAGCCTAATTAGGGGCCGGGTGTGCGGAATCCGCCCTCCGCCCTGCCACAACAGACTACCTGCATTGACCTAACCATAGTACTGAGGAGCCATCAATGGTCTTACATGCGGCCTTTATATTACAAATGTCACTGTTAAACAATGAAAGAAACATGGTGAACTTTCATAAGGACACTACAAATTTGAATGAAGCTGATGAAGCAAATGAAGCAAATTTGAATGACACTGAAACAGCAATGTGATAGATTGTGAACAGACTTATAAAGCATTGGTTTACATGTGATTGGCTAGGAATTACCTAGCTAATGGTGCGATGATGTACAGCTGCTAGTCTTCCCACTAGAACTACGCTGCGCTTACATATTTGAATGATTTGACTTTCATGAAAGAACATTTATTTTCCACCCAATTAGATGCTTACTTCACTGGTACTTAACTTGATTGTCCTGGCTCGATGCTTAGATAAATTGAAGATGTTCAGAACCATTCTAAAAAACACTGTGGTACTCTGGTGGTATCTTCATTTAATTTAGTAAGATATCTTATCATTATTTTGTCTGTATTCTGCAAACACTCTTTTTATACATATATCTTTGCAGTAGTATCAGAGTGTAACAGAGTGTAATCAGCACATACTATGGCCGTGTGTTAGCACATTCCGTCATTAATTCAGAATGTAAACAAAATAGATGGCGCATTTTCTACTGCATATATATATATATTACTTTTAATCATCGTCGAGTGGTTAAAACAGCTTCTTTTACTAACCACATGTGAATTCAACTAGAATGAGGCATAAATCGTATATAACACATTTTAATATCACATTAGTTTAGGTTTTACTGAGCATCCTCATATTTAAATGTATCTCTAAACACCTCCCACAGGGGTGTGGTGGGTGTCTGAATGTTCGCAAACAGTATACCATTGCTCGGCTGTTTCAAACTTATTTTTATACCTGAACGATGAACGCAGAAGAACATCTCCAGATGTATATTGAGGCATAAACATATACCCCGCCTCCAACATACCTTTCTAGGCCACTATGGAGAGATGCAGGAACACTTTATCAGAGAGCAATCATGCAAACTCTCCTGACTCCACAGAAGTAGGACTGCTCTAGAGTGCAGCAGTGGGAGAGACAGAGCTAGAGAGAGTCAGAGAGAGAACATGGGTTCATCAGTTCTGCTATTCCTTGAAAAAAGCACTTTTACCTCATGTCTCTTGCCCTCACATAAAGGGGTCTTTCTCTGTCTATTTTTGTTCTCTCTTTTCAATCCTCTCTCTAAAAACATGGTCAATTTTTCATGAAGATGTGTCTGAAAGTAATTCTATTTACAGGCACACGAGCACACAGTATGCTCTCTCCGGGAGTACATGCTGCTTTAGAGGTGCTACTTTAGATATAATGCCCTTGTATGACTTTTGCTTAGAAAAGTCCAAATTCTTTCTCTAAAACTTAAACCACACTTTAAAACAACAGAGGATATTGATAGTAATTTCTACGTGATCAATTAAATAATTACAGCACATTTTTTCTTTTGGTTTTTATAAATGTTATACTTTTTAAGAAATGTAAGATCTCTCTTTTAAAATCTCACATTGACTTACACTTACAGTAACTGTTCAGTGTTCAAAATGTAACCAAAACAACAATAATAGTTCACATTAATATTTGCATATTGAATTGTGATTGGTCTTCTTTCTTACATTTATTTGCATTCTGAATTTTGATTGCTGTTTCTTTCTTAAGGCCTTTGCACATGCACATCAAAGGCTATGCGAGTATGAGAGGTGAATCACCAACAAATGGCCCTTTCCCATAGAAAGCGAAGCAAATGTTCGCCGTTAGCTCATTCACGCCTTTACAATAGGTGCCGCTAATCGACAAGCAATTTAGATATTAAAAAATTATATTAACGTTTAAAATGTTATCATTTGGAGCAATATTAATTATATGCCACTGTCACGCATAATGTATATACTTGTGTTAAGTGCATTTGTTGAAAATCACTGCGCAACGAAGACTCATAATGTTAAAACAAATGTTTGACTGTATCGTATTGCCATGTAAATCTGCTTGTTATATTTGCTAAAAACCCTTCATGTTACTTATTAAATGTGATGAAATTTAAACGCTCCAAGAGCGCAAGCAATAAAACACAGATACTTTAATACTGCAAACAACAGACGAGGCTGTTAACGACTATTAAAACAAGCACTGCCATTACGATTTACGATCACAGACTGCACTGCAAGTCACAGCAATAATATTATGATTAATATCTGGCAAAGAAAAACACTTAAGATCCGTACAGTTGTTTATTAAAAACTGATACAAAGGCAAAGATGCCGTGATACACAGTACATAGTATATTAGAGATCCTCTAATCTAACTCACGTAAGATTAAATGCAAAGGCCAAACAATGCGGCAATATGGAATAAACTATGAAGACAATTCACATTAGATCAGATCATTTTTAAAGGGGATGCAAGGCAGTGATGCAACTATATCATTTACATGTTAAGAGAACCCATATGAAATGTTATTCTTTTTTCAGTTTAAGGCATTTGATGCAAATAAACTACACTTTCTCACTGCTGGTTCAGGATTTCTTCCTCAAATTCCTTCAGCGTTTAATGTTGGTAAAAACAGCTTTCTGTGCTGTAGTGCCACATGTTGCTCTGGTTCTGGTAACTCCAACGGTTTATGGCACGTGATCTAAAGCTAATTTGTCAGGGCATTTCTTTGCTGGATGAAGAAAAAAAATCAACACACTTATGTAAAAAAAAAAGCTTCACTTTGATGTCGCACGGTTTAGCATAAATGTTCGCTCCAGGTGAGAATGGCTCGTTAGGAATAAATTTTTTCGATTCAAAATGCTGATCACAGTGAGAAATCGCACCAAAACTTTGTTTTCCTTTACTGGTAAATGTACCACATGTGCTATCAAATGGACATGTATAGGTACTTATGATAAAACTTTACTAGTATTTTCAAAAAGGTCGTGTTCACACATGACATCAAACATGAATATTGCTGTAAATTTTCTGGAAAACACTGTATGTGTGAGCTCCAGTTTCCAGGTAAAATGTCCACATAGGGGCACCAAAAACGATTTGTAAAGCAAGTTGTTTTTAGTTGTAAATGATTCAATACAGTGAAGAGGAATACATATTTCATTAACTCTACCCCCAAACTCAAACCCCAATCCGTAAACCTAACCGTCAGAGGAGTAAAAGTGCCATTTTGGAGGGAAAAATGGAACCTTTGAATCATGCTCGTCACTGTTTGTGCGAACGCGATTACTTCCTGCTAGTCAGAAGCTCAGCAGAATGGGGTCGATGTCAGAGTACTAGAACATTTGGAAGCAATATGCCGACTTTCTGTGTGATCATGTTGCATATACACTGCAAAGAAAGTGTTGTGAAATGTGTCGATTCTCACAGAAAAAGCCAACAGAAAAGAAAACATATAGAGAGTGTTGTGAAAACGGCAAAACGGCAGCATTTTATTTATAAAGAACCTAAGCTTACCTAAAACTTTAACAACATTCTTTTGCTGCCTTGCAAGCACTGCTATTCAATAAATGCAAATTGAGTTTAGGTAGCCATTACTACCTCTATTTAAAAAGGGATTGAATGGCCACATACTTAGGTGGATACACAGCATCTATTTCACATCCTGCGAATGTGATATCTGCCGCTTTCTCCCTCACGCACACACATAAACACCTTGCTTTTATGGCATTGTTGGTCAAGGGCATCTTCTGGTGATTAGTAGTCCAGCTGCATTGCTGTTCAAGGACTAACACAGGAAGAGCCCCAGTTATTTTAGGGTGGCATGCTTGCTAAATTAAACCAGAAAGATGGGGGCACTTTCATTTCAGTCATGCCGTAAATAACACTGAACCCCAGAAATGTCTCAATAAAACTCAGTATCAATATCAACCTTGGGAGGTAAGTTAAATTGTTCAATTCAAAAATCAATTGTAAAACTATTTTAATTCTGAGCCAAATCATGTATTAGTGTTTCATAAGTGAGATAAATGAAGATGAAAACAGAGGACAGAAGGGAGAAAATAAGGGCTAAAAGGTGCCTAATCCAATAACTGAAACATCCATCTCCATTTCTTCATTTACTTGCATGTTCTAGCGTTTGAGTTTTGCTGCAGCTGTCCTCCGCAATGCACATACTCTGCAGTGTTATACTAATGATATATACTACACCAGCACACAGATCTAGACGAGAAAGAGAGGGGAGTGTCTGCCTATTTAGTTAGCCTTATACCAGCAGTCTCAATGTGCGCAATATTGATCTGTCAGACAACACTGCTGAAGTCAGTTGCTGTTCTGCTTACTGGAATTTTAAACTTGTTACCATTACTCAAAGGTACCGTGGTGATACAACGGTACAGTGGCTGTAACAGATGGTAATATGATACTTTGATACATGCCATGGTACTTTATGCTTACCATAACCATGAAATTTAAATGGTAATCCAAGGTACTTCAAAGAATACCATGGTATAACTGAGGTGCCTCAAACAATACGCTGAAAATCTTTCAAAGATTTTATGCAGAAAACTAGGCAAACAGATCCAGTGATTAGTTTTTCCTTAAAAGGTCTCATTGTAGCAACCTGGCCAATCAGATTGGAGCTTGCTAGAGAAAGTTTGTTTGTAATATGTGTAATGGTGGCCAGCTGATAGATAGCTGTGCAATGTGTATAAACCTCACTCTCCTGACTTCAAGAGGTGCACTAGTGACTGACACTAGGGGCTGTAGCCTATAAACTCCTTGTTAGCGCACCTGCCTCCCATGCTGGAGACGCCGGTTTGAGTCCCGTACGGAGCTGGTAAAACAGGAGCGTTACATATGCATTAGATGTTCAGTGAATGGACTATGGGTCTGTTGGTGTGCTGTCTGAGGCTGAGACTACCTTGGTCTAAAAACAATCCTAGAATTACCATGGTGCATTTTTCTTTTTTGTAAGTGAACATCAAAAAATCCCTAAATAAATGGATAAAGAATATCGTAAAAATTACTTGTAAGGGATATGAAGGCGTATAAGATACATAATGCTAATTGTTGGCATCTGTTTCCATTGGCAAATGATGCTGTCAGACACATATTTTCCAAAACAGACATCTTTCATACCTCAGTGTGTCTGCTTAATTTAATTAAAGGTAGACGGTGCCCTTCCCCTGGAGGAGGGCACAGAAAGGGCATCAGAATTTGTATTCACACACATGCATGCCATTGAAAAGATGTGTAAACATACACACACACACACACACACACACACACATTGTGGAAAGCCAAGGAGCAAGTCAGGGACATGTTTTGAGAAGTCGTATTTCTATGCTCTTGTGTTAAATATTTTTCTTATAATTTCAGTTGAAAAAAGGACTCAAATATAAATATAGTTATAATCAGGTAAAATTAGGTGTATACAGAAATAAAAGGTGTATTTAATACTTTATCTTATGTCTTATTTTTCTTAACTAGAGGACAACTAGGAATTTTCAAACTTGGTGCACCCGGATTGGTCACGAATTTTGAGGTGCCCAGTTTAAACATGTGGAAATACAAATTCAATTTGAGTGCTACGACGGAGGGGAAGGTTATCAGTGAATAACAACTCAAAGGAATAGTTCACCCAAAAAATCATTTCTTATAATTTACTTACCTTTATGCCATCTCAAACTCATAAGACTTTCTTCTGCAGAACACAAACAAAGATATTTTGACAGAGTTATGATGTGGATATATCCATACAATTTAAGTCAACTGGGTCTAACAAGCTCCAAAAAGGACATAAAGGCAGCATAAAGGTAATCCATATGATTCAAATGGTTTAATCCATGAAGTGATACTATCGGTTCTGGATAAAAACAGACCAAAATGTAACTCCTTTTTCACTATAAATCTTGACTTGATTACACTTCCTCGCACTTGATGCACGCGCAGAGCGTGTCTACAGCATGAGGACATGTAATCAAGCTTCAAATCATGATTGCACCAGGAAGACTGCAGATGGCATGATTTATAGTGAAAAAGGAGTTACATTTTGGTCGGTTCTCACCCAAAACTGATCGGATCGCTTCAGAAGACATGGATTAAACCACTCAACAAATATGGAATAACATTGCCTTTATGTCCTTTTTGGAGTTTAAAAGTTTGGACCCGGTTGACTTGCATTGGATGGATATATTCACATCATACAGTATATCCATTAAAAAATATCTTTGTGTTCTGCAGAAGAAATAAAGTCATATGAGTTTGAGACTACATAAAGGTGAGTAAATGATGAGAGAATTATAACTTTTGGGTGAAATATTCATTTAAATTTCGCATTTCAAGACTTGGAATATAGCACACGAGTCATATGGACTACTTTTATGGTACTTCATGGTGCTTTTTGGCTATTTTGGGTTTGGAATGGCATGAAAAAACCTTAGGAAAAAATGTTCATTTTGGGTAAACTATTCCTTTAAAACACACATAGAGATTTTTTTTTAAAAGAGGCAATGGATTGGCACATTTACATTTTCAGTTGGACAAACTTCAGAGAATGCCTGACCAACACTTTTTTGACCTGCTTTACAAATTTTAAAGACCTCTTTGAAGCATAGTTTCATAGCTGTGTTCTAGAGAACAAGGAAATCAATCAATATCACAACATTTAACACAAAGCACAAACAAATTATGCACATAAATGATGCAAAGGATAATTGCATATGAAACTATGTGGCTTAGTATCTTACAACAGTGATAATGGGCTGAACACATGAGGTAGTGTGTTGGTAAAAATCAGTTGATTAAATGTGTAATGTCTGCACATTTGTTGAGACATGCATTTGGCACTCTTCTGCCTTTGCATGTTTGTGTTTGTGTGTTTTCAGTATGTAATCAATTAATTTATTTGATTGGGTGGGGGGAGAGAGAGGGAAAGAGACAGAGACAGAATGAACAAACAGACAGCTGTGTCTTTGTCATGTTAATTACCTATTAATGGCACGTAATTATTTGTAGACTACTGGTATACAATCATTCATACGCAACACACACAACTACACATACATAGAGGTAGGTGGTGAAACAAAACATTGTGCGTTGAACAAACATTTGAAAAAAAAGCCTCATTTCCATTATCAGTGATGTATCTCATTATCTCATATCCCTTGGTAAACAGCATCTACATACTCCCACATGTTCTGTACCTCGACTAATGTTACATACTTATATGACATCATAATTATCTGCACTGCATAAACAAATTAACACCAAACATTTATGCTTTATTTTGTGAAATGGATGCATTTTAATTAAAAATAAACTTTATATCAATTATCAGTTGTTCACTACTGAATTATGGTAATGGGGTTAAAATGTTAAGCTTGCCCCCTATACTGACCATTATTGAGTGTATCCGATTACAAAGTAATTATTTACAGTAATCTAATTACTTCTAATAAAAAGTAATTTAATGCATTACATTTAAAAATGTAATTGTTAATAAAAATCTGACTAGTGATCAGATTACAGTTACTGACTTTCAAATAAAGTAATTACTTTTAAGTACATTACTTGCTCTAAAGTAATATGTATAATACATTTAAAATATGAATTCATATGTACGTCTGTTAGCGTTTCTGTGACAGCACAGGGATGGGCAACTGGCGGCCCACGGGCCGTATACGGCCCTCTTTATCGTTGAATACGGCCCGTCGGACAAGACTGAGGATTGATTTTATTTATTTGAAAAAGGGATTATGTAAAGATTGCATTCAGTTTATGATTTTATTACAACTATTGACCAGAAGAGGTCGCTTGTTCTTAGCAGACCTGCTGATCACTCTAGGATTCTAGTATGCAATATCTTACGCTTGCTCATCATTTATAAGATAAATTGAGCTAAATTTTACCTCAGCTTGTCAGCGACATAGTGTGTGCTATTGTTAATGTACGCAGGTGGAACCAATGTCTTTTGTTTGCCTGGATACTAAATCTGTCATTAAAGATTTCAATTTGATTCGCAAATACACCATTGATCAAGTGATCAAAGAGGCGTACAGTATGAGAGATACATACACCAGAGCTGCTCTCCTCACAGATGTAAAGGGTAAATAAAATACAAGGGTAAAATGCATCAAACGTTTTTACGAAATCCGTGACAGTGCAGGAATCGCCAAAGACATCTAATGCTGTTTCGCTTGTGCTTGTAAAAATGAAAAAGTTGTTATAAGAGGGAGGAATTTTGAAGAAATGCACGACTGAGATGCCTGACTGATTGTTGAAAAATCTTGCGAATAGTGAGAATGTTCTCTGACGCACGGGACTGTTCGGTCCATGCATGTATGTTGTGGTGCTGAAATGTTTTGTATTAATGCACTGAAATGTTATGTTCTTGTATCCATATTTAGATTTTAGCTAGTACCTATTAGCTGTTTTATGAGGTGGGGTTGAAAATGTTGTCTGTTCATTTGTGTGTTTGTCTGTTGCAAATGTAAACAATGCAAATGAGATACATTTTCTTGAAAATGTAAGGCTGAAGTATATTGCTTGTCAATTCAACATTAATTTGTACGTGTGAACGGTATGTTTTAGTAAAAATGCAAGTTACAAAATAATTATATGAGTTTTTATAAATATTGTTAAATAAAAATGTTAATATAGGTAACAAAATCTTTAAAAAAAACATTGCATTAATTGTGCATAGATTACCCACAATAATGAGGAAATTGAGTAAAGGGGTGAAAATTGTTAGAGTGCAGATTTGTAATCTGGTCCCTTGGTAGAAAGGAGAAAAAATGTTGGCCCTCACCCCCTTCAAAGTTGCCCATCCCTGGTGTACAACAGTGGATGAGGAGGTAATATAGACATTTTGAATTTGAAAAGTGATTTAGAAAGTAATTTAAAAGTAAAATAATTAGTGATGATATTACTTTTCTTGGTAAAGTAATCTGATTACATTTTAGAGAAGTAATTAGTAATTTGTAGTAGATTACTTATTTTGAGTAATTTACCCAACACTGATACTTGTGATAAAACAAAGAAGAGACTTGTCTTTAAAGAGTTCACTTGTTGAGAGTATGATGATGTCATTTATTTTATTTATGTTGTAGTTTATTACTTGAAAAGGAAGGCAAATATGTTGGTAACTCGGTTAATGCACAACCTTGGGACACAACTTCAAGTGTTTTTAATTCATTACATTAACTAAAATCTTACAATAGCCTATATAAAAAATAGTAAATACAAAATGATACCTTTTATTTTCATATAGTTTTTCATCAAAATGTGAAGTTGGAAACAGGAGGCAGGCCAAAAAAAGCCAAAGGCATCCTCGTGAAGAAGAACATAAATTAAAGTAGAGTTACTAGGGTTTTGTTGATGTGCTAAGAAACATATCTAACACATTTGGCATCAAAAGTTGGCATAAGCTATCCATTTTTAAAGTTACTTTTAAACATATGCATATGAGGGGCACTAATGGCATCCGTTTTGTCTTTTGCCTCTTTTCAATTAGTGAAGCTAGCAATCTAGAAATGAACAGATTCATTCAGTCTAACTGTGATATTTATTTGTTTTCATGGTCTTGCACTATTGAACTGCTATAATTTAATGTGGTGTTTAAAACAGAACAAAATCCAATCATCCCATCTACAGATGCTGTTTCTGTTGGCTGCTCAGTAATAATGATTTGATTTCAAGCGTCCTCTTGCCTCACATGCGCTGCACCATGAAGTGCTAAACCCGGATGAAGCTTAGTGCAGGCCACCCAGATGGACAATCCCTAAATGAATACGCGTGTGTGTGTGTTTTGTGTCTCTCTGCATGTGTATTTATGTGTGGGTGAACATTTCTGTATGTTTCCATTGGGTTGAAGATTTTTATTTTGATTACATAGGGGCAAAAGCATGGTGCATAGCAAGGTCAGGGATGAGTGATTAAGGTATCCCATCATGCCTTGCACATACAGCCCCTGGCATTTACTTGTTTCCTGTGGCAGATAATCAAAGTCACCAAATGTTGGTTATTTGGGTGTTCCAATCCCTGCACATTACAATAATCCTATGATGGCAGATGTGCAAATACAGCTTGCTATATTAGAATGCCTTAAGCAAACAACTTTCAGACAAATGCACAGTTGGCATGTTTTACTCTGTAGGGAAATCATGCCATGCAACTCTAAGCTTTCTGCACAGTTTCTGGGATCAACTTGCATGCATTCATATAATGAGAAAATATGTTTCCAGGTTCACAGCATTTAGGGTTTGTAAGGAATCTTTCTGGAGTTAAACTAGATTTAAATGGGCTTTCATGTGCAAAACTTGCCGCCACAATGCTAGATGTTCTGAGTGGTTGCCAGAGAATTGCTATATGGTTTCTCTGACTGGTTTTTAGAAAATTAATAGAACAAGTTGCACGATTTGAAGTATTGATCATGTCCATAGCACAAATGGTATGGGACAGGTTATTGACTGAAGTTTGATATGTAGGGTTAGGTGGTTTGTTCGAGGTACGAGCAATAGTTAGTGAAAGCAGTGAGTTAATTTTCAGAACTGCAATAAACAAAATGGTTTGGTAAAATGATCTTCCTAAGGTTCATGCCTCTACTGAATGCTGATAGTTGCTAGGCATTTTAATATACCCATTATCTACCTCTGACCATAATAATGGTCATTTCTAATTCTACAGTAGGGTCAGGCGAGTGCTGGCACAGAGAGATAAGTTTGTTGCCTATAAACTGCTGAGCTCTTTGCCCCCAATACCTCTTAAAAATGTTTCCAACCAGCCCACTATGAACCTGAGCCAAGCACTAATGGATCTGAGACTTCTCCTTAATAAACATCTAATGACCAATGACCTGACAAAGCTACAAATTAGGTGATTCAGCTTAGATGTAAAACAACTGCCTTCCTTTCTGAACCCTGTTATTCTGGGTTCATTTAATTGTATGCCAAAACAAAGACAAGAGGTCTTGTAGAAGTTCTGCAGGTTAGCCTGCCAGCCGACCACTACAACAATAACAACTTAAACTTCTAAAAGAAACTTAATTTGGTTCTCTGAACTTTCCCCACCATTCATCAATACAGCGACAGGAGATTAGATTGAGTTTGTCCGGGGCAGAGAGACACAGGTCTTTTACTACAGTGTTAAGCACAAACTCTGGGGTTGCTCTCTTTGACTATCAGTTGAAGGTCTCAACCCAAACTGCAGCCAGGACACTGATGAAGACTGGCATGGTAATAGCTTTTTTTCTTTTTTTTGGGGGGGGGGGGGTAATGTTTGTCTTGATCTCAGGAGGTCTGGTGTGCCTCGTCAAGAACATTTGTTGAGATAAAACGTATAGGCTCTGTTTACACCTGGTATTAACATCTGTCCCGGGTGATCAGATCACAAGTGGGTAGCACTAAATACAGGTGTAAATGGGGTCCAAAATGTTTTGGGATCTTATCACTCAAACCACATTCTGAGGTGGAAAGAAGCACATGAACACACTGAATTAGTAGTGCAATGGGTCCTAACACAGTGTGCTTTGTTGTATACTGCATATTTTAGCCCAACACAAAGTCGACACGTTGCTACCAAATGTTCTGGTACCCTTACATCGACCCCATTCTGGCGAGTTACTGACAAGCGCCATCCCCCATCAGAAATGTTTGCATCAATTCAGAGGTGATTACCACTCCCTCTGACACTAGTAACAGTGTGTTGCACGAGCAGCCTCAGAGACACGGTTTCTGGTCCCATGGAAACCAGGAAGTAATTGCATTCATATAATCAAAGATGACCGTGAATATAGAGGTTGTATTTTCCCTCTAAGATTTCATTTTTACACTGATGATTAGGTTTAGCGTTGGGGTTTGATTAAGGCATATGGTTAAAGGCGTGGTCACACATACCTTCACGGGCTGAAATTCCGCAGGCGACAAACATTCATCTCAATGGGAATACGTGCGATCGTGGATTTCACGCAATGAAGAATTTCCCCTTGTGGATTTTGTGTGGAGTTCACATTTAGTGAACTTTGACACGCAAATTCGCCGCATTTAACAGTGGGAAGTTGCTTAGTTTGGCAGTGATCTCTGTGTGGGAGGTGCTTCATACACCCCTACATTGAATATTCACAATGGACAAGAATATAATTTTAACGGCAAGTTTCTATTTAACTTAAGTCTCACAGGGTATAAAGTGCAGCATTAAAAAGAGGCTGCTTAAAATAATATTTTGCTGGTTTCACACATGCTCAACATCCACCATCTTTGCCTGCGGAATTTCACCGTGCAAAGGTATGTGTGACCGCACCTTAATACGACTGTATTACATAATTTACAACATAAAACAACTAGTTTCTGGCCCATCCTGTGGACACTTCCTGCTTTGGTCACTGGGGGCAGTGTTTGGAATTTTGGTAAGCATATACTGATTTCAGCAATAGAACTTGCAACCTACTGTCGCCAAATTCACAGTGACTATGTTTACATGGACACAAGAAAGCGCCTTATTGCAAGAAAGCGGCGTTTTGCGAGAAAACAGTGTTCCAGTTTACATGCACTGTATAAGAGGTGTACTCTTTACTCCCGTATACATGTAGCTCGGTCAGTAAGCAGCTTTCTCCACTGCAATGAAATTTACCCACAACGCATAAATTTGTAAATAATGTGTAAAAAACAAATATGGTATCCGAGGAAGACGCATATACGCGAACATGAGGGACCATCGATATTTTACATTGGTGTGTATAAATGAGTTTATTTTATAGTGTATGTGCTCTTCACACTGTATTCCCAAAAATGCTGAATTATTTTCCGCTTTGTTTACTTGTTGTTGGGCTCCAAGACGTTTGTTCTCTGGTCTGTTCGCACACATGCGCACTCTTCAAAAACCAGTTAGAATGCCCGCTTATGTTTTTACGTGACCACATTAGCTGCGTTCTCCGGGAGAAACCTAGGTATGCTAAACCATTTTCTCTAAATCCCTTAAACGGCGTAAGGAAATCGAGATTCCTGTATACAGGAAGTTTCAGAATGCTGCTTTATGCAAAAACCCTGGAATAATCTGTTTTCTTAAATGCGTGTAAACGTGGTCAGTGAGATCAGTCTAACATCCCATGCATACAGAAAATATGCATACTGTGCAAAGTATACAGGACATTTTGCAAAACTATGTTGCTGCTATGGGAAGGGTATTCATTTAAAAAAAATTATAATAATTTAGTAAGCAGTACATTTTACCTGGTACAAAAGCATGTCTCCTGAGCCAAGCTTGTTTTACATCAACAGTCACTCGGATGGCTCCAGAACTCCTGGTATTACTATGAGTGAGTAGGGGGGAAATACAGCCTGCAGCTATCAAAAAAACAGTAAAGGTGAAGAGGTCCCTTGGTAGAATTCAAGCAAGATCAGCTTGACCCAGCACAAGTCTGTTTATAGAGCTCTGAGGTGCAGGCATGCAAAGCACCTCACACATGGTGGTCAACACAAAACATGTTTATCCTTGTTGCAAGTGAACCCGTATTTAATCTAGTTTGGGTCACATTTTTTAACCTTTCGTAGTTTTGTTCTAGGTTTTTGACACATTTTTGGGTCACAACCAGTTGAAAACCATTAAACTAGAGTTCATCCTGAAAGGGAAAATAAAGGAGAAAGAGAGAAAGGGCAAGGTCAAGCTTCTGGGTATTTTGGTGAACTTGTTAAGAACATGGCCACTGAATTGAAGCAATCAGAGAGACTCGAAAATCCAGAAATTTTTGACGAAGCTTTTGAGAAGGCTACCAAATTTCACAACAGAACCAATTCAGTGCCTTGAAAGTAGGCAGCAATCAAAATCAGCCTAAACCTAGTCTGTACTGAATGGGCTCCAATCCAATCCAAGAGCCCTAGAGATGGAATAATGACAAATCGAACTCTACAAAGATTAATATCAGACACACAATTACCCTAAATGGCACTGTGAGAGAGAGGCATCAGATGGAACAGTTTAACCAGGGTCAAGCTCAGAACAAGATGCAGGCAGACCAAAAACATCAGGACTGTCAAACATCAAAACAATCAATACAAGAGCCCATTTCAAGCAATTTTGTAAAATGAGAGCACATCAGCCTGAAAGAGAGGGAAGGATTTACCCTGACAGATGTGGATGTGTTGAACTGAGGTGATGGTAATTAGGACAAGAGGAAGATGGATTGCAGACAGGAAGAGAAAATCAGAACTCAGGCAATCTCCACTTTCCAAGTTTCCCTACAGTGCAAATTGCTCACTTTACAATATCAGTTTTTAATATCAAACAAACTTGATAAAAAAAAAAAAAAAAGAAAGAAAAAAGTAAGAAAGAAAGAAAGAAAAGAAGAACTTTCCCTACATGCAGGTTTTGTTTTTTTTAAGTTTGGTCAAACTAGGGAGGAATTAAAAAAATTATATATTATATTAGGGCTGCCAATTGATTAAAAGTTTTATTAATTCATAATCATTAATTAATTACATAATGTGCCAATTAATTGAATTAATAGCAATAATTTAGTGTGCAACCATTTAAACCCTATCATTGGCTTAATTCCATCTGTGCTATTTTTAATTGTTGGTCTATGTACTCATGTCAGACCTACGCTTTTGGAGCGTGTTACTTTGGTTTTGTCGGGTCTCAATGGTGTTCAGTGTCTCTAGTCATAAGCGCTGTGTTTTAGGATGCTGTGTCAAGTTAAACGTACATTGAAATGTTGAAAAACACGTCTTGAGATCTCTGAATTCTGTTGTGCTACATCTTTCTAGCAAGTCATTCCACTGTCAGCCATCTTTGGAACACTTCTGGGAGGCTATTTCCAGTCATGAAACTGCAGCTCCTATATAATTGAATGGGGGAAGACAGAAATCTCAAAGACGGTTGGTCAAGAATACGATCAAAGAACATGTTTCAAATCAGCAGGAAAATCTAACAACAATCATAAATTGTGCTTCTTTATCTCAGGTTACGCAAAAAAATAAATAATAATAATTCCCGGCTTGTATAGCTAATACGTAAGTGCTTTTAAGTTAATTGACAGGCAATGTCTGTATCTAAAAGGTGATTGGCTCTTTTAACCTGTAAGGTGGGACTTCCTTTCTACATCAGTTGACTGTTGTGCTTTCCAAATTCTCCCATTCATTTTAATAGAAGTGGCCCGTCTCTGCTAAATAATCTCTGGCTCTGAGTGCAAGAATGCATCAACTGTGAAAGGCTGAGCTGCCTGTTGCTCTAGTTGGTTTGACAAGGTGTGTTGCCTGTACAGGAGTTGTGCTAACTTACATATGGTTCGGGGGCATGAATAATTGCATTAATTTGTTTACGCATTATATTTCATGTAATTAATCGCACCAAATTAACATTTTATATCAACAGCCCTGATATATATGTATAAAGTATGTATACAGTATATATACTGTATAATACACAGATCAGCCAAGACATTATGACCACTCACAGGTGAAGTGAATAATGTTGATCATCTCCTAACAAGGTCACATGTCAAGGTCTGTGTAGATTAGATTGTAAGTGAACAATCAGTTCTCGTAGACAACGTGTTGAATGCAGGAGAAATGGGCAGGAGCAAAGACCTGAGCAACTTTGACAAGGGCCAAATTGTTATGGCCAGAGGACTGGGTCAGAGCATCTCTGATGTGGCAAGGCTTGTGGGGTGCACCCGGTCAGCAGTGGTGAGTACCTACTGACAGTGGTCCGAGGAGGGACAACCCACAAACCGACGACAGGGTGCAGGGCACCCAAGGCTCATCTATGTGCTGGGGCAATGAAGGCTATCCCATCTGGTCAGAACCTACAGAAGGTCTACTCTGGCACTAGCCACAGAACATTTTAATGATGGTTACGGGAGGAATGTGTCACAACACGCAGTGCATCGCACCCTGCTGCGTATGGGGCTGCATAGCCACAGACTGGTCAGAGTACCCATGATGAACCCTGTCCACCATTGTAAGCACCTACAATGTGCACGCGAGCATCGGAACTGGACCTTGGAGTCCCCTTTTCTTTTACCGTTTACCTGGGGAAGTGATGGCACTAGGATGCACTGTGGAAAGACAACAATGTTTAACTTGGGTCAAACATTTTGGGTAGCCTTCCACAAGCTTCTCATAATAAGTTGCTGTAATTTTGGCCCATTCCTCCAGACAGAACTGCTGTGACTGAGTTAGGTTTGTAGGCCTCCTTGCTCGCACATGCTTTTTCAGTTCTGCCCACAAATTTTCTATCGGACTGAGGTCAGGGCTTTGTGATGGCCCCTCCAATACCTTGACTTTGTTGTCCTTAAGCCATTTTGCCACAACTTTGGAGGTATGCTTGGGATTATTGTTCATTTGGAAGATCCATCTGTGACCGTGCTTTAACATCCTGGCTGATGTCTTGAGATGTTGCTTCAATATTTCCACATAATGTTCCTTCCTCATGATGCCACCTATTTTATGAAGTGCACCAGTCCCTCCTGCAGCAAAGCTCCCCCACAACATGATGCTGCCACCCCCATGCTTCACAGTTGGGATGGTGTTCTTCGGCTTGCAAGCCTCACCCTTTTCCCTCCAAAAATAATGATGGTCATTATGGCCAAACAGTTAAATATTTGTTTCATCAGACCAGAGGACATTTCTCCAAGTAGTAAGATCTTTGTCCCCATGTGCACTTGCAAACTGTAATCTGGCTTTTTTATGGCAGTTTTGGAGCAGTGACTTCTTCCTTGTTGAGCAGCCTTTCAGGTTATGTTGATATAGGACTCGTTTTACTGTGGAAATAGATACTTGTCTACCTGTTTCCTCCAGCATCTTCACAAGGTCCTTTGCTGTTGTTCTGGGATTGATTTGCACTTTTTGCACCAAACTATGTTAATCTCTTGGAGACCGAATGTGTCTCCTTCCTGAGCAGTATGATGGCTGCGTGGTCCCATGTTGTTTATACTTGCGTAATATTGTTTGTACAGATGAACGTGGTACCTTCAGGCATTTGGAAATTGCTCCCAAGGATGAACCAGACTTGTAGAGGTCCACAATGTTTTTTTTTTTGTTGTTGTTGTTTTTTTTTGGAGGTCTTGGCTGATTTCTTTTGATTTTCCCATGATGTCAAGCAAAGACGCACTGAGTTTGAAGGTAGGCCTTAAAATACATCCACAGGTACATCTCCAATTAGACTGTCAGAAGCTAATTGGCTAACTGCCTAAAGGCTTGACATCATTTTCTGGAATTTTCCAAGCTGCTTACAGTTAACTTAGTGTATGTAAACTTTCATGTTGTATTTCATTTCAAGGCATATTTCACATGGTATTCTTCATTTATATTTTGGTATTTTTCATTTTACATAAATAAATAAATAATAATTGACTCATTAATTGCAACATCATATGTGGATGGATGGATGGATGGATGGATGGATGGAGTGTTTTGTCTGTAAAATTCCTCCATTCAAAAACAGGTTTCAAAAACTCTTCTACTGCCCTTCCACCTTCCATTGTCTTCTGTCTTCCATTGTTTACCCAAACAGGTAGTCCCCAAACTCACACCAGACATTGACATGTCAGACCCCTCAAACAAACAGAGCAATATTCAAAGGACCACAAAGTTATCACTCTATGGTAAGTTAACCTGAATGACAGTATCTCTGCGCATTAAATTCAGATAAGAGTATTTTAATATGGAGAAAATTACACTTTTAATGTCAAGCAATGCAAAGTTTGCCAATTGTAGAAATTAACTTGGTTATCAGCACAAAAATGACAACAAAATTCCAGTGCAACACAAACAATAAAATGAAGAGGGGAAATAAATAGAACAGTCAACCTGGGACTGGAGGTAGGTGATGTTGCTATGTATGTCTACATGTATATAATACATGAATACATTAAGAAATACTGCTAGAGCCTTTAAAGTCAGCTCTTGTTCTTGATGTCATTGAGAAGGTAGATGGTCTCAGGGTAGAAGTTGTCATGATGACAGCTTTTCACAGCCCTCTGGAGCAATAGCTTACACTGAATAGTAATATGGAAGGCAAACTACGTGTTTAACTGTTGCCTCTGAGACAATATCCATTCAGCA
The DNA here is from genome assembly GCF_019703515.2 of Myxocyprinus asiaticus. NCBI lineage: Eukaryota > Metazoa > Chordata > Actinopteri > Cypriniformes > Catostomidae > Myxocyprinus > Myxocyprinus asiaticus. The sequence goes on from NC_059361.1 coordinate 35,257,200, forward strand.
AATCTAAGTTAGCAAACCTGAGATGTTGCCATGGCAGCAACGTCTTGCATGACATCATCAGGCTTTGTTAACCTGTTGATTGAGGGGGCTGGAATTATCATGTCGCTGAGCTATTCTGGGGAAGAGAATATGACCTTTAGTGTCTGCGTTACAAGCTGTAGTCAACACTCAGACTTTAAATTGGCATTAAATCTCAACAATAGCATCAAATGTCCACTTTCAATAATTCCACCAAACATTTCCCCTCTAATACCCCTGTGAGGACATTCATTTGAGCACTACATTCTCCCACCAGCACCGACTCCCCTCTCTCGCATTTAACTCTTTCGTTTTGAGAACGTAATGCTGACGAGAAAGAAAATGTGGCACATAACAGCTCTTTCCTTTCGTAACAGAATCATTAATTCATCACTATGGAAGTGATAAAGTAACTAAGTGTACTGTAAATACCACCCTTCTATTCCCACAGTGTTTATCATATAAAATCACAAGTCTTCAGAACCACCAAATACAGATGTCTCAACAGGCCGCTAATGGCATTTTCTATTTTGGAGCAATACAATGAGAAGAAAGGAACATTATTAAGAAATTATTACATTATTACAAAATTACGCCTCTGGTTCTTTCAATAGCACTATTAAATGTGAGTAATCTGCTGAGTAGTTCCCCTGCAGCAGACAATGATGTTCTACAATGTCTGTTTAAAGTCCCTAAGCAAACAGTCTTCTCTCTTCAACTGGGCAGCTCAACATAATTTCTAACGAGGCCTGATCCGATGTGAGCTTCCCAGCCCGACTTCATTACCACCCAACTAAAGCATTTAACTGCACGCTGTGTTGATAATGGAACCCTCCAAAAGCAGGCAAGCATCTACTACTCAAATCAATACATGGCATGGTTGACTTCTTTTGACTTCTATTGACTATTCCAGAATGATTCTCTTCTAAATCTGAGCACCTTTGAGAGTTTACTACTGTAAATGAAGGTGTGTTGTCCTCTGTGGAGTGTCTTTGGGTATCCCTGGAGATGCAAAGCAATGAAGAAAATTAAGACAGATGTTGAGCATCTTTATAGTTAGTTTTCCTTGGAACCTCTTTTTAATCAACTTCAGATCCCAGCATCTGGAAGAGCAGGTGGTTATGCTGCCTTCAAATTCTCCTGGGAAGATCCTACTTACAAATTCAGAAGTCATAATTAAAATGTGATGCACGTTCAAGTGATTTTGATTGGAATAAATTTGATGCTGTGGGCAATTTAATATTTTTTCTAGCTTTCTTGTTTTCCAACAAAAACAGGATGCTTTTTAAGAACTAGTGCAACAAGATTAAGAGATTATATTTTACCTGTGTAATTTATCATTGCAATGCTGCCACAGAGAATGATGGGAAATGTAGTTTTGCAGCATAAGCCTATTAACTTATAAACTGTCTAAATGATAGTTCATTAAATCTCTTAAACTCTTATCCTCCACAATATAAATCTGCCAGTAGACTGTGGCTATCCCCTTTGTTACAGCAATCGTGAAACCGCGTCCATGATTCATGTCAGGGTGTCAGCATCAAGCATCGCTTTGAACTTACCATGAAAAGCACTTGCAGACAACGTCTCATTATGCGTTTTGGTGATAGTTAAGACTTGACTTGCTTCTGTGGTAATTAAAATGCACCTCACAGAGGATGAAAAATACTTGATTTATATCACACGTCCCATCTGGGCTTGTTTTGTACATCAAATAGAGTTAAGAGGTCCTTTTCCCACTATTTGATCATTGACACTGAAAGTCGGCATGAAATGAAAATGCACTGTCTATTTTCTAAATGCATGTTATTGATCTTATTGTGAATGATTCATCCATGCATATGTTTTATTTTATTTTTATTTGACCACGTAATCTTTAATCAAAATGCAATAACTCGATCTTCTGGTGAAATGACAGACTTCTCTCTGGTGACGTATGCAGGACTTCTCCAATCACTTAGTCTGCCCCATTCTTATAAATACCACAGCCTTGCATAGAGTTGAACAAAGTATCAATCGCATGTTGGTGAAGATGGCAAGGTGTAACAATGTGATCACTAATGAATACAATGCTTCGGATGCCTCTGGAGATTATTTATATTTTTGAAGGCAGTTCTCTTGGGATGAACAGCACGAGTAAGTGTTTATTTTTTCTTTATATTTAGTGTATTGTGATTCAAAACGTTAAAATATGGTTATCTTTTACTCACTCGTTTTTCAACTTCTACAGCCTCTTCGTAAGCAAAGACCGAGATGTTGTCAGTTTGATCATAAATGTGTTAAGATTGCTGCTCAATTTCACCGATAGCTGGCTCTGACTCGAGCAGCATGGTGGTAGGGGTGTGTGTCCACTGCAAACTCGCATTCAGATCTGCCTCCATTCTGCTATGCAACGCCCATATTTTCACAATCCACTCAACAACCAATAGATAAACTCAAATCCCCACCCCACTTTTATTTCTTGATCGATAAGCTGTTTCACTCGGAAATACGTCACAAATGGAAGTAAAAAGTGTGCATCAGTGTAATGAGTCCGGACTGACACATAAAAAGTTTCCCCCCTTCAAACCAGTGTTTATGCTGGTTTGTGCTGTATATATAGTAAATGCGTTAATCATGATTAAGAAACATTATTTAAATTATTAATTCAGTTATTAAGAATAATTAATTCAGACATTTATTTAAATGTTGCTTCGAGCATATGGCTGAACCCAAAATTTTGTATTAATAAGTCCCCTTTCTGCTGGTCAGAGTGGATTGTGAGTGAGGTTAATACACTCGGTGACCTATATGAGAGTGGAGTGTTGAGACCCTTTGAAAATATGGTTCAACATTTTGGGATTCCCAGGTCTCAATTCTTTAGGTATTTACAGCTGCACCACCTGCTCTGTACTATTTTTGGGAGTAGCATACTCCCACCCTAAAGCAGCAGATACTCTGGGAGTGGTGATTACTGCTTTTGGAAAAGGTCATGAGGCATCAGTGTATTACTCCCTGCTAATTCAGAGTCTGGGGGATGGAGCTTCAACTTCTCTCATGAGATTATGGGAGAAAGATTTAAACTTGGATATTGGAGGAGGGAGTGTGGGCTAGAATTCTAAAAAAAACATCAGGTCTACATCTAGAGATGCAAGGGTGCACCTTATGCAATTTAATATTTTACATCGATTCTATTGGACCCCCTCTAGATTGTATAGGCTTGGTCTTAAAGACACCCCCACCTGCTGGCGATGCCAATCAGAAGATGGGGACACAACCCATGTTTTTTGGTGGTGTGTTAAGATCCAAGAATTTTGGTTGAGGGTTCAGAGTTTTGTGTGTGACGTATTGGGCTCTCAAATTTCATTTTACTATAGGGGATAAATACATAAAACATTGGGTCCTAGCCAGTGTTATGATTGGCAGACAGGTCATTCTTAGGGGATGGAAGTTGGCTGGAGCGCCCTCATTTCAAGAGTGGTACACAGAGATGGGCAGGGTAGCAGTATTTGAAGAAAAGTCATACAGAAGGCTAGGCAACCTGGAGTTATGTAATAAAAAATTGGGGCAGCTATTTAGTCTTTTTAGAAGGCTCTCGGGGAGGGGCAGTGGAGAGAGATTTGTAGTTTTAAATGTGTGTGATTATTATAATTTATATATATATATATATATATATATATATATATATATATATATATATATATATATATATATATATATATATATATATATATATATATATATATATATGTGTGTGTGTGTGTGTGTGTGTGTGTATACTCTGGCTTTGACCACAGGGATATTTGTTGAGGGTCAGTGTGGAGTTGGGGATTGGGAGGGGGAAAGAGAAAGAGAGTAATGGGGTTAAAAGTTGATAGTGTGTATATATGTTTTGCTTTTCTGTTTCATTTATTAGAATCAATAAAAATTGTTAATTGGAAAAAATTAAGAATAATTCTGACAGCTCTACTAAATGAGAAGTATTTTGTGCCAGAATTTATAGCTATTCATTTACAGTACACAAAAAGCAAACTAAAATGTACAGTTCCCTGTCTGCCACTCACTCGACGTTGTGTCGATGTAGTGACACTAGGGGTCACCCTTGGGAGCCTCAAACACCTCTGATCTTTGAGAAAAGGCCAATGGGAATTGGCGAGTGGAATTTGCATGCCACTCCCCCGGATATACAGGTATAAAAGGAGCTGGCACGCAACCACTCATTCAGATGTTCTCTTCGGAGCCGAGCGGTTGTATTCAGTGAGCTGAATTACTCTGCCGATCTATTCACCTCGAAAGCTGTTGGATTTACGGCGCATTACACCGGTGGAGTGCAGAGAACACCCCTGGGCACTTCAGCAGCTAAAAGAGTATATACTTCTACTAAAAGAGTATATTTTTCCTTCTAAAAGAGTGGCACTCATGGAGAGCGTCTTTTTAAAGATGTCTTTCCATTTGTGTGTAATTCCTGGTTGCGGTCGTTACGTCTCCGCTTCCGACGGCCACGATCGTTGTCTTACGTGCTTGGGCGCTGCCCACGCGGAGACAGCGTTCGTGGATAGGTCATGTCCTCACTGCAAGAACATAACCATGGCAACGTTGCAGTCGCGGCTTTCTTTCATCTGAGGGAAAGCCACCCCAGCGGCTCCCCGCCTTGGTCCTTCTACCTATGGGTATGAGGCCATGTCGGTTAGCACTGGGGGCGATTTGGGGACCCCAATGGGAGCCGCTCCGCCAGGTAACCTCCCACAGACCTCCCATTCCCCAGCACGCTCATTCGCCCCGGTCAAGTTCTGGGATGAGACTGCCGACTCATCTCGGGGCGAGTTTGCGGTCTCATTTGGGGCTTGCAAAGAGGATGAGCTCTCGATCGCAGCATTGGAGAGCAGGCTCATCCAGTCTGAACTGAGAACTCGGCTGGGCTCCCACCTTCGGGTGTGGTCGCCCAGTCGCAGGCCGATGCGGAGCTGGCGGCCATGCTTGCCCGGGCGGCTGCGAGCCTCTGCTTCCCCCTGAACCCTCGTGGCTTGATGATTGGTTCCTGGGTCCAGAGCACCACTCACGGCCGCGGCCTGCCCCGGTCCCTTTCTTCCCAGAGGTGCATAAGGAGCTTACGAGGTCGTGGCGGGCACCTCTTGCTGCCCGGACCCTGTCTCTCAGCTCCTCCGCTCTCACTACCCTTGATGGTGGGGCTGCCAGGGGGTACTCAGTGATTCCCCAGGTGGATAAGGCAATTGCGGTGCACCTGTGCCCGCAGAACGCTGCCACATGGCGGGACCGCCAGAGACTCAAGGAAGCAGACGCCCCCCGTCTCACGGCCCACCACCAAGAACCCGAGGAAGGCTTCAAAGCGCCCCTGAGACAGGCGACCCAGGAACGTGGAGACCTGCTGCATTGGAGGTGGTAAACAGACCACTCCATCCCCCGGTGGAGGGCCGAGAGGAGAATCTTTTGTTTCCTTTTCTGTTGATTTACCACATTGTCAAGAAAAGAGCAGTTTCCTCATTCCCTGAGTCACATACCAGGTGTTCACGGCCGTCATTATCACAACCGCCGGACACTGCACCTTTACGGCAGGCGCGGCACCCCTGAGGCGGGCCCCCCGGCGCGCCCAGCAGTGGCACAAACACACCCACACCAGGGCGGTTTTGATGGACTACGGGGACGATTTCCCTCCTCCCCCCTCCCTGACCGGTCCTATGGTGGGTATCCGGAGCCAGGTAAGGGCTTCGACATCCCCAGACTCAGCATGGCCATGAGTTCGGGGGCAGAGTCCCCTCTGCCCCTGTCGCTCGGGGCTCAACGTGGCACCTCAGGCTCCGCCGCGAGGCCCCACCCGCCGGTACGTCTGACACGATTGTCCCCTTGGTCCCCCTCACCTGGAGTTTGGAGGCATGGCATGCGCTCTCCAACCCGTTACGATGGCTGACCAGGACCATCCGACTCGGCTATGCCATTCAGTTTGCCAGGCATCTGCCCAGGTTCAACGCCGTCTGTTTCACCTCAGTGAAGGGCGGGAACACCACTGCCCTGCGTGCGGAGATCGCGACCCTTCTGCGGAAGGATGCGATAGAGCCTGTTCCTCCAGCCGAGATGAAGAAGGGGTTTTATAGCCCCTACTTCATCGTACCGAAGAAAGGTGGTGGGTTGCGGCCAATCTTGGACCTGCGAGTACTGAACCGGGCCTTGCACAGACTCCTGTTCAAGATGCTGACGCAGAAACGCATTTTAGCAAGCGTTCGGCATCAAGATTGGTTTACGGCGGTAGACCTGAAGGATACGTACTTCCATATCTCGGTTTTACCTCGACACAGGCCCTTCCTGCGGTTTGCTTTCGAGGGCCGGGCGTACCAGTACAAGGTCCTCCCCTTCGGTCTGTCCTTGTCGCCTCGTGTCTTCACGAAAGTTGCAGAGGCAGCCCTTGCCCCACTAAGGGAAGTGGGCATCCGCATCCTCAATTATCTCGATGACTGGCTAACCCTAGCTCACTCTTGGGATTTGTTGTGTGTGCACAGGGACCTGATGCTCAGGCACCTCAGCCAGCTGGGGCTTCGGGTCAACTGGGAAAAGAGCAAGCTCTCTCTTTTCGTTTCTCGGGTTGGAGTTAGACTCAGTCTCGATGATGGCGCGCCTCATGAACGAGCGTGCGCAGTCAGTGCTGAACTGCCTGAAATCGTTCAGGCGGAGAACGGCGGTCCTACTGAAGCAATTTCAGAGGCTCCTGGGGCATATGGCATCCTCGGCGGCGGTCACGCTGTTCAGGCTGATGCATATGAGACCGCTTCAGCACTGGCTTCAGACTCGAGTCCCGAGATGGGCATGGCACCACAGTTCTACAGGTTTTGAGCCAGTTTCATCCTGTGTATTGTCAGGTACGAACAGGTAAGTGTACGGGACAACTGGCCGGGTGCATAGTGCCTTTCCCCACCTGGAGGGGGAGACGTGCGCTTTTACCCCCCAGCCATGTTCACGAGACCATGAACCCTGGATGTCTTTCCTCCTTAGCCCTGTGGCAGGCGAGTTTGTGGAGAAACTCGATGCTGGCCCAGTACGTGTGCTAGTAGGCCCTGTACTGGGGTAGGTGCTCCACATGCGCTGGTTACCGGTCTGTAACCCTGTGTGATGTTTCCCCGTTGGTAAACCCGCATCTTCCTTGGGCAGAGTCCCCTCTGCCCCTGTCGCTGTGTTTGTAGAGCTCCGTCCCCTCTGGGTAGGAACTACCACGGGGACTTCTCCACATGGGACACTGCCAACAAAACTCAGTAAGACCATGTGACGTATTTCCACAAATTTCCTCCCCTTCGGGCAGGGTGTGGTCTCCGTGGAGTCTTCCCTTTGGGAGTGACACCCCCCCAACGCAGACACTTATGGCCCCCAGTCGATTGATTTCCATTCTTTTTTGGGGAGAAAAAAGAAGAGAAGGGGCCACGGCTGGGGTAGCCTGTCCCCATTTTTTTGGGCAGTCGGCTTGTCCCCAAGGTGCAGGGGACTGTACGACGCTCGTTTGAGCGTTGGGGGAGGTTACGTGAAGGCCAGGTGTGCTGGCTACAAGGCACACAGTGGTCTGCCCGTCTCGCACCACCAGTCCACGTAACACAGTTCAGCTAGTTGTGGCATTTCGTATAGGGACCCCTAGTGTCACTACATCGACACAACGTTGAGTGAGTGACAGATAGGGAACGTCCTGGTTACTTTCATAACCTCCGTTCCCTGATGGAGAGAACGAGACATTGTGTCCCTCCTGCCACAACACTGAACTATCCGCTGAAATGACTGGGACCTTGTCTCGGCTCCTCAGCACAAAACCTGAATGAGTGGTTGCAAGCCAGCTCCATTTATACCCGTATGTCCGGGGGAGTGGCATGCAAATTCCACTCGCCAATTCCCATAGGCCTTTTCTCAAAGATCAGAGGTGTTTGGGACTCCCAAGGGCAACCCCTAGTGTCACTACATCGACACAACGTCTCGTTCCCTCCATCAGGGAATAGAGGTTACGAAAGAAACCAGGATGTTAACATTTCAGATGAAAATTTGACCAGTTATTATGAACAACTGACCATATTTACAGTAGTGCTGATGGAAATGAAAATGAGGCTGTAAACTGATTTGATTATTCCGCTGATAAAACATTGAAATAAACATCTTTCCAAAACTTTTCAGTAGACAAAAAAGTTGTGGAAAATGAGATGTGATCTAGGATCTTTATATAGCTTAGTACAGTGCATGCCATTGAAGAGACTGTAAGTCTATTCCTCACAGCCTTGTTTTCATTCAGAAATCAAATATGGCCCTACTAAACCTATTTGCTTTTACCATTATTCTAACTGCATGCCCCCAACTCACACATTTGGGGTTTAAAGAAAAATTACTGATAATTACAACCAGTGCTGCAGTTAGGAATTCTTGGGCCCGGTACAAAATGTGCTCATCCGGCCCCCCTCTAGTACACAGTCTGACAGTTGCAGTTATTCCATCTATATGCGCTGCCCGGACAACTTTCACAGTTTTGCGCTGTCTCCGTGTTTACAGTATATCCACGTCTACTGCTGAGCACATTTAGATGTGCTCTTTAATATGGAATAGCATTCTGTGGATTGTGATGATGTTCTCTTGGCTTTTCACCAAGGCAGATTCAACACAACATTCCAAAGTGAAACCAGGTGTCATGAGATGACTTTCTATGTGTAATACTCATATCTCACCATTCTTTCCATTACCCCTATTGCTCCATTTCCACTGACTGAAGAGGAAACATTGTACATGAAACTTGACGTGCCACGGGCTGGCCCCACACTCCCAGTGCAGAGGTCTGTAGTAAGAAAGGAATTCCCTGTGCTGGGCTCAGAATTACTGACAGATGAAGAGCAGCACACTGACAATGCAGGTGGGAGATGGGCCAGACTATTGGCTGATGCCCTCCAAGGTCCCTCCACAGTGCCAAAGAAGTTTTTACTCAAGCAACCTGCTCTTAAAATATCTTTGCTGAGTTATACAGTTTGGCCAGAGAGGAAATATTTGTCTCTGTCATTTCTATTGTTATTCAAGTATGATGATTCTGTGGACTCAGCTCGGGGAAAGTACACACACTGAGCACTATATAAGGTACACCTGTACACCTACATATTCATGTTATTATCTAATCAGCCAATCATGTGGCAGCAGTGCAATGGATAAAATCATGATACGGGTCAGGAGCTTCAGTTAATGTTCACAGCAACCATCAGAATGGGGAAAAAATTTGACCGTGGCATGATTGTTGGTGCCAGACAAGCTGGTTTGAGTATTTGTGTAACTGCTGACCTCCTGGGACTTTCATGCACAACAGTCTCTAGAGCTAACTCAGACTGGTGCCAAAAACAAATAACATCCAGTAAGCGGCAGTTCTGCGGACAGAAATGCCTTGTTGATGAGAGAGGTCAACGGAGAATGGCCAGACTAGTTCAAGCTGACAGAAAGGCTACAGTAATTTAGATAACCACACTGTACAATTGTATTGAGCAGAATAGCCTCCAGAACATGTTGAACCTTGAGGCAGATGGGCTACAACAGCAGAAGACCACGTCGGGCACTTTGTTAGGACCATATTGTTCCTAATAAAGTGCTCAGTGAGTGTACATGGGAACTCTTAGTAAAGCATTTCATCAGTGTGGCCTGCAGGGTGGTTCACACTTCTCCAATATTTACAGTCCATTCAAGGGCTGTTTAACGGCTTCTGTAATACACTTGAATTGATTCATAGACACCCTCCCAAAAGTGGCGTATTACCCAATTGCAGTGGCCTGTGGCTCATTGATCTCCCCTCGTCAATGACAGTGGGTCAGAGAAGGAGTGCTGCCTTTATAATTCATATCAATGAGATTGGGGACACTTCACAGTATTAGCGCTGATCCTAACAGAGGTCATGGTTTGTATGGCTGAAACAAAACCAGAGGGGCTAAGATGCTACGGGATATGAATGTAAAGAGAGAGCCATGAAAAATTTGATCTTTTGGGGAATCTTACATCATTTAAGACAGTGTGAGATGAGTACGCAGTAGGACAGTGTTTTGTTGTTCATTTCAGAGATAACAGTACTCCCTAGGGGCATGCAAAGAAAAGGCTGAATCTGACTTGAATTATCCATTTTAAACGTCGAGGCCACTAAGTGGCTGTATTGTTAGTCGTAGTGGGCATTCCAACTGCTGTTTGTCCAAAAGTTATGGTGGTCTGCACAACCGTACACTGTACAAAGTGGTAACCTGCAGTTGTTACTTTAAAGAGCTATTTCTACTTGATCTAACCCTTAACATTGGATTTGTTGGTGTAACCTAAAATATTCAGGTTGATTCAGTGATGTTAAATAATATTTTGGATTTTAATAAACCAGATAAAATTTTTTTCTAGTTAAACATTTTTTTTAGTGTAGCATTTGAAAATCTGATCACAATTTGGATGAATTACCGGTAAAAATAAGATTTATTTATTTTTTTTGCTGTAAAAAATGTACATTCTGGGGGAGAAAGTGTTTCTATAGACCAATCCCATTGTTTACAAACAGCCCATGTGCAGAAATGGTGGCAGAAAGCCGTCAAACTATTGTGTAATATTTGACAGATTAGACAGCTCCTCTAAATATCGCTATGAATGTCGAATGTCGTTTTTTTTTTTTTTTTTTGTGGCTTCTGTCACACTAATTTCCCCTGTGCTTAAACTATGTGGCCTGGGGATTCGTGGTCCATGGAAAGCTTGCCTTTAAAAGATAAAATAGAATAAAATTAGCCTTCAGGTTCTTGGTTAGGGTACACTATTGCTAGTAACACAGCTAGTTAAAATCATTGATTAAACGAAAGTACGATACAAAGCCATCATAAATACAGAAATATTCAAGGCTATACTAATATTATAATGATATGAGTTGTTGATATGCCTGTAATAAAATGTCAGCTAAAATAATCTCCTCAGTACAGTCAGCTTGATAAAAGTGAAGCCCTCGGTTTTTGCCATTGCGATTTTGACAGCCAGCACGACATTTCATTTAGCTTAACCAGACAATTTAAATGGGAACAGCTAACTTTTTGAGGACTGTTGGGTCAGCTAACTACAGGTTTAGTTTAATGTTCATGCAGGTCTTTTTGCCATCACTTCCATCTGTGACATAGGCAGTGACATTGCCAAATGATTGGTTTGCTAATTCGCCTTTTTACTGTCTCTGATGACTGGCATAGTTCTCACCCAGTGGCATTCACAACCTGGTCATAGAATAATTTTACAATAACTAAATTTTTGCAAAATGATTTTTATGTGGCCTGTTGTACATAACACAATTTCCCAATGAAATGAACACTAGAGGTGCTAAAACAACGACTTTTATTCAAATCACACAAATAACAAGTAAAACGGCAGATTATCAATTCATAAACACTATGACTTTCCGCTCTGTTCCTCACGCAATGCTATCTTATGACATCTAAACACTTTTACTATAGCACGACTCATTTTAACATTTGCTTTACATAACCAACTACATTTACAAGCTTGTTTGAGTGTGATCAAATTGTGAGATAGCTCAAATGATAGAGTGCTGCATATACAATACAATGGAACAGGGTACGAGTCCTGAAGAGCACGCGAGTCGATACTGAGCACAAAATGACGTGGTTGCTTCAGAAATTTTGTTTTTCATCTCACATTTGCTTTTTATGATACTATCGGTTAGGTATAGGTTTAGGGTAGGGAGGTAGGTTTTGTTTATTTAAATCTCAATTCTCACTTGGAACTGCCCTGAGACGTGTAATGAACCAGATAATTTTATTTTGCAAAAACATTGCCACAGTCACGCAGTGTTGTTGTATGAGACAAGGCACTCACAAATTGCAATGTCAGAGCACCCAGCCCCTTGAGACATAGAGAAAGATTAAAATAAATAAATTAATAAGCTTTGAAGAAGGTTAGTAATGTTGTTGGTTTTGTGAATTGTCTTCTGAGGTTTGCTACCAAACCTTGCTGTTGAGCAGATGGATGAATTCAATAAAATTCATAATTAATATTTACTCGTATTCCATTATATTTATCATTACTGGTTTTATAGTTATTATTATAATTAATAGTTGCCTAACAACAACAACAATAATAATTCAGCAAATAGGAAGTAGAAATTCATAGATATGATTTAAATATGAAGGAAAGAGTAGAAATTACTGACATTTACACATTTAATTACAAAAGCCTTTTGTTTTTATATATATACTGTATTTGCAACGTGAATGATAATTTTTGACTCCATAACTGTCCAATCTGTAGAAGTAACAGGCGTTTAGAATAAAGTTTAGGACAAAAACCGTCAGTGTTTCTCACTTCGTGCTCATTGTTTTAAATGAATACATCACATTCAGTTGGCAGTCACATACGGTCTTGTCGCACAAATATTTCAACGTATCTGAAGCTCAAATCAGATCCGAAATTCCGCTTCTGCAGATGATTGGAACTTCACACAGCTGCCATGCGACACTATCTATCATCTGTCGGATGCAGTTAAAAGGCGGCTTCAGTCCAGTAAGACGAAAGAAAATGATCTGCAAAAAGTTTATGAGTACTTTTCAAATTTAAATAAAATTGTAAGGAGTAAAAAGTACTATTTTTTCTTTGGAAATATTAAGTAAAAGTACAAGTATTCCATTTAAATTGCACTCGAGTGAAGTACAAATCCCCAAAAATAATACTTATTTTTACTCAGTTACTTTATATCCCTGCTTCTGGATGCTTTGTTTATGCAAGTCACTATGTGTGAACGCCCCTTAACACCTCATCCCAACTAGACACGACACGATAAGATTACTTTTATAATTTTTTGCATTATGCTGTTGTGTCTGGTTAAAACACTGTTTAAGAAATCCAATGCTTTTTTTGTTAAATGTTTGCTAAGTCCTTGCACAGCCATTCTTCTGACAAAAAAGATATTAGCTATTGTCAAAAATGATTAAAATAGAAATGCTAAAATGGCTCTTTATTCACTTGAAAGATGAGAATATGACAACATCTAATCTCTGATAATCTGCCTCTACCGCATAGAAACAGGAGGTCTTCAGTATGCTCTGTGCAGAGGAAACAAAGAGACATGGTGTCACATAGAATGACGGCCGCACCAAAACCCAGACAGCAGTTGTGTTTGCTTCAGTCACAGTGAAAGAGGGAGCAAAACAATTTGAAAGCAACAACCGCAGTGCGGCCCTGTCATTTACTGGTTTGAATCGAGGTGCTGGTTATAGTTTGTGATTGATGAAAACATCACTGCACTTCTGTCAGTGAACAAACACCTGACAGACATGCCTCCAAACCCTGTAAGACGCAAACATAAAAATGCAAAACCTGCTATGAGCATGAAAAAATCCAGCAGTTGCACTGTCCCAAAGCCCATGTAGGCAACTCACTAGGTTTTGGAATGGAGCATCAATATCTTCCTACCTTATTCACAGCAGCGCCATCTTTGGCGATTTTTGACGAGAAGGACGTTGAAGCTGTGAGGGATAGACATACAGGGTCTTCAATGGGTTGTACAGTTGTTTAAAGTGTTTTTGGTTTGTTCTGCTGATGAAAGAATGAAAAAATATCTGTCCAAGAAATTTTAGTAGACAAATTTTTTTTAAAGCTTTATACAGTGCATGTCATTGAAGAGACTGTATGTCTATCTATCCCTCAAAGCCCCGTCTTCATTCAAAAATGATGCCGCTATTGTGAATAAGGTCTTGTCCAACAGTACATGTGCTGTCAATCCCTCGTTTGAGTATTTCCCACAAGTCATGAATAACACAAACTCCTTAATCAGCTGCTCTGTCACGTACACTCTTGATTCTGTCTATTCTACAGAGAAAGGTCAGAGTAAATTGTAAGCCTTAATACCATAATCTCTGTAGCACAATGGAACATGCAGATGGTGAATGGAGGTGATTTTCCTGGCCCATAGACGTACAGCACTTTTAAATGAACTATAATCCCTTTAGTCCAATTTTATACCTGTGGAAGGTTCACTCATCGGGCATGGGGTTAAAACGGGGTCTTAGTCAAATTAAAGGGGATAGACTTCAAGTTGTATTAGTGCACTTGATGTGAAATGACTTGGTATGTCAGCAGAACTTGCATATGTCTGTGGCCAATCTCTACATGCCGTTTGCCCACTGAAGCTAAGCAGGGTTGAGCCTAGTCAGTACCTGGATGGGAGACCTCCTGGGGAAAACTAAGATTGCTGCTGGAAGAGGTATTAGGGAGGCCAGCAGGGGGTGCTCACCCTGCAGTCTGTGTGGGTCCTAATGCCCCAGTATAGTGACGGGGACACTATACTGTAAAAAGGCACCGTCCTAAACCAAGGTCCTGACTCTCTGTGGTCAATAAAATCCTAGAGCACTTCTCGTAAAGAGTAGGAGTGTAACCCCGGTGTCCTGGCTAAATTCCCCCTATTGGCCCATCTCAATCATGGCCTCCTAATAATCCCCATCCACTAATTGGCTCTATAACTCTACTATCTCCTCTCCACCAATAGCTGGTGTGTGGTGAGCGTACTGGCGCACTATGGCTGCCGTCGCATCATCTAGGTGGATGCTGCACACTGGTTGTGTTTGAGGAGAGTCCCCTGTTCACTGTGTAAAGCGCTTTGAGTGTAGTGTCAGAAAAGCACTATATAAATGTAATGTTCATTCATTCATTCATTCAACACTGGCATTCAGTTAACCTCATTTCTGTTATTGCTGTGAAAGTTGTTAACATTTTCTGAAAGCTGATTAAACAAATGTTCCAGGTTAAGTACAATGTAAAGGATTATTGCTGGTTAAATGCAACTTAATTACCACAGAATATAATTGTTTACTTAAAAAAAATAAAAAAAATAAAAAAAAATTTCAGTAAAGCACTTAAAATAGATGTCTACTGGGCAATCGTAGCAGCAGGTTTAAAAGTAGAAAAGTGGAGTTCATAAGTTTGTTAAGCACGGATTGACTGTTTGCACTAGGTGTAAACAGTGATTGAAGGTGACACAGAAATTGAAGACAAACTACATCCTTTGGAGGTGAGGGCGTGGTCGAGCGCCTGTCTGGAGAGAGAGAAAGCGGTAAGGAGTTCCACCTGAGATGAACTGATACTAATTACCTATATTCGATACTATGTTCGCATTGAGAGACGGGGGAGATAAAAAGTGACCCAGTCCACAGAGAGAGAGAGAGATACAGTCTGCTACCAGAGTATTTTGATTTAAGCTGAAAAGCAATCTTTTGTTTGAGTTGAAGCTGAAAAGTGATTTCTGTTTTATTTGATAATAAACCCTGACTCACGTGGACTGTGGAAACCGGCTCCCGCTTCCTCCTTTATCTGTTACACAACGAACCTTGTCACACACCCCAAGTGTGGATGTCCTTTTCGTGCGGAAGTCCCGGGTTCAATTCCACCTTTTGTCCCACTTTTTTCCATCCTGTTTCCTGCCTCCACTCTTAATATTTCCTTTAATATTACTTATATTAATGAATATAAGTAAATTAAGATTGTAAGATTTTCCCCAGTAATTTTTCATGGTGAAAGTCAGGGAATTGAGAGAAAGGTTTGATCCGGGTAAAATTAACCATGGTTTTACTATAGTAATATTGTAGTAACCATGTTTTTTTATCATAGAAGCCATAGTTTTAATGCAATTAACTATGGTGTTACTACAGTAATATGGTGTTAATATAGTAACCAAGTTTAATTTTGTGATTAATATGATTTAACCACAAAATACCATGGTAATACTGTGGTTACTGTAGTAAAACCATGGTTATTTTTTGTAAGGGAAGCTTAGGGTTAGGTTTATGGGTAGGGGTTCATATAGGGTGTCTGTGGGACACTAATTAGACACACTGCAGTGATACCCCCATACTGTACTATACAGTGGCGCCTGCAGCTGTATGGCCATACGCACTGTGCGTACCATGAGCGCTCCGACTGACCTGAGAAATATTTACTTTCAGAATATTTCACCAATAATGAAATGTGTCCCATATTTCAGTTGGCTGTTTAAAAGAACTAGCGATGGCCAATTTGCAAATTAATAATTATTTTCAGTGAATTGGCCAAATGGGCTTGCAAAATGGTCTGAAATGATTCGTGATTCAGTACAATTCATTTAGAGCGCTATCACACTGAATCATTTGGAGCGGTTTCTCACACAGTAAAACAGTATTGGGATATTTACGAATACAGCGCTGGATACAGTGTAAATTTACCTACAGTCAACTGAAACAAAAGATTGTCTTTTTGAGAGGTAATTTTGAGAAACTTCAGCTAGTGCTGTGTCATGTGAACAAGGGGCTGTTCAAACTGAACGTATTTTTGCATCCGCTTGCACTGTTTTTCAATCGTTTTCCATGTAAATATTCATTAGATAGATGTCTTTTGACAACTGCACCATGTTTCACTGTGTTTTTAGCATCTCTCACAGGAACGCTGCTTTTTTAGATGCTGTGTCAAGTTAAAAAAAACTTCTTCAACTGATAAAAACACGTCTCGAGACATATGCATTCTGCTCTATTCGCTTTTTTAGCGCGAAAACACGTCTGTCTGAACGGTTACTGGAAGAAATGCTTTAGCCAATAGTTACATAAATGCTACTCATACTCGAGAAAATAAATAAATGCTTATATCAAAGTCACCAGAATGCTTTGGTGATGTTTTTTGTAAAAAAAAAAAAAAAAATCTCATGGGTGAGCATGTTATAAGGTATATTAGGCAGATTTAGAGGTCTGCAACCCGACCCCAGCCCGACGGGACCCGAGAACCCGACGGGCATCTCGCTTTTTCTTCAGCGTCTCACGCAGCACCGGCACATTTTGAACACCATGTCAAGTTAAAAAGAAAGACACCTGTGCTCCGTTTCATTTTTTGTGCTGCGTCTAGATTGTTTTTAGTGCAGTTGTCACAAAGATTCAACTTTCTAAACAAGTTAAGGCTGCATAGAGGGGACTGTTGCATTGTTTCATTTAATTCCAGATGAAGTTTCATTAAATAAACGGTAAGTCAATGCTTTTTCCCCTTCTGCTCTAGTGTACTAAGGGGCTCCTGTGCCTTGTTAAAACTGTATATGTTTCTTTTTAAGATTTTGGAAAAATCGGGAGTCGGGAGTACATTTATTGGTTGGATTAAGTTACTTTATAGATACCCTGTAGTGGTGGTACAATCAAATGGATTAATTTCAGATTATTTTACTTAGAATAGGGGCACTCGGCAGGGTTGCCCTCTTTCCCCATTATTGTTCTGTCTTGCCCTGGAACCATTAGCAGCTGCGATAAGAAAGGAGGAGGATTTTCCAGGGGTGATGGCGGGAGGTATGGCGCATAAACATTTGCTTTACACAGATGATATTTTATTATTCATCTCTGACCCTACTAGATATATGCCTTGCCTCCACAGAATTATGAATTCCTTTTCTAAGTTTTCAGGAGAAGTTAAGTTACATCCCGTTATCTCGCATTTGAACTTGGTATGGACAAAAATATCCAGACTGTTTAATTCGGACATTTTTTTAAATGTTGCCTCGAGCATATGGCTGAACCCCAAATTATGCATCAACAAGTCCTCTTTTTGCTGGTCAGAATGGATTGGGAAGGGGGTTAATACACTCGGACATCTATATGAGAGTGGAGTATTGAGATCCTTTCAAAATTTGCTTCAACCTTTTGGGATTCCCAGATCTCAGTTCTATAAGTATTTACAGTTGCACCACCTGCTCTGTACTGTTTTTGGGAGCGGTTTACATCCCCCTAAAGTGGCAGATACTCTGGGAGTGGTGATTACTGCTATTGGAAAAGGTCATGAGGCATCAGTGTATTACTCCCTGCTAATTCAGAGTCTGGGGGATGGAACTTCAGCTTCTCTTAAGAGATTATATGAGAAAGATCTAAACTTGGTATTGGAGGAGGGAGTGTGGGCTAGGATTCTAAAAAACGTCAAATCTGCATCTAGAGATGCAAGGGTTCTGTATATATATATGTTATGCTGTTCCTTTCTAATAGATGAATCAATCAAAATGTAAATCGCAAGAAAAAAAAATCAGAGTACCCTCCTGTCCGGCATGACCAAGAAAAAAAAACTGTATATGTTTACTGTTTCAATACTGTTACGAATGTTGCCTATATGCTTACATAAAATACAGCCTATTGCAACAGTACTTGCTAAAAGAAATGAGATAGTAAGCGATTTCAGTGTCGGGTTCAGGCTTAAAATCTGACGGTAGCCTATCGTTCGGGCCGGGTAGGGTCGGGCCACACGGTCTCGGGTAAGGGTCGGGTTTCGTTTTAAGGCCTGTGCAGACCTCTACGGCAGATTTCTGTGCATACCCTCAAATTAAATCCTGCAGGCGCCCATGGTACTGTATGCCTTGCAGAAGCAAATTTTATTATATTCATCTCACATTCTGCAATGTTATTAAACCACAACGAGCCATCACAGAACCACTTGTGCGGCCACGCCAATGATCTGCTCTGCTCTGCTCTAACCGACTATATCTGGAGCGCACGTGCATCGACCGGGCTTCCCTTGATATCACGGCACAGACCACAACACTGATGCGACCCATTTAGATTGTTGTGAGAATTTTCAAGTTTAAAGCATTATAGAGGAAGTCAAACCTCTCAAACAGCCCGACAGCCCTGATATTACAAACAGCACTGATGAGGAAAAGAGACTTTGCATGCGCCAAAATAACGTTTTTTTAAATCACACATAATCACCTTTACTTAAATGAATCACGATTTTACAAATGTTATAGTTAATAATCTATTTGGTAGAATCTATTGGGCCTTATGTGGCAGTTGTATTTAAAGTTTCTAATTGTGTTTAGACTACTACTATTTATTTTATAACAAAATACTATAATTATTCTTCCCTTTTTTTTAGAAAGACTAGCGACAATTACCTAACCACAGTAATGAGGAGAAACCCATGGTCTTATCTGTGCTTATATTGCATTGCATTTTAAATATAAGGGTTCATAAAGGGCTTTAAGTCTGTTAAGTTTCCACCATGTTCTGTTTGAAAGATGTTTGATATTAAGAAATGAACTGGATGATAAGTAATAAATATAACAGGCTCATAAATGGGTTTATCAACTTTTAAAATGGGGAGAAAAAGCCTCCTGTATCTTTTGTTGTTGACATCAACAACAAAAATGTAACCAAGGCAACTTGATGTCCAATGTAAATTCTGGGTCCAGAAGCAAAACCAATTAAGAACCACTGCACTATAGATGACCTTAAAGCTAATAAACATGGCAAAAGCCACACATTGTTCTAGCCTGATCTCATGAAAATTACGTGACTGGCAGCTTTTTTGCAAACGAAATTACGTTGTTCATTTCATGTATCGCTGCAATGTTAAATGTGTACTGAAGGGCTCTAAAAGCGAGTTAAATGTTCTCCCAAAAATATTATGTTTTTAAGGTTATTGCTCTGTGGAGTTTTAAAAGAAGAACTACCTCCCTTAACTAAACCTTTAACTGAAACCTAACCAGTGTTGTCATAAAAAAATTTTAGATGATAGAACATTAACCTTAAATTGTCCCTACCCTAAATCCTACATCTAAACCTAACTGATAGTGTCATAAACAAATGTGAGGTGAACAAAACTGACCTATCAATGCTAAACCCTAAACCTGACCCCTAAACCTGACCGAAAGTGTCATAAAAGCAAATGTGAGATAAAAAAAAACACAACAGCCGAAGCAACCATGTCATTTCATAGCACTTCTTTGAAAATTTCGGTTCACGAGTCGACTCGTGTGCTTTGCTGGACTCGAACCCCAGTGTCCTGCTTTCAAAGTCCAATGCTCTATCAGTTCATTTGCCATGCTTGAATAAGCTTGTAAATGTAGTCGGTTATGTAATGCAAGCGTTAAAATGTATCGTCTTTCAAATCATTCATTATTGTAAAAGTGTTTCAGGGTCATAAGAGTATTGTGCGGGGAACAGAGATAAAACAAAAAAAGTGTTTATGGAGTGTTTATTTTCCGTTTTATTCGTTATTTGAGTGAAAGTGAATAAAACTCATTGCTGTTGTAGCACCTCTAGTATTAATTTAACCAAAAAACCGCAGCGATATGCAGAACGAGGTAGCAAAACTCATTTGGCAAAAATGTTGTTATAGTAACATGGTTCTATGAGACCAGGTTGCACATTATTTCATTTTAATTTCATGGGGGCCAGATTTTTTGAGAAAGGTACATGTTTCAGATTTGGACTTAATAAATTACCTCTGAAAATACTCGAAGTTATTAAGTTATTGTTAGATTCACTTACTGAACATGTGTTTGGGAGCACTGTTGTTATTGTTGTTTGCAGTTCCAATAATGGCATACCAGCTGCGAGTTGTGGTAAAGTTAAGAAAGGAAAGGTTGTTTCTTCTCTCTGAAGTATCCATACACTGAAGTTGAGTTTCTATATCACAGAGGCCATTCTGCCGGTTATCTACCAGAGGTAATTATCCCAAATGTAATAATGTTATCTCGGTGTGTGAGAGCCACCCTTCAAAATGATTTATACAGACCACCGTTCTTATTGTTCCTCTACTCATTTTATCAAGAACTTCAGAAATCTCTCTCTCTCACACACACACACACACACACACACACACACACACACACACAAAGGCTTTACTGGCTATTTTGCCCTGCTGGACACTTAAATTCATCAAATTGCTGAGACAGGCCATTTTATTTCTGAGGCGTATTGTTAATATTCCAAACATTCAACATAATCACACAGGAAGTTGGCATGTTGTTTCTTAGAGTTCCGGTACCCTAGGATCGGCCACATTATACCAACTCACTGACGAGTGCCATCTCCCATCACACATTTTTGCATCGGCTCAAGTGTGTTTACCTTCCCCATTGCACGATCAGAATCGTGCTGCATCAGCAGTGTGGGATACTCGGTTTGCATCCCTCGTTGAAACCAGGAAGTAACTGCGTTTGCATAATCAGTGACGAGCACGATTGGGAAGTTGCACTTTGCCCTCTAACATAAACTTTTTACTCTAATGATGGTTAGGTTTAGGTTTAGGGGTTGGGGTTACAGTTAATAAAATATGCATTCCTCTTTACTGTATTACATCCTCTACAGCTGCAAACAACTCGCTTCACAAGTTGTGAATCACAACTCACTTTTGGCGCCTTTCCGTGGACATTACAGCCGGACAATGGAGGTCACATGTGGCCATAAGCCCAACAACACTTATCGCTTTGGCCACTGGGGGCAGTGTTTCAAATTTCGCTAAGCATAGACCAGTTTAAACTAAACAAAAGTCAACCTATTGTTTTCTATTTCACAATGAGATCAGTTGGAAACATTGCAGTCTCTCTGAGACAACAGAATGCAAGTTGGAATTTTATGTTTGTTTAAATCACACGTCTTGAGGAGTCTGTCTCATGTTGTGGCTGTAGGAATGGATGTTCCTCCTTTCAGTTAAAAGAACCAATGGCCTTCATGACTGTGGCATCACCTATTTTCTTTTCTCTAGAATATGCAAGCACATTAGCTGGACCAGACTGAAAATAAATTTTCTTAAGGGTTTCTCTCTCTCTCTCTCTCTCTCTCTCTCTGTATCTCTCTCTCTCTCTCTCTCTCTCTCTCTCTCTCTCTCTCTCTCTCTCTCTCGATCTGAACTAATGAAGCAAATTTGAAGTATAATTTGAATTATGCTATTGAAACATAATAGGGGGCATTAGAGATAGCTGCAGGGTGAACTGACTTGCATTAAAGGCACTTCGAATTAAATGAATATTTGTACAGTGCTAAAATGTACACTGCTACCAACTAAAACAAACTAAGAAAACTCTAACATGTTCTTTGATAGTCTCAAAGTATTTTTTTAATCTATGACTATGCTCAATAAAAAAGTCCTGCCTTAATAATATGGTAGACACTTAAGACTAATTAATGGAGAAAAAACTGTCTGTTTTATTAATTCTCTTGCTTCATATCAAATCTGTAACTGTATATGACTGAGAAGTCTCCTGTTGTTCTAATGGACTATGAAAAAGATAAATGTGAATTTTTAATGAATAGTTAGAGGAAATTCAAGGAATCATACATTTTAAATGTCCTCCTCTGAGTACAATGGAAAGTTAAATTCTTTCTGTAAAAGTCCACCTCTCTGTGAACTTGCGTTCCTAAGCAAATTCTGCAGTGATTTGGGACCTGAAAGAAAGAGGAAATTAAATACTGTTTTTATGCAGTTTTATACTTTTTACAGTAAAAAAAAAAAAAAGGTTAAAAGAATTAACGCATTTTTGTTCTGTATATACAGTATGACTGTGGACACATTTTTGTAAAATGAAATTTTGTGGTTCCTTATTCTTGATAGATAGATAGATAGATAGACAGACAGATAGATAGACAGACAGACAGACCAGTATGTTGGCTTTGGATACATTTTACAATTGTACTTGTATCAAACATTTTTATTGCTAGAATTGTCTCTGCAGTCCATTGTCTGACACAATCCTTCCTGTTGGCCAATCCGCTAATAAGCCAGATGAGGCGTCTCTGTCTTTGTTTGAATTAAACAGACACCTGCGTGGAGGTAAGCTATGGGCTGCCAACACTCTGGTGTCCGGGCAGATCTCGCTCCTCCTTGGCCCAGGTGTGTGTGCGTGCAGGCTTTCATTACACCAAGATTGGCCAGGTGGATGTGTGCACGAGTGATTTCATTACCATGAGATTGCTTTCTGAGACCAATACATAAACACAGACAGCAGGAAAAGGGATAAGGAGAGGAGTGCACAGCTGTGGTTGTCCCTGGGATCCGACGTGCTTTTCCATCTCTATTTCCATTGCGAAATAGATGCAGGAGAAACCAACACAGACACCTCCCTGCATATGAAATAAGTCAGTGGAAACAACGAACACAAACAAAGACTAAGAAAGACCCTTCAACTGGTTGTCACCTAACCAATGCAGAAATAACCTGAGCACAGATGCTTTTCATCACCACTCAAAAGCAGGAAAGCGTGCTTTAACTTGGGTCTGTCAACGGCCTTAAGGTGAGTTGCTCTGATATTGTAGAGTATTGGGTCATTCCATGGCCAGAGGTTGGTGGTCCATGGCCCGTGGCACAAGTCTATAAAGAAATGAACCAGTACTTTGGCCAGAACAGCAAATTCTCATTGAAAACCAGTCAAATCTGAAATCTGAGCCCTAGTGGTCAGCTCACACTGTATACGGCCTGAGGATTTAAATGCCTCTGGCAGTCCGAGATTCTGGGGCACTTGCCATGCTGGCCCGGTCCATTGGTGTCCCGATGAATTGCTACTGATATTATTAACAGGATATTAAACATAATCATATTCTTTCATAGACTTAACTGCTGAATATTTAAAAGAAAAAAGTATACAGATACTTTTATTTTTAAATGTTTATTTTCATTGGAAAATCAGCAATTTCCCATGTCCAAATGCATTATTACACTACATTACCATTACATTTGAATGGGTTACAAAGAATTCTACCTAAATTGAAATTTAAAAAAAACATTATTGTACATATTGTATATATTTTAACTGTAAATATTGAATTCAAGATTTAAGTCCTTTTTTTTACCGTAAATTCTCCTACCTGCCCAGTAGGTGGTGATATGCACAAAGAAAGCTAATCGGCAAAAACAAAAGAATAAAAAAGTGAAAGTGGAGATTTATAGTAAAAAAGGACTTAAACATTGATCTGTTTATCACCCACACCTATCATATCGCTACTGAAAATATGGATTAAACCTCTAGAGTCTTATGGATTACTTTGATGCTGACTTTATGTGCTTTTGTAGCTTCAAAATGTTGGCACCCATTCACTTGCATTGTATGAACCTACAGAGCTGAAATATTCTTCTAAAAATCTTAATTCGTGTTCAGCAGAAGAAAGAAAGTCATACACATCTGGGATGACATGAGGGTGAGTGAATGATGAGAGAATTTTCATTTTTGGGTGAACTGTCCCTTGAAACAGAAGTAAGCTTCTCTACAGTCAGTATTTCATTATGTTTACACTTTGATTGGCCTCATCAAGTTCAGAGGATTTTTGTTATGGAAAAAGTTATAGTGATCTTTTTTTTAGAGAAAAAGTATTGCTAAAGGCACTAAGCATAATAACGCTCACAGTAAATAATTTGGTATAGTGCAATAATATTCGCTAGCTAAGGCAAAAAGGCTTATAACAGATAAGCCTTTTTGCCTTCAATAACACAATCAACCCTAATACATTCAACCCTGAAATACAACAAAAAACTATTGTTATTTTCCAGGGTTGCAACTACATATTTAGAACTGAAGAATCGACTGCTGAAAACCCCATACTGTCTGACCACAAATTTGAATTTAGGGCGGCCTTTGTGGTGATCCCTTAAAGTCTATAGTGGTTATGGCCATCAAACTTTAGGCCTGAGGTGGAAAAAATTATTTTGTTTTGTTTTTGAATTTCAGTAGTACACTTTTCGAAAGAAATAACAAACAAAAAAACTGAATAAATTCAAATGTTCCTGAAATTTTCAGGCACAAACTGCACTGTTGCCTGAGAATGACCCTGTTACAGAAAGAGAAAGACAAAAAATGAAAAATGTACTCTCTGTGGTCTCTTAACACTGATCCTCCTGTCCAGAGATCCATTAAAAACAGACTAAAATAGCTTGTTTAAATAGGGTTAATATTTAATCACTCCACTTACTTAGACAGAGATTAATTATTCACAGGAGAGGCGAATACAAATTAATTCTTCTGCAAATCAGTGGACTCCCTAGCAGGTTGGACAGGGTCAGATGGGAAGGTCGTCTCTGAAGTGACACTTCGGCTGACAGTGCTGGGTATTAACAGATTACATGTAATCTGCATTATGTAATCAGATTAAAAAATAAATTACTTTTAATTAGATTAAATTACATTTCAAAATACCTGTAATCAGATAACATATTAATTTATTGATCCCTATAATTCATCATTCTAAATCAGCCTACAGTTGATATATGTTCAGTAAGTCTTTGAGTGTTTTCGAATAGAGGGGTTTTTTATTTCACTTAGAAACAGGCACACAAAGTAGTGAGTAAAACACACCAAAAAAATATAATCATAATTTCTCATATTTTGATCCATTAAGTATGTTTTTTTTAATGCATTTAAGCAACATTATGTCAAAATGTTTATCCTACTCAAATGCATGTGACATCAAATAAACAAGAATTAGGTCAAAAAGAATCCAAAAACAATCAGATTAGATTACTTTAAAAAAAAAAATAATTTGAGAGATTACGTAACTGACTACAATTTTAGTTATGTAATTTGTAATCAGTACCAGATTACAATTCAAAAGTAATCTACTAGCACTGTTGGCTGGCAGCTATACATCATTTGTAAACAGTATGGCGGTCAAACCATAGATATACATAAGCAGATGCCTTATTCGGCTGGTTTGAATATGTCAACTGCAGCACCATCTTGGAACAGTCAACAAGGAGAGCTGTTTGAATGCAAGTGAATGGAGGCGATGCCTCAAAGCATAAACTGCTTTTGTGTGGAAACAGTACATCAAGTAATGAATTGACTGACTGGGTGCTAATTTTCAGCATGTTTGTCATGATATATTCATTTGTAGAGAACTTTATTTGCAGTTCGCTATGAAAAAAAAAACTGTTTTAGAAGTGAATTCAGGAAATTGCATCATGTAAGATTTGTTTACAGCAACTTACTATCATAAAACTCTGAAAAGTTCTATATATAAATACAACTTACTATGTGTAGTAATATGACCTTACTATTGATGTTATATTATATTTTGGATGTTAGATTAAAAAACAAATTCAAAAAAAGTTTGAATAAACAAACATATTATGGATGTTTTTGGAGCTAGATTCCTTTATGCGTTTATGATCACTAGTACCACCACTTATATTTGAAGCTTCCAGCATCACACAGTGCTCCGATTATCAACCTTATTTATAAGAGCGTTTAACAAATATTCAGTTTAATTTGGAATTTTATATCATCTGAAATGTTGCCCAATGTTTATGGAAAATCAGATCATGTGAAAGCTGGCTGGAAAAGACTCCAGACTGTTATCCTTTCCATAGACCATATACTTTCATGTGTTGACAAACGGCTCCTGAACTTTCCAATATGGTGGACACGCCAACGTATCATGCTCCATTGGAACAGCTGCTAATAAGGTATCTAAGCACGTATATCTATGGTCAGGACACCAGGCCTTTCTTAAAGGAAGCCTCTAGAAATTTACACACCACTGTAGCCACATTTTATTTGAGCTGTGCAACAGTTCTCTGAGAGTGATGTTTCAATTCATCCTTTTATAATCTACTGGATATATATACACAAAATGTTTTGTAATATAAATCTCTTCTTCTTTGAGTGGAAGTGAGCTCCATGCACTTTGACTCTACTGCAGCCCACACAAAACCACCATAGACTACAAGCCTTGATAACTACTGACTGAACGGTCCTTCTAAAAGAGAATTTCTCAAAGAAAGGACAGCATACAATACAAACCTGCAGCTTTTACAGATCCATCCATCAAAACATGACATATTTCCCACATTCCCAGTCCATATTGAGGACACTAGTTTCATTAGACAAAGGCATCTACTATGGTGTTAGCAGCAAAGATGAGTACTTTTATGAATTTTAATGAATGCTTTTAAAAGGAGCACTAATTTATTTTTGTTCATGTTGCGCTGGCTGATATGCAATCATCCTGGACTCATACTGACACCTAGTGGTGTGAATCCAGTATCATGCAAAACATATATATATATATATATATATATATATATATATATATATATATACAGTTGTGCCCAAAAGTTTGCATACCCTGGCAGAAATTGTGAAATTTTGGCATTGATTTTGAAAATATGACTGATCATGCAAAAAAAAACTGTCTTTTATTTAAGGATAGTGATCATATGAAGCCATTTATTATCACATAGTTGTTTTGCTCCTTTTTAAATCATAATGTTAACAGAAATCACCCAAATGGCCCTGATCAAAAGTTTACAAACCCTTGAATGTTTGGCCTTGTTACAGACACACAAGGTGACACACACAGGTTTAAATGGCAATTAAAGGTTAATTTCCCACACCTGTGGCTTTTTAAATTGCATTTAGTGTCTGTGTATAAACAGTCAATGAGTTTGTTAGCTCTCACGTGGATGCACTGAGCAGGCTAGATACTGAGCCATGGGAAGCAGAAAAGAACTGTCAAAAGACCTGCATAACAAGGTAATGGAACTTTATAAAGATGGAAAAGGATATAAAAAGATATCCAGAGCCTTGAAAATGCCAGTCAGTACTGTTCAATCACTTATTAAGAAGTGGAAAATTCAGGGGTCTCTTGATACCAAGCCAAGGTCAGATAGACCAAGAAAGATTTCAGCCACAACTGGCAGAAGAATTGTTCGGGACACAAAGAAAAACCCACAGGTAACCTCAGGAGAAATACAGGCTGCTCTGGAAAAAGACGGTGTGGTTGTTTCAAGGAGCACAATACTTGTTGACCCCTTTCCAAACATAGCGCTTATGGTTGTGACCATAAAGCTCTATTTTGGTCTCGTCACTCCAAATTACAGTGTGCCAGAAGCTGTGAGGTGTGTCAAGGTGTTGTCGGGCATATTGTAACCGGGCTTTTTTGTGGCATTGGCTTCTTTCTGGCAACTCGACCATGCAGCTCATTTTTGTTCAAGTATTGTCGTATTGTGCTCCTTGAAACAACCACACCGTCTTTTTCCAGAGCAGCCTTTTATATCCTTTTCTATGTTTATAAAGTTCCATTACCTTGTTACGCAGGTCTTTTGACAGTTCTTTTCTGCTCCCCATGGCTCAGTATCTAGCCTGCTCAGTGCATCCATGTGAGAGCTAAGACTATTTATACGCACACACTAATTGCAATTTAAAAAGCCACAGGTGTGGGAAATTAACCTTTAATTGCCATTTAAACCTGTGTGTGTCACCTTGTGAGTCTGTAACAATAATAATAAATGGCTTCATATGATCACTATCCTTAAATAAAAGACTTTTCAATTTTCAAAATGAATGCCAAAATTTCACAATTTCTGCCAGGATATGCAAACTTTTGAGCACAACTGTATATATATATATATATATATATATATATATATATATATATATATATATATATATATATATATATATATATATATATATATATTATTAATATTATTATTTTATTTTTATTTTTTAATGAATAAAATTAAAAATGGGGGAAATAATTGAGCTTTTGGGCTCGGAAAATTAATCTGAATGATTGACAACCACAGGATGATGCAAAGCCAACCAGCTGCGCAGAACTAGGAAAAAAGCATACTGTAGTTGTTTTTCTTTCTTGATTTACTACATTTAAGTCATCAGATGACAGTTCTCCAAGATCAATACAAGACCACGAGTGAAGATGGCAAGAGAGGCTGAGAATGAAGTAAAGAACTGGATTTTAACATTTTCTGAAGAAATTGTAAGCTGTGCTTGCCCATGCAAACTCACCGACATGATGCTAGTGATGCTGGGTGGTTGTCAGGGCATTGCTATGCGGTTGCTAAGGTGTTCTGTGTGGTTGATGGTGTATTGCTTTGCGGTTGTAAGGGAGTTCTGTATGGTGGCTAAGACATTGTTACAGTGGGGTACAAAATTCTGAGATCACATTGAATATCTGGAATTTTTTTTAAATGATTATTAAACCTAGAAACAAACAGAAGTTAGGATTTAAAACACACATACATTGAAGAAGATCTATTAAGGATTCTGCACTATTTCTAGGCCACTAATAAAATGTAAGCAATTCCATAGAAGTACTAGGTAAAAATCATACATCTACTCAATTCCGAGAAGAGACAGTGAAACACATGGTACTCAGTGGAGAGAGGGATGCCTAATTCATATTCATCCCCTTCATAAGCATCACTAATGTTTGATGAATGACCCTCAACAGAGCGCCAGTGGGACAGAGATGTCATCAAACTGCTGTGCTAAATCAGCAACACCGTCGTTCACCTTTCAATCTGCAGACCATAGGCTAAAGGATGCTCCTGGGGGAAAGCCCTGGTTTCATGGCATTCTCTATTTTAGATGAGAAAAAAAATAAATAAATTTGACCTCTCTAATCTTTCCAGGAAGTGCCTTTTAAAGTGTATCCTTTCCCTCTTAGAGGTAATGATGCCATATTAAGCTGCCAGATGATAGACTATAGTCATTTATTTCAGGAGAGATTCTAATCCTGTCTATAATATTGTACCCAGATGTACCCAGTACATCTGGGTACAATGTATAGAGTTACATTCAAATTCAACATGAAAGCATTTGACTCTATTTACTTTCTTAAAACATGTTTCTTAATACATGTTCCTGGTCACTTATTGTGCATGATTTACCAGTGCACATAATTCAAAGGGGAAAAAATCTCTTCATAATCATCAAAATGTAATAACTTCATCCTCCTCTGAAATGACTTTTACTTTTAGCTGACCTTACCAAGCATTCTTATTTTTCAATTACTTCCCAATCTGGCTCCTTTCTGGTGTGTAATGCCCACTTGTCATGATCCAATCAATTGCCGATAGATAAAATCAAGTCCTGTCCAAAACTTTTTTACTTTGAAATATCACATTATGGAGGTAAAATGGGTTGTGAATTCCTTTCATGTTGACTTTATGTCCCTATTGTTGTGATAAAGATCACAAAAACACTATATTTGTTTTAAAAGTAAACAGCAAGTGCTCAAGTGAAAAATATAAGTTGAAACATGTAAAAACTAGGATTGTCAGTCGATTAAAAAATTTATCTAATTAACTGCAATTAATCATATACAGTATGTAAAGGATAATCCATGGTAAGATGTGTGTTAAACTATTTTATTGCACGCCGTGGAGGTGAAGAACCACCCGACACAAAGTGCATTCAAATGGTTTAATGGTTTATCATCCCACTTATACCATGGTCATTTGCCAGCATTGATTAGTTACAGCTGTCACTGATTTTTACAATACAAATTTTGACTGGAAGAATGACAATAACAGTTAACTTTATCAACAGGTTGTTAGATCTAGACTTCTGCCCATTTGAAATCAAACAGAGAGAAAGTACTGCGATTATCACAGATCACATTTATTTGAATGAATTAAATAAAAAGCTGTACAAACAATTGGAAAAATTGAGTTTTTTGGAGACCAAACGCTCTTTAAAAACTGTGAATTTAAATACTCAATCCAGCAATAATAATAGCCACATTATGTAGAAGGGTTGGCACTCCTCAGAACATGTCATATTTAAAGGTGCACTCAGTATTTTTTTTCCTCATTTAAAAGGTTTTACTTCTAAAGTAATGAATAGTAATTTTGAAACATACAGTATGCATAAAATCATGACCACTTATGTGAGATGAAGAGTTCAGTCATATCATTAACCTTATAAAAGCTATTTTATTCTACATGGAGCAGGGGTGACTCATGGGGGCAACCATGTTAGCATCACATGACCAGCTGACAACTACTCACTTAATTCATGGATTAAATTAATCCTGGTTTACTGTGCATAGTGCATTTCTACAATGGCATTGATAACTAAAAACTATTGTGTTTGAATGATGCAGCATCCAGGCCACTAGTGTCAGTACTTCGACATACTTAAAAAAATTACCGCGTGCACCTTTAATTCCTATTCTTGTAGTTTTTCCATTAAAGAGGAAAAGCCGGCATTGCTGACGTGACAGCTGTAAAAGTGGCACTTACATGATGAGGGGAAAACCATCCAAAATGCTCTAAACCTGTAGACTTTTACCTCTGAGACATCCATATGGACGATTGATTGAATTAAGAATGAAATCGCGATGTGGCCTTGCACAATTGCAAAACCACAAAAGTCTGCGTTTATGAATCAGTCACCATTCAGAGCTTCAGTCAGCAATGTGTGATCGCGAGGTGCCCTCTAGCAGTTATAGGCACACATGTTGAGCAGGGCAGCCATTTTAGATGATGTTTATCATATAACATTTTAAATCGTCTTTGCTCAACTGCGAAAGGCACATTTAATTGGTTCCGGTTACCTTCTTTCCCACTCCGTGCAAAACAGCTAAATGTCTAACCATATATCCTTACAAGAGCTTTGGGTGAGTAATATGGGGCTGATGAACACTGTTGTCTTTTCCATGTTTCCTGTAGCTTCACAGTTGATTTAAAGACAGCACTGTATGACTTGATGATGTTGTTTTGTGATGTGACAGTTAATCCCACCTCTGAGACTATATTCATGTCCTGAGGTCATTTGAACAGAGGCATGAAACTCTTGCAATGTCTCAGTATGGAGGACAGTAGAGTATGAGCATTCATATAGAAAACTGACTGGAACTACCTGTGCATTAAACAGTTTTAACACACACATTCCAGCCAATTAGAATTGAGTATTCGAACAGACCATGGTATGAATATAAATGTTTGCTGAGAAAGGCCCCCAAATAAAGGTAATTCTATATAAATAATACATAACAATTAAAATATTTATAAATCTAATATTTATGGGCCTATAATAACTATAATAATTCAGATATTCAGATTTAAATATATTGCATTATTGTGGCTGACGACTAATGCATTATTTAGACAGTACGAAAAGTGGCTTTAATATCATTGAACAAGCCTACAGTCAACGTGATCCATCTGCGCTATTTTATTTTTTATTTTTTTATTCCCCCCCCCCCCCCCCTTTTTCTCCCAATTTGGAATGCCCAATGTGCTTTTAAGTCCTCGTGGTCGCGTAGTGATTCGC
Organism: Myxocyprinus asiaticus; assembly: GCF_019703515.2. NCBI lineage: Eukaryota > Metazoa > Chordata > Actinopteri > Cypriniformes > Catostomidae > Myxocyprinus > Myxocyprinus asiaticus. Next base: position 35,289,001 of record NC_059361.1, read on the forward strand.
CTCAGTCTGGGTGGCAGAGGACGACTCCCAGTTGCCTCCGCGTCTGAGATCGTCAATCCGCGCATCTTATCACGTGGCTTGTGGAGTGCGTTGCCATGGAGACATAGTGCATGTGGAGGCTTCACGCCATCCACCACGGCAACCACGCTCAACTCACCACGCGCCCCACCGAGAACGAACCACATTATAGCGATCACGAGGAGGTTACCCCATGTGACTCTACCCTCCCTAGCAACCGGGCCAATTTGGTTGCTTAGAAGACCTGGCTGGAGTCACTCAGCACGCCCTGGGATTCGAACTAGCGAACTCCAGGGGTGGTAGCCACCATCTGCGCTATTTTTAATTGTCAGTCTTTGTACATGTGCGTCAGATGGACACTTTTGAGTCGCACTGGTTGTCAGCATCATTAACGACCAGGGCTGGATTGGTAATCTGGCATATCTGGCATTTTTCCTGTGGGCCGATGCACTTTGGAAAAGCGGAAGCGAGAGAGGACACAAGTCCTCCAAAGGCAGTGGCCGTGACATTAAAGGCTCCAAAGACAAGAGCTCTAAACCCGACAGGAAGATGACGAGTTCAGAAGGAAGCAGGTCAGGGAGGAGGTCCTCCAGGAATGAGAGGGATCGCAAGTCTAATAGAAAGGATCGACGCTGAAGAACAAGAATGCTTCCAGTCTTGTGTAATTTTCTCTTTTTCAGAGGCTATGTTTGTCAGAATTGTGTGGTGACCATAAGAGTTTTTCTTTAGTGGGTTTTAAGTTTGAAGTCTCCATGTCCCAATCTTTTTTAATTTTCAAAAAGGGGTGGACTGGCCATCGGAAGAACAGGGCCGGCCGTGAAACGGGTCGAATGGGCCGCGATAAGCTGAAATGAGCCGCCGCGTTATGCAGAACTGGCCACAAAACGGTGCCACGATACGCTGAAGGGGGCAGCAAAATGCAGAAAAGAACAACGATCCCCCCCCCCCACTTCTCGTCCCAGTCCACCCCTGTTAACAGCATGTTTTTAGGATGCTGTGTCAAGTGAAAAGTAGATGAAACTTTGAAAATCACGTCTCGAGATCCCTCCATTCTGTTGTTTTTCGTCCAGCTGTCAAGAACGCTGCGTCGCTTGTGAAGTTTGTTAAGGCACGCTAAATGCACCCTACTGACATGGCTCAGAAATACACAAAGTACTTTAAGCTTGAATTGCTTCGATTGTTGTCAAATATGTACTTTTGTTACAGAATTGATGTACGGGTCAAGGGGTATAGTTATTCTCATTTCGACACGTTATTTTTTATATAATTAATCGCATTAAATTAATGATTTAAACGACAGCCCTGGTGAAAATATTATTGTTCTGGTTAGATGTTTACAATGACATTTCTGAATTGTAAAATGTCATTTGAAGACCCTCTCAAGCATTTAGAATGGCATATTTTTTTCCAGAGTTTTCAGAGGAATAATTTGTAAAAGTCCTTACTTTTTGTGCTTTATGAAGAGAGAGAGCAACAGAGCTCAAGTAAACATCAACAATATCATCGATGTACGTGTGCAAAGTGTATCAGCCCCCCTGTAACTGTGTCCTGCCACATCAAATTATCTCATCAAATGCCTTAACATACTGTCAAAATCCATAATTAGTCACAATATTCAGAGACAGGCAGTTCAAGAATCTGTTAGGGAGGAAGGATTGTGTCCTTTTGTAAATATAGATTCAAGCTATTTTGATACACACAGGCCTAAGGAATAAGACTTAAAGGGATAGTTCAGCAAAAAATGAATTCTGTCATAATTTACTCACTCTCAATATAACTTATATATATAACTTGTGTATTATATTCAAAGCCTTCTGAAGACACAATAGCTCTATCGGATTAACAAACATTAACATTCCCTTCCGCTAAGGCCCTGAAAACGGCTTCACATTAAGATTCAAAATTAATAAGTAGAAGATCTGTTACTTGAATTGAATTTAAACTTCAGATTTATATCAAGCCAGGGATTAGATTTTATCTACATTCAAGAATATTATATCTAGATTTATATATTCATTTTATGAGGTCTCGCTCTCTGCACATCCCTGTTATCAAACACCTAATCCCCTCCCCTGATGTTATCCTATTTCATTCATCAGCTGATCTTCATGCCTAACTGCTCTGCCATCTCTAGATGCCCACCGATGCCAGATGGGTCTGCTTTCTAATGCTAAGCCAATAAACACATGCCATACTCTGGTGGCAATACACTAACCCACTTGTGAGTTTTTGCAGCCTCTAGTGTTCATTTATTTCACATAAAGTTAGAAATGCATCATTAGTGTTTTAAAGAAATGAAAGTGGATTGCTGCTATAAATGCATACCGTATGCTCAATTTATTCCAGCGCATGTGAGAATGCTGATGATGTTATGGGCTATATTCAATACTGGGTCAAGCATGTAGAGGTTTTCTTATCCCAGTCTCTGCTGTTGACCCGTTTAAAAGGTTTTAATAGATTGCTGGGGCAAAAAGAATAATTATTTCTAAAAATGACTCCTAAGCTGAACTCAAAGCTGCTATAAATGATTTTAGCCGTCTTGCTCTCTTCCACCAGTCTTAAGGTTTGTCTCAATCAGCTCCCTGGTTCAGTGGTCAGGGCACAGGCCAGGTAGTAAATAGAGGTCGACCGATAGTGGATTTTGCCGATACGATAACTAATGTTGTGGGAAAGGCCGATAACCGATTAATCGACAAAAATCTATTTAAAGAAAGTCACAAATTTGGTGCATAACACTGGACTTTTAAGCATAAACAAGCCCAAAACACATAGGGGACTCTTATTTTGATATGACGAAATGAAGATAAAACTTCTGTAAACTATTTACATAGATTTTTGCAGATAACTGATAGTTCCAAAAAGCAACTATCGGCACCAATTAATCGGTGAAACCGATATATCGGTCTACCCCTAGCAGTAAATCCCAAGAATATGTAAAAACCTATGAGCATATGTGGCCTTCAAGTGCACCTGGGAAGATTCTACATCCGGGTTGGGCATTCGTTATTACGACATGTCAAGCATTCAAGTTGGAAACCGAAAACAGAAGAAACCGAAACATAGACAATAACAATGGTAAAAACTCTTTTTTTTTTCTGTTGCACTGGTAAATAAGCATAGTAAATACACATGTATGACTTTAACATGATCTATATGATAAATTAATAATAATAAATCATAATAAATCTACTGATATCTAGCAAATTATTGTTAATTAATTTGCATAAAACCATGAAGGGTGATTATCTTTACATTAGTTGACTATAATATCTGTTATATATAACAAATTAATAGGCTTATTATTGAACTAAAGCACTGAAATTGAAATAATTTGGCAAAATCATTGCTTTCCAATGTCTTTCTTGTCCACACACCCCTTCCAACATCACAATACAGCAACTCGGGTATCATATAGAATTCAGAGTTTTCCACTAGTAAATATGTCTTCGCCTGGTCATTCATGTGCTCCGAACTTGTAATTACGATATTTCTGACTCCACTAGAAAGCCGCAATAGACTGTGGTTAGGGTAGACGCGCAAATTGAATTTTAAGTTATTTAATTGAACTCTGGATTTCCTATGGGTTTTTATAATGGCAGTTTTGAATTTATGAGTAAAACAAGGACTGTGGTAAACATTACTTGAAGACACAAGTACATTTTGTTCTACAACAGAAATTAAACATAGTCGTACCCCAACGTGAATTTTGAAGCCGCGGTTTAAAAAAGAAAGTATGTTGCTAACAAGTTGCTAGATAAGGACTACAACAGTTTTCTGTTTGTTCAGGCACATACACTCACATGCTTGTGGTATTTGTAGTCCTTATTTAGCAACTCGTTAGCAGCAACTTACATTTTTTTTACAAACATGCGGTTTCAAAATTCACGTATGAGGTATGTATGTGTAATTTATGTCATTAGTTCAAAAACCCCATTATAAAAAAAAAAAAAAAACACTGGAAAATCCAGATGGAACGGAACAGCTAATTTACCGGAAATGTGGTCATGCCTTCACCCTCTTAAGTCATTAAAAGATGAGTGCATGTAAATGTATGATGTCAACCCCTTATTCTCTTTAAAATAAATTTTGCTGATGAACGGTAAACAATCCTACAAACTTTTAAGTGTTAAAGTTGTTAGAAGGTTACATGGCTAGAGCTATTTTAAAAAACAAGTAGGAAATACCCGAGGTAACCCATGGCTCTGGTTTCAGGACAACAAACTAAACAACTCATATGGACTTTAAACAGGTTACTGCGTCCTTAAATGGAGGCCTCGCCAAGCCGGAAGTGTCATCACAGGAAGAGTGTTTGAGTGCATATGAGGAAGTGTCAGTCTGTCTGCAGCGTGTTTCTGCAATGGGGTTTCTGTGATTGAGGTTGAATCCTTTGTGTTGTGATGTCGCAGCTTTATATTGATAAACTGAAGCGTCTTTATGAGCGCTATCAGGAGTATGTGAGAAAGAACCCCGCGACCACGGCTCATCTCGAGAGCACAGCGCGCACGCTGAGTTACCTGATCGCAGGTGAGAGACTGACTGTCAAAGTGAGAGTAAACAAACTCTTGGCACTTTACACAAAGAATTGCAACACTAACTATCTGCATAGGTCACATTAATATATGCATTTACTTTGTTTTTGGGTTATATTGTGCAGTTTTTTGTTTTGTATTGTCTTCTGTAATAGTTTATTTTATGTTCAACATCAGGATTTTAATATCAAATTTGCAGGCAACTGCAATGCCCCGCCCCCAATTTTGTGAATAAATATTAAAAAGTTACAAGTTTAATTTAAATAAATGTTGATAAAAATAAAATAAACTCACAGCTTCCAGTTACTCATTACACTAACAGAAAATTGCACAAAACTAATAAGTCCCTTTGATCCACTCAGTGCTTTGAGTTTTCATGTCTTTTATGTAATTTTCCCTTTACAGGTCGCTTCTCAGACTCTCATGAACTCTCAGAGTTGGGTAGGATTCTTTACTCTTTTGATGCTTTATGTTGTAATTAAACTGTATTAAGCAGAACATGTGCTGCTTATGTACTATATCACATTAAGCATCGACCACATGCTCAATGTGATATAGTACATAAACAGCACATGTTCCTGGGTCAACATTCCTTTCAACCAATCAGTGACCTCTGATTTTAGGGGTAGGGCTATGATTGGTTGATAGAAATTTGGTCCAGGAACATGTTGTACTGGAGTAAATCCCATAATGCTGGAGGGCTGGGCGATAGGAAGATGGAACTGAATATTGACAATTTTTTACGAACACCCCGATGTCGATTGCAAAAGTCATAGACAGATTATGATCGACAATATCGGGAAATGATAAAACCATTGAGCTGGGAAGTTGCCAAATATATTAAATAGTATCCCAGTAGTTTTTGTGCAATCACGTTTCTGGATACTAACCAAATTATTGAGCCGTTAATACACTATCGATGGGTCCATTTTCACTGCTGACATGTTCTCTGAATAGCATGAAACATTTTCCATAGCAGTTATAACCTTCTTTATAGACTCGGACATGAACTGTAACAATTACGGTATGGCTTAGCAACTTAAAAAGAAAAAGCACATACAGTGCATCCAGAAAGTATTCACAGCGCTTCACTTTTTCCACATTTTGTTATGTTACAGCCTTATTCCAAAATGGATTCAATTAATTATTTTCCTAAAAATTCTACAAACAATACCCCATAATGACAATGTGAAAAGTTTGTTTGAAATCTTTGCAAATTTATTAAAAATAAAAAAATAAAAAAAATCACATGTACATAAGTAGTCACAGCCTTTGCCATGACACTCAAAATTGAGCTCAGGTGCATCCTGTTTCTACTGATCATCCTTGATGTTTCTACAACTTGATTGGAGTCCACCTGTGGTAAATTCAGTTGATTGGACATGATTTGGAAAGGCACACACCTGTCTATATAAGGTCCCACAGTTAACAGTGCATGTCAGAGCACAAACCAAGCCATGAAGTCCAAGGAATTGACTGTAGACCTCTGAGACAGTATTGTATCGAGGCACAGATCTGGGGAAAGGTACAGAAAAATTTCTGCAGCATTGAAGGTCCCAATGAGCACAGTGATCTCCATCATCCGTAAATGGAAGAAGTTTGGAACCACCAGGACTCTTCCTAGAGCTGGCCGCCCGGCCAAACTGAGCGATCGGGGGAGAAGGGCCTTAGTCAGGGAGGAGACCAAGAACCCGATGGTCACTCTGACAGAGCTCCAGCGTTTCTCTGTGGAGAGAGGAGAACCTTCCAGAAGAACAATCATCTCTGCAGCACTCCACCAATCAGGCCTGTATGGTAGAGTGGCCAGATTGAAGCCACTCCTCAGTAAAAGGCACATGACAGCCCGCCTGGAGTTTGCCAAAAGGCATCTGAAGGACTCTCAGACCATGAGAAACAAAGATTGAACTCGTTGGCCTGAATGGCAAGCGTCATGTCTGGAGGAAACCAGGCACCGCTCATCACCTGGCCAGTACCATCCCTACAGTGAAGCATGGTGGTGGCAGCATCATGCTGTGGGGATGTTTTTCAGCGGCAGGAACTGGGAGACTAGTCAGGATCGAGGGAAAGATGAATACAGCAATGTACAGAGACATCCTTGATGAAAACCTGCTCCAGAGCGCTCTGGACCTCAGACTGGGGTGAAGGTTCATCTTCCAACAGGACAAGGACCCTAAGCACACAGCCAAGATAACAAAGGAGTGGCTCCGGGAGATCTCTGTGAATGTTCTTGAGTGGCCCAGCCAGAGCCCAGACTTGAACCCGATTGAACATCTCTGGAGAGATCTGAAAATGGCTGTGCACCGACACTCCCCATCCAACCTGATGGAGCTTGAGAGGTCCTGCAAAGAAGAATGAGAGAAACTGCCCAAAAATAGGTGTGCCAAGCTTGTAGCATCATACTCAAAAAGACTTGAGGCTGTAATTGGTGCCAAAGGTGCTTCAACAAAGTTTTGAGCAAAGGCTGTGAATACTTATGTACATGTGATTTATTTTATTTATTTATTTATTTTTTTCGTTTTTTATTTTTAATACATTTGCAAAGATTTCAAACAAACTTCTTTCACGCTGTCATTATGGGGTATTGTTTGTAGAATTCTTTAGGCGGCATTAATGAAACGCAATACAAACACAAATTCGATAAGAACAAAATAGAAATTATTAGGGGAACACCAAATCGGAAAGCTGGTGTTTTCTATTCATTTAAGCACAGAGTATGTGAAGTAATAAACTCTTGTAGCTGTTTTATGGAAGTACAAATGATGAGGGTTGTGTTGAACTTTCTAGAGGAAATGATGTGTTTATATTTTATCGTTATTATTAGTATGTTAACATTTAGAATTGTCTTTATGATCTTAATTTTTATTGGTAATTTTCCACCTGTTGTCGTAGACAGATACTTGTGGCAAATTGCTCCGGTGGAGGAAGTTAGAGACGGTAAATGTTTGGATTTGGGGAGGTGGTTATATAGATTTTTTTTTTTTTACCACTTCATTATTTTAATTGCTTTTTGTTACATTTCAAGTATAATTTGAATTCAGAAATATCTTTGGTTTAAGTTTTCCATTTTTCAATAAATGAATTTCCACAGCCTAACCTGGAAGGCAGACACACAAACAATAGTTGAAATGCATGGCTATTCAAGGACGTCTTATGTAAGGGACACTGTACAGTCAGACGGTTGTTATCGCAAAATAAGCAAAGCGGAGGGGTCCTGCATCACCCTGAAATGGTTTATTTTGCAATAAAATCCGGCTGAATGTACATTACCCTGCTTATTACACGGCTACTAACCATCATTATGTGAGAAGAAAGAAATTGCAGAACAGTTGATTTGCATCTCCGGAGTTTTGTTGGTGTTTATTTTGCAAAAATGACCGTCTGACTGCTCATTATCCAGCTTATTACAAGACTATTTACCAAATAAATGCACATGAAACATTGATATGAGTTGAAACTTTTTTTATTTGCTTACTTGTAGAGGTCACAGAGTTATTCGAGAAATACAAAAGATTACTCGCAATTCCTGGATAACCGTTCAGAAAGGACATAATCTCAGAATGTGCAGTTGTTACTCAGACATATCAGACCACTAGATGGTGCTATTGACCAATCAGAATCAAGTATTCAAGAGAGCCATGTAATAACATTAGATAAAGTACAGCCAAAAACTGAAACATCTAACACAGGTTTCTAGAAAGTAAAACGAGCATGTTCACCTTATCCGAGGTTCAGGCATTGCATAATGGAATAAATACATGACCAGCTGAAAACCCGTTCCGACTGCTAGTTGTCACAGACACACACAAGAACTTTCGGATTGTGAGACATGAGGGAAAAGTGAAGAATGTGATGCCAGTTCTGATTGGTGTAGGTTTAGTTATATATTTTTTTTTTTTGTAATATTATTTGTATTACTTGTAGGTAATACATTTACACAGTGGGTTTAGCAGTGTGGGTTGACGATGTAATTGAGTATCGCAATAGAAATATTTCAAGCAAATACCCAGCTCTATAATGCTGCAAGATTTTGCTCTCATATTAATTCTGTTTGATATTTTTGTATCTCTCTTTCATTCGCAGTGTATTCAGCATCCAACCTGTTAGTGCTGCTGAACGATGGCATCTTACGGAAGAGTCTCTCTCGGACGTTGCCTGTGGTAATGCATGTCCCAGACAGTCAACTTTACACTATATACTTGACTCTCTGTATCTCTACATGTTAGCTCAGTTCCTTAACACTTATTCCTGTGTAGTCCAAAACCACATTTAGAGGTAGTGAAAATGTATGTGACCACATTGCATTGATAGTGTTAATGCTAATGCATCCTGATGTGTCTTGGACAGTAGTGAAGGACCACCTAATAATCATATCAATCAACCATTGCACTTAAACAAGGGTTTTAGGGTTTTGGGGCTGTATAATCTTTTTAAATGAATTTTTTATGAATTTTGTTTACTTTTATTTTTGCTGTTGTTTTTTTATTGTTTTACAAAATCTTATGAAGTTTTTTTTTATGCATTTGAAATGATTTAGGTGGTATTGTAATTTTTTTTTAAATTTTTTTATAGTATGACAAATGATCCTTCTGGGACAATAAAGTGTGTTTCATTCATTCATTTACATACAGTACAGGTAGATACAGATCATGTGAAGCATGCTGCTCGAATAAAAAAAGAAGAACAATTTGCTCAAACTTTTGCACTTTTTTTGCACTTCATCAACATACAGTAACACACTACATAGTGAGTGATGTATGTAGTCATGAAAATAGATTTTTGTTTCTCTGTAATGCTGATATTGAGCTATAGTAACTGTACTATATTGAAACCCAATAATCATTTAATAAATAATTAGTTAAAAAATTGGGTCACATGAGACCCATTTGATATGCATGTAAATATCAGGTGTAAACAGTGACCTGTACCAGCTGAGCACTGATGATCATACTAAGTGTAAACAAAGCCTGTGAAACTCTCTCTCCCTCTCTTGTCATTTGCAGCATATTTGCTTAAGGCATTGATAGACAGAATGTGCAGTTGGCATGGCAACCACCATAAAGTTATCTAGGAATGTGAGTTTTCTTTTGTGAATCACAGTCTGTCTCTGCTTCAAGAAAAGTAGACAGTGGAGAATATAAGAGGGCGTCGAAGCTGATGCAAGTTTTTTGGGTTGAGAGTCACAGCCCACCACTTTTCAGTGACTGCACAATTTCAGAGAGTTTATTACCCAAGACTTTTGCCCTAACCCTGTTTCTGGCTTCTCTGCAATAGACTTGTTGTCATCCACGTCTAGCCCTGCTGATGACAACCCTGTACCGCTCAAAACAGCTTCGGCAGTGTGTGAAATTCACCTGACCTCTTTAGACAACCACACTCATTCTTGTGAGAAAGCACAGGCCACTGAACTATTTGTTTTTTCCCTTTATATTTGTACTTGAGAGACATATTTATCTTTGCCATTTCCATTGGCTGTGCACAAGAATAAAAACATTTAAACTGAGACTGAGGCACTTTCAAAGCGGCTATAAATGTCAGCTCTCAGCCACTGGGACAGGAAGAATGAGTTTGCGTTTACAGCCTTGGGCACACGAGCCATGACCTTAATAGACCTCCTCATAGGCTTTTTGAGTTTATATTGAGTTCAGCTTAACTCCTTTGGAACAAGCATTTGGCAAAATACTGAACAATTCTCTGTATGCTTTGTTCTGATCTTTATATTCTTGTGTGTGTTTAGTCTCTCTCTCAACAGAGGCTGTTAACCTGGTTGTCGGTTCTGGAGTATGTGGAGGTTTTCACAGAGATGGGGGCAAACAAGCTGTGGGGGGAGGCTGGACGCTGGCTCGTCATTGTTCTTATTCAGACTGCCAAGTAAGGAACCTGTTGCACAAGCAGGGACAGTATGCTTAATCTCCTGAGACCTGAGCGTGACTGCTGTGTGCCAGGGGTGTAGCACTTATTTTAAAAGTGGGGGTGGGCACAGCTATCAGTAGATGGCTCACACAGAACAAACACTTACAGTGCAGTATTAATATATTACAGTATATATTAATATACAAGTATAAGTATTATATTAATATGTATTATTTACTTTTAATATTTGTAGTATTTTAAAGATTAAAATATTGCAAATTAATTGCAAAAAAAAGGAGGCATCTTGTGGAGCACTTGCTTCTGTAAATAAAATACTGAGCACAAGCTGGTCCTGAATAAATTATTTAATCAAATACAATAATGACAATTGTGCATGTGCACAATTTTTTCACTCTGTGCTTGTGCATTGTGGGATTTAAATGTATCCATGTGGCTCAGTTGGTTTGACTGTGTTCACCAAAATTTGTTCAGATCCATTTAATGATTCAGTGACCATTTCTGATCCAGAAGGTGGTGACAGATGAGTGTCTTGTGTGAAATGAGTTAGTCACTGAATCAACGATCAAAAGAAAATTGTAATCCTTTAAAATTTTTATGTCTACAGACCTACAAAGAGACTTTAGTAGAGGTTTTAAGCATTATAAGAACAAAGCAAATCTATCATTTCCCTACAGTTTGAGCTGCTGAGCATCACTTATATCAAAAGACAACAATAATAGTATTATAATAATGAGTTTCATTAATGTCTGTACGTTTTCATATATAAAAAAGCGTGTCTACATATCTATTCACTTTAATGTTCTAGGAACACAGCAGATCTATCTTTTTTCCTACAGTTTGTCGACTGCACACCGACACAGAGGTAAAAAACAGGAGCTGATATTAAAAATAGCTTCACTTATTTAACACAGTAATCTAGTAATCTGCTTAAATTGGCAAAAACAACTGATCAAACTATTACTTCACAAACATAATGTAAAAAGCATAACTTAATGAAGACTCATGCGCTAATATAAATTCCACTTACAATGTGTGTTTAAAAGGATTATCCTTTGTTTTTCTGCAGTGCATTTCATGTAATGCTATCAATCAAGAATGATATGCCAATAAATAACTCATTTGTGTGTTCCTCATCTCTAGATTATTAATTTAGATCAACATCAATGCCGATAACAAACATGGATAAATGAGCATTGTTGAAAGCAACTTTGTAGAAATGAACTGAGCCGCATTGATTAGACATTCTGGCCTATTACGTACGAGTTGTTTCGGCACATGAAACTCACCTGTGATTGGCTGGATGGCCGCTCAATCAGCCCAAAGTAACAAAACGCAAACAATACTGTATACAAATCTACCATTTGGACTCGGTCTGGGTTTAGCTTGGAAAAGTGTGGGGGACAAAAAAAAAAAAAAAAATCACCTTTTTAAAGAGTGTGATAGGGAAGTGTCTCCCACGTCCCCCTCGGCTGCTACGCCCTTGCTGTGTGCATTTTCCATTTCACTTTTTGATTTATAACTAGTAGCACCTAACAAACAAGCTATAGTAAAAAACTAAATCTAGAGCAAATAGTTTTCCTAAAAATGTAAGTCCACATGTGTGGACAGTGGGACAAAGTTGTGACATTTTAAATAATACCAAGGTATAGAAAGGCTTTTTTTTTTTTTTTTTTTCATCAAACTGTTTAATGGTTCCAGGAGTGTTGATTATTCATGGTTTTAGACATTACATCAGAAATTAGCATAAATAATTCTGATTCAAAGTAATGGCCAGCATCGTCCAATCACTACAAACCACGTAAAAAAATAAAATACATTATAAATTCTGAATCTTATGTACTTATTCCCATTGTCCCATGTCTGCCATACCTGTTCAAACATCATCTGCAGCCTGAAACTGAACTTTTGGTCGGATTTTAGGAGTGAATGCACTTAGCTGCATTGAGAGTTATAGGATGCACACTTGCTCCCTATTTAGTGAATGACTTAACCTCCAGTGTGCTGTCTGTCTGCACTGGTCTCGGAACTGTTCAAAATGCACCTTATTTTCATCCTAACTCCATATAAAGCCTCTGAAAGCAACATTTTTCAGCTTTTGGATGAACCCATTGATTCTAAATGTGAAAATGCACTGTGAATCTAGGAAGCACTTCAAGGAAATCGACGGCATTCTGTTGTGTCACGTGACTCGGTGCGGCAGAAGTTAACCCTTTAAATGACAGTCTAGAGTCTTGTAAACGGTATTCAGTCAGTTTAAATTCATTTAAATTATGCGCTACATACAGCGGAGCCAAAATACAACGTCCACGCATGTGGACGCGGGGTCGCACAAGGTTAAAGGGGTAGTTCACCCAAAAATTAAAATTGACGTAATTTACTTGCCCTAATGTCATTCCAAACATGATGTATAGCAAAATGTCTGTATTCATCTGTTTTAGATCACAACATTGTCAAAGTGGTATACATGAAGTACTCTAGATATCTTCAGCTGATATTGGACTAAACTGACTGTTGTGAAAATTGTCAAAAGCATAACATTCCTATTTTATTATGTGATAGTAATAAAATGTTTTTGGTTCAGGTTCTCACCTGGCCTTGTGACCAATCACTATTAAGATCAAACCTGGTGCCAGGTCTGTGATTGTAATTGCAAATGAGATTTGACAGCTACAGTGATGTGAAAAAGTATTTGCCCCTTTCCTGATTTCTTCTATTTCTGGGAATTTTTCTAAATTGTTTTAGATCTTCAAACGAGATATAAAATAAAACAAAAGGTAACCTGAGTAAACACAAAATACAGTTTTCAAATATAGATATATTTTTTTTATTAAAGCAAAAAAAGTTATCCAACACCTATATCACCATGTGAAAAACTAACTGCCCCCTTAAACCTAATAGTTGGTTGTGCTACCTTTAGCAGCAACAACTGCAACCAAATACTTACAAAGGAGATCAGTCTTTCGCAATGCTGTGGTGGAATTTTGGCCCACTCTTCTTTGCAGAACTGCTTTAGTTCAGCCACATTGGAAGGTTTTCAAGCGTAAAGCAGCAAAGCATCCCCACACCATCACACTACCACCACCATGCTTGACTGTAGGTATATTGTTCTTTTTGTGGAATTCTGTGTTTGATTTACGCCAGATGTAACGGGACCCGTCTTCCAAACAGTTCCACTTTCGACTTATCATTCCACAGAACCTTCTTCCAAAAGCTTTGAGGATCATCAAGGTGTGTTTTGGCTAAATTCAGTTGAGCTTTAATGTTCTTCTGGGTTAGCAGTGGTTTTCGCCTCGCCTTTTGGCCAGTGTCTTTCTGATAGTGGAGTCATGAACAGTGACCTTTATTGATGCGAGAGAGGCCTGCAGTTCCTTGGATGTTGTTCTTGGCTTTTTTGTGACTTCCTGGATGAGTCATCGCTGTGCTCTTGGAGGAATTTTGGAAAGTCAGCCAGTTCTGGATAGGTTCACTACTGTGCCAAGTTTTCTCCATTTGGAGATAATGGCTCTCACTGTGGTTCTTTGGAGTCCCAGAGCCTTTGAAATACATTTGTAACCCTTCCCAGACTGATGTATTTCAGTCACCTTTTTCTCATAATTTCTGGAATTTCTTTCAACCTTAGCATAGTGTGCTTCTGGGTGAGAACTTTTTGCCAACTTCATGCTGCTGAAAAAGTTCTATTTATGTGATGATTTGATTGACAAAGGCTGGCAGTAATCAGGTCTGTGTGTGTCTAGTCCAGCTGATCCCCATTATGAGTGCAGTTTCATAGATTTGGGGATTTATTAACTATTTATTAACAAATACTTTTTCACACAGGCCCAGCTGGTATTGGAAAACTTTTATGCTTCAATAAATAACATTATCATTTAAAAACTGCATTTTGTGTTTACTCAGATTGCCTTTGTTTTATGTTACATTTTATTTGAATTTTTGAAACAATTTAGTATGAGATATACACAAAAACAGAAGAAATCAGGACATGGGCAAATACATTTTCATAGCACTGTACGTTGGAGGGGAAGATTTTTAGGAAATGACAACTTTGGAACAACACAAAGGTGAACTTTCCATTTGTTGCAGGGGCAGAAATTAACTTTCTATTAAGGGGTAATATTTAACCCCTGGATTTGATTTTCAGGGGAATTTGTTACCTTTTTATGGCATTTCTAATACCAAATAAAAAATATAAGTTGTTATCCTTTATGTCAAATACTTTACTCAAATTCTCAATATGAATACCTCTTACCCATAAAATTCATACTTTATACAATAATATACTGTATATATTTAAGCCTAAATATGGGAATTCTTTATGAGGGCATTTTATGCCCCTTTATTTTGAATTTCAGGGGCATTTTAGCATTTTGGATCCTGAGCTCACTGTAATTTCTGACCTTGATTTTATGTGATAATCAGATCATTATTTCTGTGTTCATTTCTGTGTCCTTATTTCTGTCCTTGCCCTCCCTTTTGAGCTAAATTACTCATCTCTCCTATGTTTTTAGAGCGATCCTGCGCTGTCTCCTGCTTTTCTGGTACAAATCAGGCATTCAGACATCACCGCCTATAATTCCTCTGGACAGGAATTCACAGCTCTGTAGTGGAGGTAAGAGTGAGGTTATGCATGGTTGACCCTTAAAAGAACTACAAGTATGTTGACTTTCCCTCAGTGTTATTCTGCCTGCGTGTGCTGTATCGTTAAGTAGAAGCCTAAAAGCTAGAGGTGTAGTTTGTAATTTCTGTGCCTCTAGTGGCATCAAACAGAATTGCAAAAAGAACTAAAATATGTGCACGGATGGATGGATGGATGGATGGATGGGTGAATTGATTGATGCACTGCTCATACACTGATCTCCCTGTACAGAGAAGAACACAGAAGAGGAGGAGGAGGAGGAGGACACTACTTTTGTAGGGCAGCGTTCAGGCAGAGTTGTACGACCATTGGGAAGTGGTAAGACATGGCAATATCTGTCATCCTGTTACCCAGTGTATGAATGAGTGCTGTATTATCAAAAAGCATTTTTTTTTTTTTTTGCTTTTCGTCAGCGCCAAAATTACAGTCTCGTCTTTGGGGTCTCCCTCGGGAAAATAAAATAAACAGGAATCAGGAAGAGGGGCTCCACTCAAGCCCCACCCCTCTGGGTCTGCAAGGAACTATCGCAGAGTCCCTGTACATCGCACGGCCTCTGGTTCATTGTATCCTTCCTGTTATTTGACGCTTGTGATAATTCTCAAAACAGTCAGTGTAGTCCAATATCAAATGAGGAGATCTAAAGTACTTAATTTTTTACTACTTTGATATTAATGTTGTGGTCAAAAACAGAATAAGAGTAGTGTCACGATTAATATTGGTCAAACTTAAAGGTGCTGTTAGCCATTCTAGAATGTAAACAAGCTGAGCCGTTGGATTAGCCACGCCCCCTCTTTCCACCACACCACACTCCAAAGATACCAAATTAGTTTTGAGACCGACATCAAGCAGAGACGTTTGTCATAAACAACAGCAGGAAAATATCGCCCTTAACTGACAACTGATATGAACAACATGGCATGAAAATGGCTTTAAGCTTGCAACTACAATACTATGAGAATGCACAAAATGATTAACTGGCAAGAAGAGTCAATGACCGCAGACACATTTTTGTTTGCTGTTTACGGAGTCTAGAGCTGTCACAGAGACATTAATACCTTTCAGGGAGAGTGACATTTTTTTGCATACCTTTCCATGAGAAGAATCGCTTCCAGCACCTTTAAACCTAAAGAATACTTCGGTCAGACATGAACGCTAGGCATCTGCGTACAGGACGCTTGACACAAGTTTCATCATCAGCAGAGTGCTCAAGCACTGAACACGCACAGCACAAAGTGATCAGACTCACGGATGGCGGATGATAAAATGGGCGAGAAAATTCCCATAGAGTTAAAATGAAGGACACCCAAGCCATATCTAGGGATCAGAATTTCATAGAGACTAGGCAGTGGGCTCTTTAGACTTAGGCCAGAAAGCGAGTGGATGAGAACAGTTGCGCTCTATAGCAGCTGCATAGCAACGTCCTAACAACCACACTTAATTTCGCTAGCATCATTGGGATGACTTTTGCATGGGCAAAAGCGGAAAACAAATCTTGTTGGCAAACTTTCTTTGTATCGTTATTGTGCTGATGTTGATGAAGTTGTTTGAATGTTGCATCATCCTTAACATATCTAAGTGGCCAGTCTCGGGCTTTGCGGAAAACGTTCCTGGAAACCGTGGATCATCTCTGGCCTCTTAGAGATAACCAGGTACTGGGAGCGTCTTCATATCTCTTTCTCTGATGCTATCTTTCTTAGTCGGTCTGTGATAAAGTTAAAACTGATGATATGTTTTCTGTCCAGTTTCAGTTTGTTGAGTGACATGAAGACACTGAACCGCAGAGAGCGGGCGGAGATGAGGAGACGTGCCTTCCTTCTCCTTTACTACCTGCTCCGTTCCCCCTTCTATGACCGATACTCTGAGTCAGTGTCTTTCATTTATGTCTTTTTATTCCATGTTAATCAGTAATGTCTATGTGTCTGTCCATTGCATTAATGCAGTGTTCGAGTGTGGTGTTATATCACTTTTTAAAACACTGTATTATACTTAATTTGTGCGACCTATTGAGGAGAGGTGTACAATTACTTTTGTAAGTGATCAGACTTGTGATTTTTGCCTGCTGGATGATAAAATGGGTGGGGGAAAAAATCCCATTATCCTGCATTGAAGGACGGACCTATGCCATATATAGGGTCCTGAAAGTTATAAAGACATGGGGGTAGGCTCTTTTGACTTGACAGTAAGCAACCACCTAGATTTACCATAGCAACATGCTAAAAATCGCTCAGAACACCTTAACTACTGCATAGAAATACTAGATTTCACAGTGCAGTATGAGGATTTATATGCCATGACTTTATATGTCTCCTCTACACCTACAGGACAAAGGTCCTCTTCCTTCTGCGCTTTTTGGCAGATTATGTTCCTGGAGTCGGTTTGGTTGCACGTAAGTGGCGTATCCATCTCACCCAATGGATGTTCAATGCTGTCACACTAAAAGCTTGTAGAAAAAAAAAAACTCTATACAGTATGTGCTGACTGCATTTATTTTTCTGTCCCCTCAGGTCCACTGATGGACTACTTGCCCATTTGGCAGAAGATCTACTTTTATAACTGGGGCTGACATCAAAGTAAAGCATTCACAGGTCAACACAGCCAAACTGTTAATAGGAGGAAACGATTTGCTGGATGCTACGACTACTTAAGGACTAAAATCACACATGTGCCAGAACATTACCACCTTAATCAAGGATTTTTACAATTAAAGCGTTTCTTTTAGTTTTCATATCATTTTATGCATTATTAGCCTTCTGACACATTGTTTGCACTGATAAACTTCTGTTAGCCACACTTTTGTCCATTCGTATATCCCTCATTCAACATGAATGCCTTCCTTCCCATTTAGATGATGATATCCAGGGAATGGCATTACTGTACAGAATAACTGACTGGCTGAGATGAAGTCAGTTATACAGCTGTTTCTTTGTTTTATTTTTGTTTTCATTCAGTTTTGTCACATTAAATCTTTTAAAAATAGCTGCATTTACTAATTAAAATGTAATTATTTACAAAGTCAAAATGTTCCCCCATGTTTTACAGGACTTATATGACTTATGTCTATACCAGCATTAGGAGCATTAAAGGAGTTGTTCACCCAAAAATAAAAATGTCATTATTTACTCTCATTCCAAACATGTATGCTTTTTTTTTTTTTTTTTTTTCAGTGGAACACAAAATATTTTTTTTGAAGATTTGTTATGCAGTTCTTGACATACATTTACATTTATGCATTTGGCAGACGCTTTTATCCAAAGTGACTTGCAGTTCATTTCAAGGTTTACATTTGATCAGTTTGTATGTTTTATACAAGGACAAAAAGTCAAGTCAAGCTCTTTATTGTCATTGTACAGGTACAACAAAATTATTTAATTTAAGGAGAAAAACACAAAGGCACCATAAATGTCTAGCACTAGTCATGTGGAGTAGCTTTGTAGTGCTTGTAAATAATGACAGAATTTTCGCATGGGGTGAACTAGTCCTTTAATAATGAGGTGTTCTTTCACTGTGTGAAACAGACTCATTAAAGTCTCTGTTTAAAAATCCATTATTTTGAGACCTGAAGCAAAGAAGAAGCATAACTGTTTTGAAATTCTGAAAGTATGAAATGGTTAATTGGTTTTGTATATACCTCTATGCCTTTAATAAATCTTTAAATAAGAGTCCTCACGCCTTGAATTGTTTTCCATCGGAGCAGATTTTATAAAGCATAATGAGAACAAGCTACTCATGCATACAGTACATGGTCTATAATTCCTTGTCAGCTTTTTCAAATCAATGTTTGAATTAAACATACAGTGCTGTGAAAAAGTATTGATTTATTCTGTTTTGAGTGTATCTTATTAAATTGTAACTTTATATTTATAATAATTATACAATTCTAACAAAATCTAACTTAAAACAAAGGCAATCTGAGTAAACACAAAATACAGTTTTTAAATGATTGTTTTATTTATTGAAGCAAAACAGTTTTCCAGTACCAACTGGGCCTGTGTGGAAAAAGTATTTGCCCCCCTTAGTTACTAAATCCCAAATTTATGAAACTGCATTCATAATGGGGTTCAGCTGGACTAGACACACCCAGGCCTGATTACTGCCATCCCTGTTTAATCAAATCATCACCTAAATAGAACCTTTTCAGCAGCATGAAGTCAGCTAAAAGGCCTCACCCAGAAGCACGCTATGACAAGGTTGAAAGAAATTCCAGAAATGATGATGATGATGTTGAGGAGGAGGAGGAGGAGGAAAAAGATGATTGAAATACATAAGTCTGGAAAGAGTTACAATGCTATTTCAAAGGCTCTGGGACTCCAAAGAGCCACAGTGAGAGCCATTATCTCCAAATGGAGAAAACTTGGCACAGTAGTGAACCTTCCCAGAAGTGGTCGACCTTCCAACATTCCTTCAAGAGCACAGCGACGACTCATCCAGGAAGTCGCAAAAAAGCCAAGGACAACATCCAAGGAACTGCAGGCCTCTCTCGCATCAATAAAGGTAACTGTTCATGACTCCACTATCAGAAAGACACTGGCCAAATATGGCATCCATGGAAGAGGACTGCTAACCCAGAAGAACATTAAGGCTCGTCTGAATTTTGCCAAAACACACCTTGATGATCCTCAAACCTTTTGGGAGAATGTTCTGTGGAATGATGAGTTTGGAAGACAGGGGTCCCGTTACATCTGGCAGAAATCAAACGCAGAAGTCCAGAAAAGGAACATCATACCTACAGTCAAGCATGGTGGTGGTGTGATGGTGTGGGGATGCTTTGCTGCTTCAGGGCCAGGGTGACTTATAATAATTGAGGGAAACATGAATTCTGCTCTTTACCAGAAAATCCTAAAGGAGAACGTACGGTCATCAGTCCATGAGTTGAAGCTCAAGCGCAGCTGGATCCAAAGCGTAAGAGTAAGTCCACCTCTGAATGGCTCAAAAGAAGCAAAATTAAAGTTTTGGAGTGGCCTAGTTAAAGTCCTGACTTGAACCCGATTGAGATGCTGTGGCTGGACCGTAAACAGACAGTTAATGCTCAAACCCTCCAGTGTGGCTGAAATAAAGCAGTTCTTCCAACACAGTGTTATGAGACTGATCTCCAGTTATCAGAAGTGTTTGGTTGCAGCTGTGTGCTGCTAAAGGTGGCACGGCAAGCTATTAAGTTTATGGGTGACATAGGTGTTAGATAACTTTTTTTTGCTTCAATAAAAAAAAAAAAAAAAATATATATATATATATATATATATATATATATATATATATATATATATATTTGAAAACTGCATTTTGTGTTTACTTGGGTTGCCTTTGTTTTATTTTATATCTTGTTTTGAAGCTCTAAAACAATTTAGTATGAAAAATACACAAAAATAGAACAAATCAGGAAAATACTTTTTCACAGCACTGTAAGTTTCGTACTCTCTTGTTGCATGGAATCACAGCAAACCCTCACTGTGTTGTACACTCATGAAGAAAAGCCTGAACTGAAGAATCCGCAGTGCTGAAGATGATAAACTGCTTGCTGAAGGAAGACAAAAAAATCCTCATGGGAATAGCCAAAGCTATCCATATATACATCCCTGTGGGGTTGAAAACAAGACATCTCTCTTGAATTATGCCCCTGGACATTCACTAGCTCCCCCTTGTACAATCTATCTTTCACTCTACTTTTGTATACTGTATGTGGGCCTATGTTGTGTGATTTACTTCATTCACCAGTGTTTTATTAGACTGCATATAAATGCACACGTAATCTGTCTAGCCACAGTATATGGCAATTAGTGTATTAAAGCCTTTTCACCACCAACAAATTACCTTTCTTTTCGGGAAGGGATCAATATCTAAATCAATTTAAAACCAATTAAACCTTTATAGAGTCTGTTAATCATGCCTAGAGTTGATTTCCCGATCAAATGTATTTGCTCTTGCGGTGTTCCTTATAAATTATTTTATTGACACAAATGAATACTTGTAGAGCAACAGGTAACCTTTGTCAGGTATTCAATACTGGAATATTACAGATAAATTGCTGAATGGACCAATTCAAATAACTAATTTATCTCTTTTATTTTGTCTTTAATTAGTTACTTTCAAACACACACACACACACACACACACACATATATATATATATATATATATATAGTACACGTATATAGAGAGAGAGTTTGATCAGAGAGAGGAGATGGATGTAGATAGATAGATAGATAGATACAGAACTAATTAAAAAACAAATAAATAAATAACATTTCATATATACTTAAAAGTTGCCATAAAATGTTATTTGTTACCATTAAAAAATAAATACAAAATAAATAAATAAATAGATAAGTTATTTGTTTTTAAATTAGTTATCTATCTATCTATCTATCTATTTCCTATCACTGTTCAAACTCCTAACTATCCTTCTGGCTTTTCTTCCTTTCTCTCTAAAACTTTTGAAATAATAATAATAAAAAAAGCTATTTTGTATTTGCATTTTGTCAAACTATTATTATTTCTAAAACTATAACAGTATTCTTTTGCTTCCTGGCAAGTACTGGTAATAGACATATATTATAGATATATTATAGGCATATATAATAGAAGTAAGCATATATTAATCTTGGTTAATTTATGCTTTTTATTTATATTGTATTATTGCTGTTGTTTATTTATTAATTTAAAATATTTTTTATTCATATAAAACATTTGACATTTAAAAAAAAATAACCTTATTTGGCTTTTTATTTTTCAGTGTCTATAACTATTAACTTATTTTGTGGCCTGGAAAGCACTGATAACAGGCATATATTATATGCATATATAATGGAAATAGGCATGTATTATTCTTGGTTAATTTATTCTTTTGTTTATTTTTTTTATATAAACAAAAATAATAATTTTTTATATATATACAAATATTTAAATTGACATTTATCATGTCTATTATCATGTCTAAAACTTTTTTGTCTGGCAAACATTGATATATATACATTAGGCATAGGTTTATAATAATAGGCATTTATTATAGAAATAGGCATATATTTATCTTGCTTAATTTGTGCTTATGTTTGTATTATTGTTATTATTGTTGTTGTTGTTGTTGTTGTTGTTGTTGTTGTTGTTGCTGGTATTGGTGAGGGTGTATATTTACTGTATTTAAAGATATTGTAACCTCAAAGGCAGAAGATTTGCTCCAGGACTTCAGCAGCCATCTTTAACTCAACCCATGGGCGGAGAGAACTTGTTTTGTAGGATACAGTACATGCGTGCATGAACGCAGTTGACATGGTAAATATGTTACATTTATCATTTCATCAGCCTTCGACTTTTACAGTAGCTAAATTAGGGTATGAATCGAGAATAAGTGATTATGATTTAGTAAGTATAGACATAGATAAAGAAAATGTCACTTTTTAGCTCATGACACGTTTGATGTAATCTGTAACTTTGTGTTGACGTTATTAGGGGGAAGAAACATCATTTCGGCAGATTGTTTTATTTTTATTCTCTATTCAGAGCAGTTAGATATTTGCAGTGCTAAATTGAGTTCGTCGAGTCTAAAGTGTATTGATAACTCTCACAGACCTGTTTTTTTTTTTTTTTTTTTTTTTTTTTTTTTTTTTATCAAATGTATTTTGTTACTTGTTGTCTACTTGTTTACTTCAACAGTTGACAAAAGAAGGAACAATCTTTTTGCCTAATTTATAGCAATATGTTTATCGCTGTAAATTTCTGCAACATTATAAGTAAGAACATAAAATAGGAAATATAAATAAATGTTTCTCTTTGTGGTGGGTCGATCGTGGTGGTTTCCGCTGATTATGCGGTCCATCCTGTCTGTCATTCCAGCACAAAGACTTCATGCTGTTTCAGTCTCACACACACATTAAAATGCATTCATTATGCCGTAACCATTGTTGTTCTCGTAAATTAATGTGGGTAATACTAACCTATACATAAAAAGTAAGACTGGGGCTAGCTGTCACACTGATTTACTCCAGTGAATATTTCTGAGGGTAGGTTTATTTTGTAAAGTAAATTTCTGTATGACCACGTTCCTTGAAGTCTTGGCTACAAAAAAGCTATTGAATATTTTTATCGTTATTGCCCATGAATTATTATTATTTTTAAAAAATGTTTATTACCCAACAGCAGGGCATATTGTCACACTATATGGGGTAAGTTGTCACTGGAAATTGCCATTAAACAGCCTACTAAAGGCTAAATAAAATCAAATAAAAAAAAAACAGCAAAAATCTGAAAGGTAGCACAAAAATATCAAACCATTGTTTTAGGCTAATACAATTTATTAATTACAATATTTGCTGGCTAGAACTTTTAGCCAGTAAATATTGTAATTAATAAACTGTATAAAACGATAACATTTAAAACACGTGACAACGTGCTCTCAACTGACTTTATGAAATAAAGTAGCAGTTATTTTAAAACAATAAGTAGCATAAAATGATGCACATATGACAAAAAGGGGATTATTGTGGTATTTTGAAAAACTCACAGTACTGTGGGTTGCAGTTATGGAGAAAAAAAATTAATAAAATGCCATTTAGTTACACAACCTGGTAGTGTTTTACTTTAAGGCAGTATTGTCTTTTTGGATAAACAGGGATGACTTGCACTTGTATTCTCTCTCTCTCTCTCTCTCTCTCTCTCTCTCTTTCACAGAAGAGAGAAAATGAGTGAGGATGTATTTGAGGTCCCTGAGGGGACGGAGTATCGCTATCTGGTGCAGGACGAAGAGGAAGAAGAGATCCAGTACGTCCGACGCCACTATGTCAGTCCATTCCTGGTGGTGTCCCGCAGGTGTATGTTTCTCATCGGTTGCGGAGTGCTCGCTCTCCTCACTCTGGCAGGATACCTTGCTTACGTGGCAGAGACTCTACCCCCAGGGCTGGTAGAGGTGATGACGGAGTGCGGTTGGCTGCGTGGGCAGTGGAGAGGTGGGGCATACTCTTTCAAGGGCATCCCATATGCTGTACCACCTATGGGTGTATATCGTTGGTGCCCCCCAAAAGATTTACTGGAGGCGGGTAAGTGTTGGCATGGGGTGTACGATGCTACTCGATTCCGTAGCATCTGTGCGCAAGTACAGCCGCTCCGAGAAGATGGACGGGTGATGGGGCAAGAGGACTGCCTGCATCTCAGCGTTTGGACGCCAAGCCTTCGGCCCGCCAAACCCATGCCCGTCATGGTGTGGATCCATGGAGGGTACCTCCGTATGCTGAGTGGCCAGGAGAAAGGCAACTCCCCAACTGAGGAGCTGGCGGCACGTACACAGACGGTATACGTCAGTCTGAATTACAGGCTCAATGCCTTTGGCTTCATGGCCCTGGAGGTACTGAGAGAAGGCTCTCCTACCAACTCTTCAGGTTAGTCCACCGATTGACTTGCTTAGATAGACCTTTGACCAAACTGGCCAAGAACCACCTACTTAGACAGGAAGAGCTGACTGACTGATATGTAAAGCGGTCAGTCACAGTCAGGGTAGAAATCGGCAGTGGCGGGTAACTTCTTTACTCTTACTAGTCACTTTAGCGGATAACCGCAGTCGAAGCAAATTTAATTGTATTCATAATGTCTTTAGCGCTTTATAAGCAGTAAACATGCTTCTTATATCAGACATCACGTGCATCTCCGCAGGGCGAATGAAGCTTGCTCCAGAGAAAAACACAGTATCATCCAAATTAAAATATTTTAACTGCAGTAACACTAACTGGTAATTGGTATATACTGTAGGTAAATCTATAAGACTTCATTTTTATTGTTAATAATTATTCTGTCATCATTCACTCACCTTTATCTTGATCCAAACCCATAGGACTTTCTTTCTTCCATGAATGAAAAAACAAATAAATTATGAATGCATATTTCCATTTATGGAAAAAAGGTGCAATGAAAATGAATGGTGAGTTTAATCTACCTAACATCTCCTTTTGTACTCCAAGAAATTATTAACTGTGAAAGTTGTAATTAAAGGTTTCTAAATGTATTTAGGCTTTTAGTTTTTCATAACAAATGCTATAGTTTATTTTTTAGAAAGACTATCTACGTATATTAGCCTAACCACAGTAATGTGGAGCTATCCATGCTCTGACTTGTGGTTATGGCCTTAATATTCCGAATGTCACTGTTAAAAAAATGGAAGAACAATGGTAAACTTTCATGAAGGCATGTACAATTTAGAAAAGTTAAAGGGGTTAAAATCTGGACTTCCATTGACAAATGGACAAATTATTGACAACATTTTTAACTTGTTCTCTCCTACTCCTGTTCTAACTGGTCATGCTTGCCTTGAGATATTCAAAAAGGTGACTTAAATCATCAGGCTTATGTCCTGCTGAACTCATATCATTCTTGTTTAAATAAAATGTCAATACAAATGCATGCAGTTACAGTATCTAGTTACATTTATAACTTTTTTTGGGGCAGGGGATATTGGCTAGTGAAAATGCTGATTGGCTACTGACTTTGGAATACCACTAGCCACAGTGGCCGGTGAGCCATAAAGTCAATGTCAAGCCCTGATCACAGTCAATTTTGTCATTACATTCCATTTAGGGGCGAGTTTATCAGATAAATTAATTAATTAATTTCTTAATTAATTTTAAGAAATTTTAATTTTAATTTTTAATCGAATTAATTACATGATATGCTGATTAATTAATTGCAATTAGAAAGGCCCCCAAATAAAAATAATTCAATATATAATGATTAAATAATTATATTTAAATAATAAAAAATATAATATACTGTATATATAATAAAAATACATTCAGATAATTGAAATGCATTACATTATTGTGGCAGATGAGTAAAGCATTGATTAGGCAATACAAAAAGTGGCTTTAGGGGGCAATATATTGTTTATTTCATTGGCCTACAGTCCACAGCAAATTCAATTTGTCAACGTGGCGAAGGTAGATTTATTATAAGGACTTGTCTAAGGACGCATCTATGCTGCATCAGACTGACCGTTTTGGAGCATCTCACTTTGGTTGCGTCACGTCATAAACAGTGTTTTTAGGAAGCTGTGTCAGAATTTATGTAGTTTATGTGTTTGGGGATCACGTTTAAAAACAAATCAAACAAAAAAACTACATTGAGTGTGTGATAATGACTGTAAACTTGTCAGATCCATCACCAGAACATGCTATTGAATAGGGAACACTTTATGATCTTAGAGCAAGCAATATTTTAAAAGCAATAAACACCAAAATATGTGAATTAAACCTCCTGCTGTTTAGTACATTGTGGTCAAGGAAAAAAACTGCAGTCATTAAAACATGAGAACATACAGACCTTATTGATAATTAAGTGAATCGAGCAAGAACATATCCATGATTTGTTTTCTGTCTGCATGGCAGCCAACATGAAAAATATATAGGCCTAACCACTGAATGCAGCAAAATCACATTTACATTTATGCATTTGGCAGACGCTTTTATCCAAAGCAACTTACAGTGCACTTATTACAGGGACAATCCTCCTGGAGCAACCCGGAGTTAAGTGCCTTGCTCAAGGACACAGTGGTGGTGGCTGTGGGGATTGAACCAGCAATCTGGTTCTGATTACCAGTTATGTGCTTTAGCCCACTACGCCACCACCACTCCATCACAGTAAATCACACTTGCACCTGGCATATCTTGCGATCTTGCCGACAATATCAGCATCAACTTGAAGAGTTTTAGGGAGCTGGAATAAAATCCAGTAGGCAATGCTTCGCATGTTCAAGGGATATATCTTGTGAATTATTTTTTTCTAGAGTCATCTCAGTGTAGGTTAGCTTGAGTTGATTATAACGGTTGCTGTGTAATTAGGTATGAACTCGTTTTAAAATTTGTTATGCATAGGTAATTATTACAAAAATAAAAAAGATTACATTTTCTCTGCAGATACACACAGCAAGCGATGTGGTTTCAGTTGGCCACAGGCGCTGATTTAGAGTCAGCTTTTCCTGACCCACTAATAGCTTGGGTTTGGGTGAGAGAAACTGATCCTAGACCAGCAGTTACAGAAAAACTGCAGAATTATTACAGAGCAGCAATTACAGAGCAGCAATCTAAATTATTGGATTAAACAAGCTAATACGAGTGAAACCTCCTGGGGATTTCAATTGTTCAATTCATTTTCCCCTCATGCCTGACAAGCGATTTTTAAGGGCCACATTGTGTCACTTTGGAAGGCACTGCCCCCTAATGGCCACCCTTGGCGACTGCCTTGAATCATGACCCTGTCCTTACCCAGTCCAGGAGTCGAAACCATTGACTCTTACGTCTAGCGTCGAGAATCGGAGTCGACTCCAGAAAAGTCAGAATCGAACATCCCAGCTGTCAGTAAAGTGTGGTTTGTTGCCGGTACAGCTGTGCGTTGCCATTACAGCTGGAGTTGTGCTTACTGCCCCCTGCTGACTGAGACACATAAAAACATGAAATAGTACTTCAAGCTTGAATAGACCAATCCCATTGTTTACAAACATTGCAGCACATGCACCGTAAGTGGTGGCAGAAAGCAGGCAAACCGTTGTGTTAGATTTGACAGATTAGACAGCTAGTGCTAAGTTAGCTCTTCTAAATATGGCTAAAAGGATAATATATAAAAAACTAGGTTAGTTTGGGTACACTACTGCTAGTAACAGCTAGTTATAATTATCAATTAAATGAAAGTATGACACAAAGCCATGATACAGAAATACAGAAATATTCTTAGCTATCCACAATATTCTCAACAAGTCCACTGTTTTTGCAAAGTGGGCGGAATTTCCGGTTGGCTAGCAGAAGTGCAGTTGGTTGCCGTTTTGTGTTTAGGCGGCAGCCGCAGGCCGTGCATTTTAAGTCTAGGCCTTCAGTGTGATTCATGCCATTAAGAAAACACAGTTTCACAATGAATAAGACGCTATGCCTATCATACATTACGTGGCAGTCAACTAATAATACCAATTGACATTTTAAAAACACGTCCACACACGAAAGCCAGAACTTGAATGACACTTAATGCTCAAGCAAGCCTGATTTTAACTGCAGCATGATTGTTTTGACAAATTAACATCAAAAATCATAATTTTTCAAATGAATCTACCAAGGAGGTCTATAATACCTGGAAAAATCTATCTAATAATATTTGCGATTTAAATGTTGCTTGCAATAAATTTAGTTTCGTCAGGGTACACGGTTACGCTGTGTTCCATTCAAGTTGGATGTGGGATATTCCTACTTGATATCTCCGACCATAAATGCATTCCATTCCTCGATATTCAGAACTGCAACGCTTCCGTTAGCTTAGCAGGGGTGTGACTCTCATTAGAGATATCTCCTAGCAACCCAACTGATAAACAGTGCTGCAGCGCTAGCATTTGTGCTGCAGGTGTACGATTATCAAAAGAGATTATAATGTTTTATACACCTGTTTCTGCAGGTGTTTGTTAAACAAGCTTTAATATCATGTAATGTGGAAACAAACTCATTTATCGATATTACATAATAAAGTGAATGTTTATCACTTAATTTGTATATCTCCCTGAGTGTCGACATGTTTGTGACATCATGCCCCTGCATCTCGGTGAAATCTGAGTTGAGAATTTCTTCACGAGTCTACAAGTTGTAATTCTGAATTCAAAATGCATTCCATTGAAGTTGTAAAATCAAAACTTGATCCGACACTGAATGCTCAAGCAGCCTAATTTACACTTAGAAAACTCCTGATGTTGCTATAACAATGCAAAAAGCACTTACCAATTTACTTGAAGTGAAAATCAGTCCTCCTTTCCTGTTTAATAAATTAAACAATCACATGGTCATGCAGAACGTCTCATGTTTTTAAATCCATAAAGATCTCTTTCTCAACGGCGATAGCAGCAGTGATGACAGCTGACTCATCAGACAGCTTGATCTTACGCTTTTCATTCTTGAATTACATACATCACTTAAAGCGTGATTGTGTCACTCAAGGCCAGCTAGAAGGCCTCGACTGGGACATATCCTAAAGATCACACCCACCAAAAACAAATAAATCAATCTGATTGGCTGATAAATCTGACAATCTGACTTTAGATGCTCATTCATTTGCACTGTTTAGGGATTCTGAAGAAATTCTGAAGGCCTGAGGGGGTGGAGCTCAGACTCACTTACTGCTTTGGGCATGTGATTTTTTTTTTTTTTTTTTCACCTTTTTCTCCCAATTTGGAATGCCCAATTCCCAATGTGCTTTTTTAAGTCCTCGTGGTCGTGTAGTGATTCGCCTCAGTCCGGATGGCAGAGGACGAATCCCAGTTGCCTCCGCGTCTGAGATTGTTAACCCGCGCATCTTATCACGTGGCTTGTTGAGCGCATTGCCACGGAGACATAGCATGTGTGGAGGCTTCACGCCATCCACCGCGGCAACCACGCTCAACTCACCATGTGCCCCACCGAGAACGCACCACATTATAGCAATCATGAGGAGGTTACCCCGCGTGACTCTACCCTCCCTAACAACCAGGCCAATTTGGTTGCTTAGGAGACCTGGCTGGAGTCACTCAGCACACTATAGGATTTGAATTAGCGAACTAGCGAACTTCAGGGGTAGTTGCCAGCATCTTTACCACTGAGCTACCCAGGCCCCAAATTGGGCATGTGATTTGTGAAACAGTTGTCACACTTCGCTTGTAAGCATCAAGGAATAAATTCTGACTGGATAAACTTTTCGTTTTTCTCTGTTTGTTTGTAGACTAATTAAGAGTGGAAAGCAATTAAAAATACATTGGCAAAAAGGTGATTGAGAATGAAAAATATGTATTTATTTGTCATGTTAGGCCAGCAGAGAAGGCTTTGCTGGCCCTGAGAATTCGCCACTGGTAGGCGGTCACTGCTTGGTTGTGTGTGGTGTGGTTAGATTCTTGCTTTTTAAATATGTAAGATGTCTTAAACATTTCCTGGACAATGTGTGCAGTTAATGGTTATCCTAATAATCAAGCGAAACTAAAGTTTTGTCTAAAACAGCAATGTTATGATCAGAAACCACTTGCAGAGCACAGCGCTCCTGTCCCAGATGCTGCTTCTCCCATCGGCTGCCTACAGAAGGATTGACTTAGGAACATCTGTTTGAAAAAGCTTTGGAATAATTTGTTTGTGTGCTCTTTACACTTTATTTGCAAGAAGTCAACAGCGGGGATTACTTATATTATCCACCATTATGGTCCGGCTACGATAGACGTCCAGAAACAGAACGCAATGAATTATATAAATGATAGCATTATTGCACTAACAGGTGTGTGAATGTGCTGAAAGTTCGTTAGAAATTTTGAGAGTTTGTTCATTTCTATTTAGCTTCTTTTTTTGTGAATGCTTCACATGCTTTGAAATGGCATTATTACTGAGTATAAAAAGGAACAGTGTTTTTCCTGAACTGTCTGTGAGTAGTGACGATGTTTTCAAATGAATAATTCTACAGTGAAAGACCATTATTATTAGATGAGACATGTACAGTAGTGAGATGTTTTATCACGTTTGAAATTAACTGTATTCTGATTTTCTTCTTTCCTGCATTTTTCCTGCCTGCAATTCACTTTCTTTCGAGTGTCTTTGCAGAATGTGCATGTCTTCCCTTAAGGTGAAAAGGTGATTTGGAAAACAGTGTGGACTTTAATTCAGTATCAATTAAATGTATTTGTACAGCTAGTGCTTTTAATAATAGATACTGTTTTATAGTTGCTTTACAGAGAACATTGAACTTTGGTGAAAAATGTTTATTTTATATGTCCAAATAAATATGTTTAATTTGTATTGCATGTAGTTCTTTTTGTATAGTACAGTTTATTGTGTGACTGCTAATACATCGTTATTTCCTACACAAGAACAATAAATTAAATTTATCAACTGGATCAGTTGTTCAGGCAACACTAAATCATTGAATGTAGGTTATAGCGTTTAGATCCAGATTTTATGTATGTAAACTAAGTATAAAGCTAGATTGAGCTTACTACACAGTCATCTCCCACAAAATAATTGTATTTTATCCGAAAAATGGCAGCATGGCAGTATCATCACCTGAGTCCTGTAATACACGAGCATCCTGCTGTCTGGACCTCCCCTGTATCTGCAGTAAGTCTATAATCTCTGTACAACAAACTCTTCAGGTTCTGACTAGACTCAACATATGCTTTAAAATAACCATAATTATCTACAGTTCTAAAAACATGTCCAACTTTACAGCTGTGAAGGGACTAATAGGCTACATAGCTTTTCTGGTTAGTCTGCTCTGGTTCTTCCATTGATGGATAAAGACTCATCAAAATAACTAAAATTCTTTTATTTGTGATATTTGGCCATTATCCTCAAACCCATAATCATCGACAGATAGGTGAGGAAGAACAATATCGCTTCACTATAATTCTGTGATCATTTGTTCTCAAGTTTCTGTCATTTTTAATGCTGTGGTAGTACATAACATAACAATTGTTTACACTTAACCGGAAGTTCTGCCCACATCGCCCGCAAAGCATCATGGGACTCATGGGAATATTGTGGATACTATTATTATAATTATATGAGTTAATAACATACCTGTAATAAAATGTTCACTGCAAGTCAGCTCTACTGACGGAATTCGATAAAAGCGAAGCCCCCTGTTTTAGCCATTGCAATTTTGGAAGCCAACAGCACAACATTTCATTTAGCTTAACCAGACGATTTAACCTTGTGCTTCGCTATATGCATAATTCAAATTAATTTAAATTGAACTGAACTATGCTGTCAGTAAAGGGTTAAAGTCATGTGACCAAAGGGCATGCCACCCACCAGTGCAGAGTTTGTCTTTGGGAGAAACACCAACAAAACTACATCTGGTAAGAAAACTAATTAAGTTTTTATATTGAAACCTATTTGAGTCAAAAGATTAGAGTCTCTAGTTTCATCCGATATGCCATTTTTAAAACAAAACTCTGAATTTCTTTAAAAGATTTGATGTACTAACCTGGCAAACTTTGTCAAATCCAGTGATAATTTCATCCCCCAAAGTGCTCGTTGTATCAACCCAACACAACTCTTTTTCCAGGCGGACTGATACAAATTCCTGTGTTCTTTTACTTACGGAAGCTCCATCAAACCAGCCAATCAGATTTGCACTTACTAGATCAAGGAAGTATTTTCCAGTTTTGTGTGAAATATGCATCAGATGGTTATTGAACCGACGGTGGGCGTGCCATCCCCCGAGAGTGTTTGTCTTGTTAGGTACATGTCGGGCTTACTCAGGACTGCTGTCTGTTTCAGAGCATAGTGCTCTACTCATTCATTAACTATCTGCTTGTCAAATGCACTCATAAGATGTTCCATCAAGTATGACACATATAGCATATTGAAATTCATCAAGTAACTCTATCTAGAGTGCAGTTATTTCACAGGCATTGAGGTTCCCAACAGCTGTTCATTTACTTGAGTCTTTCTGTTTCCTATCAAAGGGAATTATGGCTTCATGGACCAGATCCAAGCACTTCAGTGGGTCAAGCGAAATATCCATAACTTTGGTGGTGATGCAGGAAGGGTTACCATATTTGGTCAAAGCTCAGGTAAAACATATACACAAGTACTGGGATACTGAAGTCATGCTTAAAAATGTCTGAATGTCATTGCATTAGAGCAAAATACCAAACCAAATGGCATCTGCAAATAACTGATGCTAAATATTTTCTCAGAACAAATTTTTCTGAGCCATTTTTGCAATTACTTTTAACCAACAATTCCCAGGTTAAGTTCCCCACAAGTTCACACAGTTAGTCCTAGCAGAGTAACAACAGGTGCAGTTTATCACATTAATTATGGACATGTTCCTCTAAGTTTGACAACCAGAAAGTGTCCAAATACTTATTGTCTTCATATACTGTATATCCATTGTTTTATTATTTAACAAATGTACAAATAATACATTTCACATTACGTATTTCTTTTTGGGAAATGTTTTGCAGGAAAATGTTTTTTGTGCTATCCTTAAAATCAACATGAAACAAAATCCGTCACTCATTTTACCTCTGTTATATGACATATTTTTTAAATGAAATGATAACTGAGAAAAAATGAATGATCAGTGAATGATCAATGAGATAAGATGTAGGGTGGGACTAGATTTTGTCCATCAGAAAATTATTGGATCATGACAGGTGATTGGCAAGTCTCAATATGACAGGTGGCTGGAGGGGAGGCCAAAATAAATAAAAGGGCTTGGTAACATCAGCTGAAAAGGAAAATTGTTCCAGAAGTGAAAAGAATCTATCAGTTTGCGCCATTCAGAGTTTCCTGCCTGAATTTAGTCATCTACGTATTAGCTGCACATCTAGCGGTAAATAACCCACTGTATATCTTTAGCATGTTGTCTGTCTCCCTGTGTGTTCATAAGGAGGTACATCGGTTTGGACCTTGATGATGTCTCCTATGGCTAAGGGTCTGTTTCATCGTGCTATTGATATGAGCGGCTCGTACGTGTATAATGCTTCCCTGGAGTCAGCAGAAAAATATAACTTAGAATTCCTGAGGAAAACTGGCTGCAAGGATGCCATCTGCCTGAGAGGACTAAACATCACTCAAGTCCTTCAGGTGAGAAATCTATGGTCGAGCACGTAACCTTCCACAGCGAAGCAGTGGTGGAGTCATGGTTGAATAACAACAGCCTCAACCTTTCGGCCCCCTCGATATAAAACTCGCTTTAATAAATCATCGAACCTCACCCGGCTCCAGATCTCACTGCACTGGGTTCTTTAAAAGTATTTAAATTCACTTTTCAAAATTTAAGGCTGTAAAAAGTCTTTTTAAGGAAGAGTTATTTTTGGAATGAATCGCTCAAAAGTGTTCGCAAAAGTGTTCACAGAAATCCCGCAGAGCATTTTATGTAGGTAAATAATGCTGTTTCTTAATGAGAATTGACATATATTGTTACACATAAATAAATATGATTAAAAATTATTCTTCCTTGAACTCATTTAGTGAAAAACTTTAAAGCTACACTATTTAATGCTAAGATTAATTTTTTTTTTGTTAGAAATGAACAAAATTTCATTAATGAGCAAGTACACAAAAAATCCATCTTCCAAGCCATATTTTTGCCTTAACCCAATTTATATTTTAGAGCTGTCTTTAGCTCTAAAAGATACTTCCGTCATTTGTCCGTGCGTGGTTACGTCATATCCGTAAATAAAGAAAAGAAGATCCAGCTACTATAGCTCGTGTATATTTGCGGTGATAGGTGTGGTAGTAGCTTGAAGCTGAAAGCTTGTAGCCACAACAAATTAGTGACATTGACCTTGGATCATTAAAAAAGGCAACCCTCTGGGGAATCACACATTGTAAAAATAAAGAAACCGAGAACCGAGAAGAGTCTGCAAGCAAAAAGGGAAAGTGACAGAGCCTGTAATAAAACACGAGTTAACATCGGCTTGGCTTTTCAGAGGTGGCGACAACTCTGAGATCAGAAAGGATTTAAAACCAACCCAGAGATGATCCATGTTAGATATTTTATTGGACCGATAGTTAGCCAGGTAGCTCTTTAACATTAGCGTGGTAGTTCATTAGATAGAAGTTTCCACCTTTTGACCTTGTCTGATATGACTAGCAGTCGTTATGTCTAATGTCAGCAGTGCCTAACCTTTGTAACGTTATTTATTTTAAAACAATTATGTTTTCAGTGAGTCAAACCAACAGCATAAAATATGCTACTTACTTGCTAATACACATTTTTGTAAAAAAATTTCGTCTATCCATCTTTGTCTTCATTTAGTTATTTTTTTCTTATTTGGGGGGGAGGGGTGTTTTTAGTGACATTCGCTCTGATAAGGTGATCACCTGTAGCCATGGGTACACCGCTACTCCTCAAACCATCAGATTCAACTGCGCAGAAGAGCAGAGTTGAAGCCTAACTCATGTACTTACCAAAACAATGTTCCTCTGCAAGTAACTTGCAATTTCATGCTTCAACTAGAGAGCCAAAAGTTACATAGAGTAGCTTTATAAAGGGACAGTTCACCCAAAAATGAATGAATGTAAGTGAATGGTGGCCAGAACTTTGAAGGCCCTAAAAGTATATAAAAGACGCATAAAATTAATCTATAAGACTCCAGTGGTTAAATCTATATCTTCAGAAGTGATATGATTGGTGTGGCTGAGAAACAGATAAATGTTTAATTCATTTTTTACTATAAATTCTCCTTCTGCCCAGTAGGTGGTGATATGCACAAATAATGTGAATCACCAAAAACACAAGAAGAAGAATGTGAAAGTTGGGGATTGACTTTAAAGAAGGACTTAAATATTGATCTGTTTCTCAACCACATCTATCATATTGCTTCTGAAGATATTGATTTAACCACTGGAGTCTTATGGATTACTTTTTTGCTGCCTTTATATGCCTTTTGGAGCTTCACAATTTTGATACCCATTCACTTGCATTGTATGAATCTACAGAGCTGTGATATTCTTCTAAAAATCATCATTTATGTTCAGCAGAAGAAAGTCATACACATCTGGGATGGCATGAGGGTGAGTAAATGATGAGAGAATTTAAATTTGTTGGGTGAACTATCCCTTTAAAGATGCACTTAGTAATATTTCTGTTTATCTTGTGCTGATACCTAGCAGCATAGATGCAGCACCACGCAAGAGAATTTTCAGTTACAGATGCCATTGTCAAAAAGTGCTATTTGCATACAGCCATGATTGATTTATTCAGCAAGGGAAAGCATCCAATTTACGGGGACTTACTGAGATAATGCTAGTAATATTGGGCTAGTCATGTGATCTCAAAATGGTGGCACTCATGAATGTTGTCCAGCACTGTGTAGAAAGCAGCTTATTCTGATTTGAGTTATTAAAAAATACTATGAATTTCTAAAGGCCTAACGTTTAGCATTTAACAAAAAAATCACTGAGCGCACCTTTATGTGGAAAAACTGCACTGGTTATTTTAACTAAATTTTTATGGTATTCCAGTTCTTCCATGAAACATTGTCAATCTACTTTGCGACAAAATTATGGTTCCTCTGAAAGAAAAACATCTCAGAACATCGAAAATCATCAAAAGGTTAAAAAATTATTTTATTTTTTTTACTATATCGTGCATCTCTGTTTATTATTCATGCAAGTTCAACTGATCACATTGTGATGTTTGAAGCTGTTTCCCTGTTGTAACCCCACTATTTAAAGACTTAATTCTTATATATTTTATTTGGTCTTGAATACTTTTTTATTTCCATTACAAAGTCTTGAAAGGTTTTAAATTCCATTCAGGATTGGATGACGTGCTTTAGGTTGAATTCCTCTGAATGGTTGAAATATTAAACTAGAAATGGAATCAGTGGCTAAAATAACATCCTTTTGTATCTGACTCAGGCAATTCCATGGCAGCAGTATCCATCTTGGGCAGCCGATGGTCTAACTGATCTTCCAGTTAAAGGTAGGTTTTTTGGCCCTGTTGCAGTAGTGGATGGCCATGTTCTCCATGACCCTCCGTTTGAGACCTGGGAGAAGGGAGGAATCTACAATGATGTACCTTTTGTGGTTGGGACAACTGAACAGGAAACTGACTTTAGGTAAACTCTTTTGTCCACTTTTCACTTTTAAAAGGAAATGATCAGAGATGTGCATCATTCAGAATTTAATTGAGACCCAATTCCTGAATTTTGATTGAGGTAACAAAGAGGGTGCAGAATTGTGACTTTGATGTGCCGTGTATGACACAATTGAAATCTTTTTTATGACTGTGGTTATTGTATTGACAGTATTGAAATATGAAGGAGGAAATAGGCATAAGTGAAAATTAATGATGTAATTATTTATGTTTTGTTGCAAAATTTGAGTTAGACAAATAAAATTGCTCTGTTCTGTGACAGTTGAATTTCTTTGAGTTCAGTAAATTCATCTTCCTGGCATTACAATTCAACATCCTGTGGGGTGTGGCCAATTCAATTCAAATTCCAACTCATGAACTGAAAGGAAACCAATTCTTAAATTCTGAATTTTAACTAACCCTGGTAACTCTATAAATATTGTGAATGTGTGCAATATTTGTGAATGTGACATCATATTTCTTGAACTCTAGTCCTCCATATGAGAACATCTCAACATGGACTTGGGGGGACTATCGGTGGTTTGTGACAAGTAAGCCAATCCCAAGAGATATTTGAAAAAGAGAACATTAAAAATAAATTTACATAACTGAACAAGTGCTTTTCCTCAACTATTTTCTGGTCAACCTTCCCACAGAGAAACTGACCCCTTTTGGAGAGGCTCTGACCAATCAGGCTCTGAGGCTGTACAACAGCTCCGCGCCATGCCCGACATCTGACCGATGTCCAGAGAGACTCTACACCACCATGACCTCTGACATGAGGGTCACCTGCCCCAATAATGACCTGGCTAAAAGAGCTGCAGGTTCATTTTTTGTTTGTTTTGTATAAATGTTGTGGGAAGCTTGATTTATTATTAGTTCAATCTG
This sequence comes from Myxocyprinus asiaticus, assembly GCF_019703515.2. Classification (NCBI taxonomy): domain Eukaryota; kingdom Metazoa; phylum Chordata; class Actinopteri; order Cypriniformes; family Catostomidae; genus Myxocyprinus; species Myxocyprinus asiaticus. Next base: position 35,326,492 of record NC_059361.1, read on the forward strand.
CATAGCGCATGCACACATTCAATTTGTTTATTACACAGCTCTCTGGAATACATTCTGATTGGTCAATTGGCAGTATTTTGTGGTCAATAATGACTGCTAAACGGTATAATTGACCAATGTCCCAAGCAAATGATTTCCTACATGCAAGTTTCATGTCTCTCGTATCACTCCGCTGTCTCTTTCTTCTCACATTACTAAATAATTCCAACCCAAATCAATATTTCATGTCCATTATTTATTGATTTGGTAAGTAGCTGTGTAATAAGCAGGATAATATACAGTCAGCTGGTCATTATAGCAAAATAAACCCCTTCAGGGTGATACAAGACCCTTCGACTACATGTCTGCTGACTGTATATTATCCCTCACATATTTGTTCTGTAGTCAGCTGTTTTAATATCAATATTTTCAATAATGTCAAAATGTATTCCAGGAGCTTTGAAGAGCCCAGTGTATCGTTACCTGGTGACTTACACTCCGTCAAGACAAGCAAACGTCTCCAGCTGGCTTCCATTCCCCAGTCGCTTTGCCTTTCATCTTCTGGACAGCCTGGCCTTCTTTGGGGGTCTTGAAATGGTGCTGGGGACCCTGTCACCAGATGATGTGAACTTCCAGGAAGTGCTCAGCAAGAATTTTCTTCATTTTGCCAAAGAGGGTAAGCTTATTGGGGGACTTACAAGCACAACACAACTTAAATCTATTTTATAACATGCATAGTTCTGACTCTAAAATCTCTACAAATTTAATTCTATATTAATATGCCAAGTTGCTACATTGCTATGCCAACAGTTAAGCAAATTAGCTATATTAATTGATGGAAATATTTATTGTGATTATTAAGGATGTCCCAATACCATTTTTTGTAGAACAAGTATGAGTATGGGTACCGATACCCCCTTTTCGGTACTCACCGATACTTGTTTTTTCATTTTTATTTATTTTATTTCTTTCTGAATTCCTTATTCAACAGTTTATTTCAATTTTATCATCATAATGGTGTCTAAATAAATTGAGTTATTAAAACTGTAATCAACTGAAAATAGAACAAATCATTTTAACATAATATTGTATTCATTTGATCAAATGAAGTGTTTTTATACAGAACCTCACAGCACAATCCAAAATACAACATTTGAGTTATTTTTGTCCAATAAAGTGCTGCATAACAGAGCATCACAGATGTGAGATATTGCTTAAATATACAGTTACTATTAGTAGTAGTAGTATTACATTGAATATTACATAACTATACAGTAGTGATCTATTTCTGTCTTACTTTTTTCTATTTAAATGGTGCTTTTATTTTGGCAAAAGCTTTTATTTTGGAGTGAAGCCCTTTCCGTTTCTGTGTATTTTTGATGGTAGCCTCTCACCTCAAGAAAAGCAGGTGGCTACGTGACCCAGTGTGATTATTAAACTGCAACAGGCTGCTGTTTTATTAAATAAATATGTAGTCTATATGTGCTGTGCGCTACAGAGTAAATTAGCGCTATGCTCGCTGTCATTTGCTACACACAGAGCACGCGACAAACGGGATGTTTTAAAGCTCCTTTGTATGAGCAGCCGGCTTCACGTTCATACATTCTCAAGATCTATTCACTTTGAAGCTCACAGCATGTGCAAACTATACATTTATCTCATTAAATCGCAACCTTTGCGGTTTAATAATCACACTAGGACATAATCTGATTTTAATTTGTGCGCTGAATGTTTACGCAATGACATTCATACGTCAGATGGTATCAATTTTGGGTTCGGAGTATTTTTACAAGTACAGTATCAGAATCGGGAAATCCCTAGTGATTATAAAGACCCAATGAAATAGCTTTGTCAGTGCAATTTTATGCTGTTGTGAAAGTTTACTTTCTGAAATTTTGGGTGGGACATATCTACGGAGACCCTTAGAGGACAGGGAGAGGCTTTTTTTCTGAAATAGTTTTGCGCTCAGTTTTGATATTTATAGTGAAACCAAAGTTATAATGCAGGAAAACTAAAACTATGATAATAAAAAACATAATTTTGTGGTTAATATGGTTTTATTATACAAATACCATAGTTTAACTATAGTTTTACTAGAGCAATATTTTAGACTGTAGTAACCATAGTTTTTGGTTAAAATAGTATATAACTATAGTTATATAGTAACTGTGACTGTTGTAAGCTAACCATGTTTTTTTTTCAGGAAACCATGGTTTTAATGCAGTATACTTTATCCAGATAGTAACCATGGTTTTACTATAGATTAACCATGGTTAATCCTGTGGTTAGTATGGTTTTACTACAAAAACCATGGTGTTTGTAGTAAAAACATAATAACCCCCCCAAAAAATTCATGTATTATTACTATGGTGTCACTACTAATATCAAGGTTAAAATATGGTTACTGTAGTAATACCATGGTACATTTATTGCAATGGAATGCAAAACTCATTGTGAGGGAACACAAAACTATTTCAGAAAAAAAATTCCCTCCCTGTCCTCTAAGGAACATATCAAAAAGGGTTTGTCCTTTTTTTAAAATAGTCAATAGGCTTTCGTCACAGCCCATAACCATAATTTTCTGTTGATTTTCTTGATGGTCGGTTGCTGGAGAAGGGACAATCTCATTCTAGAGAGAATCTGATTGGGCAAAATCTGTGTAATGCAGCTTGAATCATTAATGTTTTTGGAATGTTTTCCTAGAAGAGAAAAACTGTAGATTTTAAATGCAAAAGCTAACAGACTCAAAATGCTAGTTTTGATTTCATGGGGTCTTTGAAGTCATGGAAATTAGTTAAGTCTTAAAATGTCATGGAACTGTCATGGAAGTTTCTATAGAGATAATTAGAAAAAAAAAAAAATAATGCTCTGCTTGAAAATATTTCATTAGCTAGAATTGCTCTTCGTAATCTCTATAAATTGATTTTTTAAAATCCTAATACAATATTCCGAATGACTGAAAAAATTGTGAAAATATCATAAAAATGTAATTGGAATTCAGTGGCCATAAAGTGTGGAAACCCTGTAGTAGGCCACTTAGTTATTTTCATCACAGAAAGTAATTTGAGCAATCCATTTGACAAAAAAGTCTATTTGAATTGAATTGTCAATTTTTAATTTGGTGAAATCTTCTCCATAATGTTAAGAAATCGTACATAACCTTGCAGGTAAGATGCCAGATGAGTGGCCAGAGTTTCCCTCGAAAACTGCCTTGCTGGGGAAAAACATTTCCGCTGTAAAAAGCTACTCTGGCCAGAGGTGTGACCTGTGGGAGGAGAATGGCTTCTATTCATACGCCTGGATCAACTGAGCCACATAATCCAGACATCAGACATATTGATCCATCCACTACAGTTTTATCCGACATGATAAAAGCTTTGTTCCGAAATGAACAAAGCTTTACTGTGTAATAATGCTACAGTATTGATACATTTTATAGGAGTTTGCTTAGTGTGGAGTGTGTTTTGCATTCAGATGTTTCCATGTGAATTCCAAAGAAAAATCACAAATGAGATTTCTTTAATATTGCAGTTGTTTCTCCTACACAGAAATAAGATTAAATGGAGAGCACATTGTGAATTTTGCTTAAGTCTTCTGCTTCTCAGATTTCTCTCCAGAGAAAACAACCCTAGTAATGTCACGTGTCTCCCCTAGAGTTTCAGAATAGATCTCAACAGTGTCTCAAACTGTGCTCAGATTTGTCAAGATACCCAAGACTGCAATCAAAATTTCAATATGAAATCAAACTTTTCTCATCAGATTCTTTCCAGACCAAATTATCTCAGCAATGCTACCCACATTAAGTTTATAGCTCTGTACTCTTACTCTGTCAACTATTGTCTCATTTGTGTCCATTTTTATTTCTCCTTAAGTATTTAAAGGAATAGTTCACCCAAAAATGAAAATTCTCTCATCATTTATTCACCCTCAGGCCGTCCCAGATGTGTATGACTTTCTTTGTTCTGCAGAACTCAAACAAAGATTTTTAGAAGAATATCTCAGCTCTGTAGGTTCATACAATGAAAGTGAATGGAGACCAGAAATTTGAAGCTCAAAAAGGCAGCACAAAAGTAATCCATATGACTCCAGTGGTAAAATCCATATCTTCAGAAGTGATATGATAGTTGTGGGTGAGAAACAGATCAATAGTTAAGTCCTTTTTTACTATAAATACTCCTCCCTGCCCAGTAGGTGGCAATATCCATAAAGAATGCAAATTGCCTAAAACAAAAGAAGAACTCTTAAGAGAGAAGGGCACTTGGCAAGGCTGTTTGAAAGTGCAGATTTATAGTAAAGAAAGGGCTTAAATATTGATCTGTTTCTCACCCACACTTGTCGTCTCACTTCAGAAAATATGGATTTAACCACTGGAGTCATATGTATTACTTTTATGCTGCCTTTATGTGCTTCTTAAGCTTCAAAGTTTTGTTGAGATATTCTTCTATAAATCTTCATTTGTGTTCTGCAGAAGAGAGAAAGTCATACACATCTGGGATGGCATGAGGGTGAGTAAATGATGAGAGAATTTTCATTTTTGCGTGAACTATCCCTTTAAGGAGACTAAGTTGATACTTGAGTAAACGATAAATGACAATTCAGTTTATTTTCCTGAGCTATGAATGAGCAACCACTGAGCAGCAACAACTTTCTTCTGTTTAATTTAACTACAAGCTTAGAAAGGGGTTTGAATTAATTGAGTTTGAATGTTTGTTTTTATTAAGAGCCATAAATCCTTATTATTCAGGTCATTCCTTGCTGTTTGTTTCACTAATCGACTTCTTTATTTGCAGAATATAGCCACTCTGTATCCAAATCTGTTATTCTTTTATTGTGTGACTAAATAAATCCAAAGCTTTGACATGGATGAGAACGCAGGGATGCGGTCAGGGCCCACAAAGGGATAATGTGGCTCTCTGATCACCCTCTTTGAATTTAACTACTTTGTAAATAACACTGAAGGAGGGCTTACAGTTATATTGATCTTTTGTTTGTTTATAGATCTTCTCTATTGATGTAATAGAAGGTGGACTGCTTTTATGTATGTTTAGGGATCTGTGATCAAAGGGTCTTAATCAGGAATTATCACATGCCTTATTTGAATTCACCCAAAAATGAAAATGTTGTTACTATGTAGGCATTCTCACCCTAATGTTGTTCCAGAACTGTATGACGTTCTTTCTTTCATGGAACACAAACAGAGATGTTATGCAGAATGTTAACCTCAGTCACCATTCACTTTCATCGCACCGTTTTTATTTTCCACCGTTTGACATTTTAACGTGTAGAATTACACATATCTATAATTAAATTCGATATCAGGAATGGAATTACTAGTGAAAATGCTAATTATTGATATTAGTAATTACATTTGCGCTTAATTGCTCTTGTTAATTCTTGACATAAAAAAAGTGTACTCACAGCAATACCCATTCTTGATATCAAAAATATAATTTAAACAAAAGTCATGCTAATTGTTGAAAACTGTAAATTAATTTTAACATTAGATTTAGTATTTCAGATATCTGGAAATGGATTTCGATATCAATAAATTGAAGTGCAATTAAAGATATCTTAAAAGGTTTTTTTTACTATCTGAAATTAACATTGCCACTAGTGCAAACCAAATTACAGATATAAAAATGATCATTTTAAAGTAAAAACGTGTATTTGGAATTTGAACTAGTAAGAATTAAGCATGAATTTGCATTTTAACCAGTAAAAATGTAATTATAGATATCTATAATTCATATCCTGCACTTGATTAGTGTTGAAAGGGCTTGTTATGTAAAACAGCGAAATGTTTATTTATAGTCCGCTATGGCTGCAGCAGCCTTGAACATCAGGCTCAGTTCTTCTGCTGCATAGCTGAATGGAGAGGTCAAAGGTCATGCTACTCCTGTGCAACAGGATAAAAGGTTTCTGTTGAATTGGAGCACATGAAAGCATGGACCCACATACAGTTTTATGAGGTCTTTTTCTGATTTCATTTTATTAGGGTTAAAAGGTCAATTTCTACACTACTTTGTAAGAATTGCAATTCCATAAACCTATCAGCCTTATGTCACACAATGACTATTCAAGTCTTTGCGTTTATTAAATCAAAGTCTTAAAACAGCTTTTGTGGGGAATTTCAATCTTTATTCACACAAATGTCAATACATTTTGCTCAGCAGGCAACAATAAATAGTTTTTATTACAGATTGTTGTTGGATTGTTTATTTATTTTCAAATTTTGCATTGGGATACAAACAGACAGGCAGACATTCTGTGAGGAGTTTAAAAACAAATACTGTTCCCCTGCTCAGTCTGGTATAATCCCAAATAAAGAAAGAAAAAAAAAATGCATGTACTAGTAAACAGTGTTGCACATGCACATTGCCAGAGAACTGATTACATCACAAAAACAGGTGAATTTAAAATTATTTTCATTTTTAGTCAGCTGTCATTTTATTAAACTGAACATGTCTGCACAACGCTGAGTGTTACGTTAAACTAGCAGCACCAAACAGAATTGCAAAAATAATGACTGTCTGCATACAAATTTGAAATTCTCATTCCATTTCACCTGCCACAGACTCACACCATTGGCTGAGCCAATATTAAGTCCCGCCCAGTTAGGCCACTCAAACATATTGCAATTCCACTTTGTGCCACCGGTGGAGCTGAAATAACACGTCACCTTTCAATTTTGGTAGTTGGTCACTCAGTTGGGTTTCTGTTTTCTGAGGATTTTCAAAAGGGAGTGAGTGAATGCTGGAAACAAACATGGTTTGGTCTTTAAGTCTTGATTTAGCCAAAAATTCCCAGGTATCACTCAAGCAGTTGCATCTACAAAACACCTTGAGATCTTGACCCCTGACATGTGAGGACATATTGCACAATATTACCGTTATTTTTATACACCACTGAAAATTAAACCTAAACTTTAGGATGTACGTCAAGTCACCTTAAGCAAAAGGCAACACGCTTCACCAGTCATTCAAAACTGTCTTAATAAAACCATGGTAATGCATCAAAATGTAAATCATTGGGTGCAAAATGTATAAATAAGCCTATAACACATTTTTTTTCATATGGTTCCCTTTCCTCATTCAATGAATGCTTGGTGGACTTAATATGACATCGTTAAAATAAAAAAAATAAAAAAGGCCATGAGAACGTATTAGCGCTATAGGTTACATTTAATTCCGAAGAATACTTATCAAATCCATCACTATTTGAAATCAGAGACCAGTACATGGCATAGAAACAGGACCCGTTGGTTAAAACAGAGAGCACTGTGATTATGAAAACAAACTTTACACTTTTTCCCAGTGCTTCTGTTATCAGAAAATAAAACACAAGTCTTCCAAAAGTAAACTAAAATACTGTCAGCAAGAGTGTCTAAAGTGGTCTGGGGGGAGATTGGGAGCTCCCAGGTCTTTTGTCTCTCTCGGATTTGTGTATTCATGTAAGACAGACAGAGCAGATCCAATCAGCAGTGATGAGCATCTTGTACAATGAGACTTCCATTTCAGTCTAATGCAGTCCTGTTAATAAGATCCATAGCGATCCTGAAATGGATGAGCAGAGTGAGTATAGCTGACGTGGAGGCACATCAATGCAATTGTTAAACTGGAATGAGACGGCGGCATGTCTTGTCAATTTTAATATCAAGAAGATTGGTGCATTCACCTGAATGGTGTTCATAACCCCATTAGCTAGCACTGCCATCTTCCCTGCAACAGTCTTCACACCTTGCTTGAACTGGGCAATGTCTGGACCAGAGGGAAGCACACTGTCGAATCCTGATGAGCCTTTAGAGACAACATGAGCGTAACACACAGAGTTACGTGTCAGAGAGAAAGTTTCTTCCTTTCATATAAATTGGGGTCCAATTTTCTGAAAGCATATTGCAAATCAAGATTTTTTTTTCCATTAAAAGATTTCAATTTTGAAAAATGGTATGATGTAAAAGAGATAAAGATTCTGCACAATTCCTATTTGTGACACTGATCAAGTTAACTTCAAAAAGGTCAGATTATTTAAGGTCCATTAACCCTTTAAGCTCAGATCGGCCTTGCCGATAATTATCAAAATATGAATAACTAGTCTTGACCAACACAGAATAGGTATCATTTTGAAGTTTAGAAGCTGTACTTTACAATGCATGCAGGCATTATGACCAAAACTGAACAAGTGCTTTGAAATTTGCAGACAAATCAGATATGTTCCGTTTTGATTATTTATTAATAATTTGCACTGTACATATTATTGTAATAAATTGCCACCTGTCATATGTTGTTGGAAAGCTCTCAAAGATTAGAATACAACCAGCCTATCTGTTGTACTCACAGACAAAATGAGTTATAGCCAAGTATGTGTCTTTGACATACATGTTACATGTAAACAGGTGTTGCTTATATGCTGCGTTTTCTATTATAACTTCACAAACTATAAACAGAACATAAAAGATCACATATCATTACTTGGCGCCTGTGATTATCTTTCAAACAAGCCCACACACAACGTAATTGGATGCATACATCATTAAATAATCTACACAATGTGCAAACAGCACATAATTTGCTATCTGGTTAAAAACACGAGCTTTCCTGGACTTCATCGGAAATGATGTAGTACGTTATCCAGCGTCATGGAACGCTAAACCAATCGTATTAGGATTCAGATCGCTGCAACCAGAGGTGGAAGTCATCCAAATATGGGCAGAGAGGACTGTTCACTCTAATTACATATGGCCACAAGGAGATAGCACCAAGTACATGACACAGACTCAATGATGGCTCAAATGACACAGAATGGAACTGAATGAGATCTCGTTACTCATGCCTGCATCCTTTGGAGAGAGCATACCTTAAGTCATTGTTGTATTTGCATGTGTAATTTGTTGTTATGTACAATTATTAGGTTTTATTTGTTTGGAGAGGCTTTGGACAGATGATAATTTATTTACTACAAAATATTGTTTTTAATTCTTTTGATTGCTTTGTCATATCAACACAAATTTTACTCAGTTACAGGTGACATGATTGGGAACAAAAGCAGTTTTTCGGAGCTACCTTATTTACACCCTGAGATATATAGTCAAATCAGAAAAATAAGAACCGTTTTATTTTTTGCTCAGGTTTTTGTTTTTTCAGCACTTCTTAGGCGGAGTAAAGACTCAGAATTGATCATAATCTATATCATAAATTTTTTATTAAATGTTTTCTTTAAAGTGATACCAAACAACTGACCCTCTTTGTTTTTTGTAGGGATTTAAGCCATTAATTTTGGGCATGCCACGGAAACAGGAGATTTTTAAAAACAACTTCAGAGATTAAAGGGTTAAAGCACAAAATATGCTCTTTAAGGCATTCTCAAATCATGCTGAAAAACATGGATCATTAGGTTTCACATAAACTTGTGGAGTCCATGGCAGCTTGAGTGAATGCTGTTTTCAAAAACTGCGAAAGGTAAGTTGACTGTAATATGTAACAAATTAATATTATTCAAATAAAGTACAGAAGTTGAAATATATTTGCAAAATTATTAGTTTCCATCATCTTTCCTGTCGACACGCCCCTTCCAACATCCAATCTGGGTAACTCGTGTATCATCTAGAATTCCGAGTTTCCCCACTTGTAAATATGACTTCGCTTGAACGTTCATGTGCTCGGAACTCGTAAGTACGATATTTCCGACTCCACTTGAAGGGCACATACATTTTTGCAAAATAACTTTCAATGGAGGGTTCAGACTTTTGGACCTCAAAGCATAAAGAAAGCGGCACATTTACCTGAGGAGCGGACACTGCCATCACCGAAGAGGTCAGCAGAGCTGATGGAGGTACTGCCAGACATTCCCTCAAGACGAGTCTTTGCCTCATACTGGAAGGAAAGAAATATATAACCATCTCAGATAAGACTGAGGACACCCAAGCTTCACCATATGTGTCCAGTTTGTCACAAACTGATGCCAATAGCACTAATCATGGTCACAGAACTGTCTAGATCTGTTCCATAACCTAGAGAGCTGACCTGGTGTCATTGGCAACATCCCATCTTAAACAGAACCTCACAAGTGACTGCTGTGAACCATTGGTCTTCATCATTTGATTCAACATGTCTAATATTAGCGACTCAAAATTCTAATAAGTACAAAGAATACTTGGCGAGAGCCCATTTTTAACTAGATGGAACCATTCTCAATCAATGGATTTGATTACTGTACAAAAATACATTTGTTTGTTATACATTCATATTACATACAAATCATATGATAATATGTTCATTTTCAACATTTCCCTCCACTCTTTGTGCCTCTCAAATATCTTGCATGAATATTTTCACTGATCTCATTGTAATGCATTCTGGGAGTTCCTTATCCACAAAGGATACATGCCTTCAATTCTTAAAAATGTTGCCCAGGTGGGCAGCTCACTTGGATTTGGAACAGAGCTAGCGTATGTGGTTGTAATGAAGGTTATATACGGTGGACTCATTGTACCTCTGGATTGCTCTCACGGCCGAAGAACATGTCAGAGGAGATTGCTTTAGCATTGGCAAACTTCTGTTGTGCTTCACTAGACTCCATGCCTGCCACAGACACCTCGGGCTTCCGCCGGCTGGGCAACCTAAGATATGTAATCATCACTCAGTCAGTCAGTCAGTCAGTCATAAAACACATCAAATCATTGACTACTTCAATAAAGACTTAGAATATTCACAACTCTGCATTCAGAGAAAGAAAATGCCAAACCTTTCTCCGATTGGCTGGATGCTTGAGATGGTGACCTCACTCTCTTTAGGCTCCTCCTTCTCCAGAGCCCAGGAGGAGAAAGATGATGCTCCATCGTTGTCCCACCGTGACCCAAAACTGTCTCCTGATGTGAAAGGGTTGTCCTTGTACCTGAAATGACAATGAATTATACAAATTACACACTATTCAAATATTGCATATTGATTTTCTTTTGCGCATTTGCCTGGTGTGGGCAATGCTGAATCATCCTGCATTGTCCCCTCTGGATCTCTCGCCAATCTCGCAGTTGCATCCGAGTTCAGTGAGGGGCGCTGTGGCATGTCGTCGAGGTGTTGGATGAGAGAAGATATGGTGACATCTTTGTATGCTTTCAAGAAAAGCCAAGTGTAGCAATACTTGCAATATTGATTCTTATTGAAATTTTACTCTGTTGGTATTCGGTTCTTGTTGGAGTCATGCATACCAGCAGATAAGTATCTGTTTTTATGGTGGAAAGGAAATGCGAAGCGGTACAAGAAACTCTGAAGCTCATCAGTATGTGCGTTAAAGGGGTCATGAAATGGAGAAATACATTTTTACTTGATATTTAAACATATAAACGTTAACTGTACTATAAAAACACTGTAAATTTCAGAACTCAAATCTTCCTCCTCAGTCTAAAAAGAGCATTTATATTTGCCACCCTGCTGACTTGTTTTGAAATCTTTCTGTTCGTGATGTCACTAAACATTGCTCATTTGTATTTACACATCCCACAACATGTGTCATCGCACCCTTGGCCCCACCCACTGGCACGTAGTTCAAGTCAAGAGAGCAGGCCTTGTACTTACGATACGAGTAATTTTCTATCACGATAATGATATATATCATGATATATTATTATTATTATAAACTTTGCTCAAGAAACTTAAGATCTCCTCAAAGCAATGCAACAAAGAAAATAAAACAATTAAAAAAATAAAAAAAATCCAACGAAAATAAAAATTTCTTGAAGAAAATAAATAACAAATAATTATGACTTCTTGCTAAATAAATATATAAATGATCGAATTAATGCAGTGTTCATCTTTTGGCTTTCATAATATTCTTTTGCGTGCTTCATTTTGAGGAGGTAAAACAGATTGCATGTATTATGAGTGATTATCGTTGTGAGAACCACAGATGTCGCACCTGTTTTAATAACAAGCTCCTCTTCATTTTCTTGTCCTGTTTGGGAGTTGCACCGTTTTGTGGAGATTTTGTTCCCCATTTGGGGATTTCTGGGTCCAAAATGATTGAGTAGCGCTAGTGATCCCGCTCTGAGATATGGAGCACAAATATCGGAAAGCCTGCTGGATTCGCACGCACTTTGGAGCTCCAGAGACAGCGCACACCACAGTCACATGAAACATTCGCGTGTCAGATGAGAAGAATATTTAGCACTTTTAAAGTGGCAAACATGTGATGAAGGTCATTAAATTTGCTTGGGCGGCTGCAGAAAAATGTTAAATGCCGGAAAACCCCATCCATGTTTCTTAATTCTCTCAGTCTCACGTGAAGCCCTGCCCACTGATAGATAAACCCACACTGCGCACATGGATATTTACATAATCGCAATATGCAAGATATAGCAAAATCTCTATCGGTTGACATTTTATATCATCGCCACGATGTACATCATCATATTGCCCAGCCCTACATAACACCAAAAGGGACCCATCTGGACCATTTTGTATATAAACATGAACCGCTTTTAAAAGACGATGTGTCAAGTTACAACTCTGAAAGTTAGAAGCAATTCTCTTTCATTCAGCTGCTGCCTCTTGTTGTTTTGAGTCATGGCACATTCTTTTGCCCATCTGCACTATTTTTAATTGTTGGTGTATGCAAACATAGATTAGATTAGACCATTTCGGTGTGTTTCTGGCAATTTGTGCCTCAGTAAGTGTGTGCGTCATTTCACTGTGCTTTGGACTGATTGCGCATTTTTTCAGGCTCATTTCAGCGTGAATTGCTTGTGAACCAGTCATAATACAATTCAAGCTTTGCAAAGGAACTATTATTGAAGGATTGGGCAGTTAAAAACACTTGGACCCGATCAAAAATCTAGTCATGACTGTTTGATTGTTTATGGTGCTGAGTGTTTACAGTTGTGCTTGAGATGAACAGTTTAATATATTCAGATGGAATGTGTTGGATGTGCGTTGTGTAAACCCTGAAATTTTGTTTTATAATGTTGAGGCTTATTCATTCTTTTCTGATTAAGTTTACTGAATTTGGGTGGCTGCATGATATTAGCCAATCATAACACTGGGCGTTTATATTGAAGTTTTAAGGAGGCGCTTAGGCCAAAAACGAGCGTTTCAGACAGAGGGCCAGAGGCAGGGTGGAAAATGATCACATATTACTAAATTGTGACTGTTTTGGTGCAAAAAAACCTAAAATTTTCATTGTACCACAGGGAAGATAATAAAATGAATAGCACTTCATGACCCTTTTATATATCTGAACACGGGAAAGAGTGCATTTTATAAAAAGCCAAATTTGACCACTTGTTATTCTGAATAATAACGTGTGAAATGATAAACATACGATAGCCCTTATGCAGACTCTCATGAGTTTTTATGTGCATTACCATAATGCCGTCAGTATTTGTTTCTATGTAAGCTCCAGGTGAGTACAAATGTTTTTGTTACTTTTAAATATTTTTTTATTTTTATTATTATTATTACCATTAATGCGTCGTAATTTTTTTTCCCCAATTTTTTTTTAACTTAGCTTATTTTGAAACTGTTCGTGGTAACATTTGTAGTAAAACAAAAAATACATTTCACGTATGTGTAATAATCGAATACTCATAATCGATTACTCGATTTTTGTGGGTTTAGAGTAATCGACTACAAAATTACTCGAAAATGCCCATCCCTAATTTCTGGGATGTTCTGAATAGTTGCTCAAAGGGGCAAGTAACAGTCAAAAGAGCCCACCCACAAGTCTCTATGACACTCCCTATACACAATCCAAATCCCTCCTTCAAAGTCTGTCGGGTTGTTTTGCCTGTTTTAATGTCCACCAGGGGGAAAAAATAGTTATTACTTAGGGTTAGGGGTTAGTTCAAATCCCTAACCACAAGTTTGAGCAAACACCACAAATAAACAAACACGCTGTCCAACACAAACATACTTTGGTGGTCCGGAGGCAAATCCAGGCTCATCAAACATGTCCAGCTTAGAGCGAGAGGACGATTTGACTCCCACCGGGGTCTCCTGCTCAATCACCTGCATCTCAGCCATCACAGAGTGAGACACGGCACTGCGGAAAATCAAGGACATTAGAAGGACAAAGTCAGATCTCATTAGTCTCATTAAGTTTACCTTCACAATTCCAAGGAAAATTTACATAACATATGTCAAATGAATGGCAAAATGACACACAATACTCCTACACAAACAATTACTCTGGGTAATGGCGTTTTGGGTTATTAATTTGCTGTGATAGTGATATCATGCTTGAAAGGAGTGATGTAATTATTATGACAGTGGTTTAATCAAGGCTGGCACTGTATCGTCACCTCCTGTTGCCGAATCCCATGCCCAACCTCTCCGCCTGTTCCTTCTTCTTCCCCTCCATGTTCTGCAGTTTCTTCTCCTCAATCTTCCTGTCAATCTCTAGCTCTTTGTAGGCCAGTCGCATAGAGGCCACTCTGCGAGACACAGGGGAATGCAATCAGATGAAATTGCTATAGCTGTAGTTCTGATTAGACTGTTAGAAGAGCTAGGCCTCCCCTCAAATACATACTCGACTATTCAATCATTCAAAGGGAGGGCTAAACCTCTAAAACGTAAAGTCAGTCCATCTGAGAGCCCTCTCAACAGTACTAATCAGACAGAGTCTGAAGACTCACGTGGATTCCTCGGCTTGTTTCTTGGCCTCAGCAACCTGTTCCTCTCTCAGTTTCTCAGCCACCTGTGCTTGTTTCTCCACCTCGGTGAAGCTCTTGCTGCTCACCTTCTGGGCTCCAAGACCCTTTTTAGCACCAAGCTAATAGTAAATAAAAAAACAAAAACAAAGAATAATCCTGTGTCAATACATTTTAAAGTGAGAAATTATTAAAGTATCTACAAATACTTTATATCATAATTAATTTTAAACTGTTCACTAGGGTTCCTGAAATACAGATGCAAATCAAAACCTCCATTATGATTTTTTTGTTTTTTGCAATATTGTATAAACTAGGGCTGTCAATAGAATAAAATCTTTAATCGAATTAATTATATGAGAAGCCAATTAATCACAATTAATTGCATATATTAATAAGACAATTCAATACATAAAACAAATGATAAATATATATTGTCATCATTAATTTTGTACAACGTTAGTATTTTACTTTTAATGTACATGTGTGCATGTATGTACATATATTTGCATGTTTTTAATTTCCATCTGCCCAGGGACTGCAGATGGAAATTAACTAGTAGCTAAATCTGGTGCAAAGCATCTCTTCTCTTGTGAGATTAATATTATTTGTGCATGGTCCCTGACAAATAAATGAATAAAATAAATAAATATGTATATGATTCAGTGTCAGTGATGGGGAAAGGAGCTCTTAATGCTATTTGCTGTAAAAACAAGCCTAGATGAAACTTAAGACACATTTTAACTACCAAAGAAGCACACCAAGTTTTAACGATCACCAAAATGCAGAATGATACATTTTTGAAGCGCTTTTCATGTGGAGATCAAAGCATACGAAATGCGACAAATGTGGTTGAATAATGATTATCAATTAATCAAGCGTATAACCATTACCTCTGTTAATCAACTAATGATTATGAATTATCCAAAGTATAACCATTACCTTCAAGTTTTTCCCATGCTACAATAAAAATGATTGTGAATCTGAATATGATATTTGTAAATATTTGCCGAGAAAGCCCCTCAAATAACAATAATTCAATATATGATTAAATAATTATAAATAGATATATTTAAATAATTATATATTATTAAAAAAAATAATAATTCAGATAATTAAAATGCAATACATTATTGTGGCAGACAAGTAAAGCATTGATAAGTTCACAGCAATCCATTTTTCAACTGAATTCATCAATCTGTCAGAGGTAGACTTATAAGGGTGTACACCTCAATGTAAACCTACGTCAGACAGCCGCTTTTGGAGCATCTCACTCCACTTGAGACGTTGCGCCATAAACATACAATTTTTAGGTAGCTGTGTGAAGTTACACATAGTTACCTTAACTTAGAAAAACACATCAGGAGATGCCTGCGTTCAGATTTGCGCTTCAACAAGCTGTCTTTGAGCGCAAGAACCGTGCCAATGAGTGTGGTTTGTTCTCTGTATAAGCTGCGTGTTGCCTAAACAGTTGGAGTTTCGCTTACTGCCCCCTGGAGAAAACAGGTGGTACTTCAAGCTTGAATTGCTTCATTGGTAGGAATATTCCATATTACGGTCCGGGGACATGAAAAATTGTGTAAATATATATATTTTTTATAAATATAATTAAATCGCACTGAATTAACACGCTAAATATACAACCCTAATATATATATATATATATATACACCATTCATAGCAACAGTAATGCTTATAGAAAATCTGGTAACATTTTACAATAAAGTTCCATTTGTTAACATTAGTTAATGCATATGAACGAACAATGAATGATATAATTTTTACAATTATAAACACTCCCACAACTGATTAATTTAAGCCTGCTTTATTTTAACAAGTCAATGGTGCGCGCCTGTCATGATAACATGCACCGCGAGCTGCAGTGTGCGCTCAATCTTCAAATGCTTCCATTAGCAATATGATTACTGAAAACATTTGTGCTGAAACTGATTTATCGACAGTTCACATGCTCAATCAATTAAATTATTCACAACAATTAACTTCATTGATGAATTACTGTATTTACACCCCTATCAGAAACACAAAGGACAGTTGGAAAGCTTAAAGCCCCGTGATACTGTGATAAAGAGGAAGGGGTGGGGTTAAAGCGGCACACACACACAAAATCAAGCGTCAGTCAAGCACAGAACAATGCTGCTATTTTCCCACTAATCATTCGGCAACAACCAATTTTGGAATCATTCAAATAACCTTTATGAGGCTGTGATATTTTACATAATTACTTGCACTGAATTAACACGTTAAATTGACAGCCCTAATATATATATATATATACACACACACACACACTGTTTTGGCAGCATGAGGGGGACCTATACAATATTAGGCATATGGTTTTAATGTTGTGGCTGATCAGTGGTATATATATATATTATATATACAATTGAAGTCAGAAGTTTACATACACCTTAGCCAAATACATTTAAACTCAAGTTTTTCACAATTCTATCTTAGGTCAGTTAGGATCACTACTTTATTTTAAGAATGTGAAATGTTGGGGGGGGGAGTCACGTGATGCCATGCGAGGATCGGTCGTGTGAACGTCGAGCTCTGCGCACTTTGCTAGTTTTAATACTTTTTATGGTATAAACCAGTGAGATTCGATATACTCTGTTCCATAACTGTTCTATGAGGACAATATGTCAAAGAATTCAAAATCCTCAGGCTGTGGAGACATTAAAAGACACTTGCGTGCTCAAGCTGACACAGCTGAGCAGGCTCCGGGCCCGGGAGTCGATTTGGTCGGAGAGATACGGGAAATGCGGCGAGAAATGCTGAATATGTTGGCAATACTGACGAAGGTCGTTGCTGACTTGGAGAATCTTGCTGTGATATGTCGATCGATCACTGCCATGGAGGCGAAGTTTACTTAAGTGGTCACGAGAGTGGGTGATGTCGAGAAACGGATTGATTATCTGGAGTCATCGGAGAGGGAATTATCTGCTAATCCGCTAGCATCCAAGGTGGATTTGGAGTGTGTCTGGGAGAATTTGGAGGACATGGAGAACCATAGCCGGTGGAATAATGTCCGAATTGTCGGAATTTCTGAGGCCGAAGAGGGTCAGTATATGGTGAAATTCCTGGATGAGCCCCGATCAATTCTGGCCAAATTTCTGAGATCATCCGATAAAGATCTTGTGTTACACGAGGCGAGGAGTAAAGGAAGGCTTTCTTGGAAGAACCACAGCATTTTCTTGTTCCCAGACTTTGCGAACTCGACAAGAGTGAAACGTGATCGATTCAAGGAATGCAACAAACTTGTACATCAACGGAAGGTCGCTTTTGCACTGATATTCCCGGCCAAATTGAGAATAGATGCTAAGGATGGCCGTAAAACATTCACATGCCCACAGCAAACGATGTCCTTCATAAAGTCAATGGAGTGAGTCAGTCATCTTGTGGTACTCATATTGCAGCCGAGTGGACCGGCTCACTGAACAGTCGCTTGACTGTTTGAAAATTCTACACACTCTTTTTGTGCTGTTCCGCCTAGCGGAAGTTTATTTTGTAGAATAACACACCTTCAGGACAGTTTTATGGATGAAGCTACACGCTCGTGTGTTAATTCTGCCTTTTGGCTGGAGTTTTTTTTAGATGATCTTTTGCTGTGTAATTCTGTCTCACAAAATTTGTATAGAAACACCGGACTTGAGCAATCCGACGGCAATGTTGTCGCGGGGGCTCTCGTAGGTGTACATGGACTGTTTGAGTTTGGAGGAACGGACGCCAGTTGGCGCTGTCATGCACGGGATTAATGCGCACGTTTTTCTTTTTTCTGTTTTTTTTTTTGTTCTAGAGGATGTTTGGGGTTTGATTGTTGCACTAATGTTGGAATATGGTCTTTATAATCTTGTTTTAGAAACACAATCTATTTTTTCTTAAATATCAAAATCTCAAATGTTAATGAGTGGATTGTCTCTCCACGTAGAATGTGAATGGGTTGGGGCACCCCATAAAAAGGAGGAAGGTTTTTTCTCTTCTTAAGCGCAAGAAATATGACAAAGTGTTTCTTCAAGAAACGCACTTTTCTCCGCAGGAAGCTGAAACATTTGTAAAGATATAGGGTGGGCATTATTTTTATAATACTTGCTCGAGTAAGAGCATGGGAGTCATTACACTGATAAGGAAACATTTACAATTCAAATGTCTCAAACAGAGTAAAGATAAATTAGGAAGAGTCATTATTGTTTTAGCTGAAATTCAGGGACAAAGTCTTATTTTGGCTAATATTTATGCACCTAATGTCGATGATCAGGGCTTTTTTTATAGATCTTGAAGGGATGTTGCAAGCCTTATGATATAATATTGGGAGGAGACTTTAATCTTTTGATGGACTCAGTCCTTGATCATAGTGAAGCAAAAGTGTGCAAGCCCACTAGAGCAGCAGTGACGCTTCACAGTATGTGTAAAAATCTTGGTCTTATAGATATTTGAAGACTTTTGAACCCATCTGGTAGGGACTATATATTTTTTTCATCAGTCCATAAGATTTAGTCTAGAATAGATTTTTTTTAATATATATCTAAGTCAACCATGACAAGCTCGAATCAGTCTGATTCTTAAAAAGGACAAAGATCCAAGCAAGTGTAAGAGTTACCATCCAATTTCCCTGATCCAGCTAGACGTTAAAATTTTGTCAAAAATTTTGGATAACTGATTAAGTTATGACATCTCTTATACATACAGATCAGGTGGGGTTTATTATAGCTCTTCTGATAACATTAGGCGTTTCATCAATATCATGTGGTCAGTGGCGAACGATCAGACTCCGGTCGATGCCATCTCACTTGATGCCAAAAAGGCGTTTGATATGGTAGAATGGGATTATCTTTAAGATTTTGGAAATGTACAGGTTCGGGAATACTTTTATTGGATGGATTAAGTTACTTTATAGACGTCCGGTAGCGGCAGTACAAACAAATGGATACATTTCAGATTATTTTACTCTGGATAGGGGCACCCGGCCGAGTTGCACTCTTTCCCCCTTATTGTTCTGTCTTGCCCTGGAACCATTAGCAGCCGCGATAAGAAAGGAGGATGATTTTCAAGGGGTGGTGGCAGGAGGGGTGGCGCATTAGCTTTTGCTTTACACGGATATTTTATTAGTATCCGACGCTACTAGATCTATGCCTTGCCTCCACAGAATTATGAATTCCTTTTCTAAGTTCTCAGGATACGGAGTTAACTGGTCTAAATCCGAAGCTTTGGCTCTTTCAGCATACTGCCCGGTAACAGCTTTTCAGCCGGGCGCCTTACAGTGGCCCAAACAGGGCATTAAGTATTTGGGTATTTTATTCCCAGCAAATTTGTCTGATTTAGTTAGAGTTCATTTTGACCCTTTAATAAAAAGGTTTGAGCGCGATGTGGGCAGGTGGGCTTCATTACATTTATCTATGATTGGGAAGGTTAATGTAATTAAAATGAATTGCATTCCAAAATTCAACTACCTGCTACAATCTCTCCCTATAGAGGTCCCCCTCTCTTATTTCAAGCAATCTGATCGCATAGCAATTTCATTTGGAATGGTCAACGTCCCAGTTTACATTTCAGTTGCATAGGCCAATTAATAAAGTTGGGCTAGTCCTACCCAAAATTTAGTTTTATTATTATACATTCAGTCTTAGACATTTGGCTCATTGGTCGCTTCCACCTGAGAGAGCCCCTCCCTGATTTTGTATTGAACAGGAAGTTCTTGCCCCTATTTTGCTATTGCAAAGCCTTTCTATCAAACTAACTGGAGAAGTTACACCCTGTTATCTCGCATTTGCACATGGTATGGACAACAGTGTCCAGAGTGTTTAATACGGACATTTATTTAAATGTTGCTTCGAGCATATGGCTGAACCCAAAAGTTATGTATTAATAAGTCCCCTTTCTGTTGGACAGAGTGGATTGTGAGGGAGGTCAACACACTTGGTGACCTAAATGAGACTGAAGTGTTGCGATCCTTTGAAAATAAAGTGCCAGATACTCTGGGAGAGGTGATTACTGCTATTGGAAAAGGTCATGAGGCATCAGTGTATTACTCCCTGCTAATTCAGTGTCTGGGGGATGGAGCTTTAACTTCTACCAAGAGATTATGGGAGAAAGATTTTAACTTTGTATTGGAGGAGGGAGCGTGGGCTAGGATTCTAAAAAACATCAGGTCTACATCTAGAGATGCAAGGGTGCATCTTATGCAATTTAAGATTTTACATCGATTCTAAATGGACCCCCTCTAGATTGTATAGGCTTGGTCTGAAAGACACACCCACCTGCGTTGATGCCAATCAGAAGATGGGGATAAAACCCATGCTTTTTGGTGGTGTGTTAAGATCCAAGAATTTTGGTTGAGGGTTCAGAGTTTCATGTGTGACGTATTGGGCACTCAAATTTCATATAGCCCCAGACTCCGTATTTTAGGTGATGGGGTGGTCATTAATATAGGGGATAATCACATAAAAAAATTTTGTCCTAGCCGGTGATATGATTGGCAGACAGGTCACCCTTAGGGGATGGAAGTCAGCTGGAACGCCATCATTTCAGGAGTGGTGCACAGAGATGGGCAGGTTGGCGGCAATTGAGGAGGTGTCGCATAGAAGGCTAGGCAACCGGGATTTGTTTGAAAAAAAGTGGGGCAGTTACTTGGAATTTTTGGAGAGCTCTCGGGGAGGGGCAGTGGAGAGGGACTTATAGTTTAAAATGTATTTATTACTATTATTTTATATATATGTATGTAAATTTGTTTTTTTTAATCTGCATGTGTACTCAGCCTTGGCCACAGGGATGTTTGTTGAGGGTTGGGGATTGGGGGGGGGGGGGAAATGGTTGAATCTGTACATGAATGTTTTGTGTTGTGTGTCATGATTGAGGAGCAACCACTAAAATGTTAATCTGGAAAAAAAAAAAAAAAGTGAAATGTCAGAATATTAGTAGAGAGAATTATCAGCTTTTATTTCTTTCATCACATTCCCAGTGGGTCAGAAGTTTACATACACTTTGTTAGTATTTGGTAGCATTTCCTTTAAATTGTTTAACTTGGGTCAAACGTTTTGGGTAGCCTTCCACAAGCTTCTCACAATAAGTTGCTGGAATTTTGGCCCATTCCTCCAGACAGAACTGGTGTAACTGAGTCAGGTTTGTAGGCCTCCTTGCTCGCACACACTTTTTCAGTTTTGGCCACAAATTTTCTATTGGACTGAGGTCAGGGCTTTGTGATGGTCACTCCAATTCCTTGACTTTGCTGTCCTTAAGCCATTTTGCCACAACTTTGGAGGAATGCTTGGGTTCATTGTCCATTTGGAAGACACATTTGCGACCGAGCTTTAACTTCCTGGCTCATGTCTTGAGATGTTGCTTCAACATATCCACATAATTTTCCTTCCTCATGATGCCATCTATTTTGTGAAGTGCACCAGTCCCTCCTGCAGCAAAGCACCCCCACAACATGATGCTGCCACCCCCATGCTTCATGGTAGGGATGGTATTCTTTGGCTTGCAAGCCTCACCTTTTTTCCTCTAAACATAACGATAATCATTATGGCCAAACACTTCAATTTTTGTTTTTTATCAGACCAAAGGACATTTCTCCAAAAAGTTAGATCTTTATCCCCATGTGGACTTGCAAACTGTAGTCTGGCTTTTTTATGGCAGTTTTGGGGCAGTGGCTTCTTCCTTGCTGAGCAGCCTTTCAGGTTATGGCGATACAGGACTTGTTTTACTGTGGACATACATACTGGTCTACCTGTTTCCTCCAGCATCTTCACAAGGTCCTTTGCTGTTGTTCTGGGATTGATTTGCACTTTTTGCACCAAACTACATTAATCTCTAGGAGACAGAATGCGTCTCCTTCCTGATCGGTATGATGGCTGCGTGGTCCCATGGTGTATATACTTGCATACTATTGTTTGTACAGATGAACATGGTACCATCAAGCGTTTTGAAATTGCTCCCAAGGATGAACCAGACTTGAGGAGGTCCACAATTTTATTTCTAAGGTGATTTCTTTCTATTTTCTCAAGATGTCAAGCAAAGAGACACTGAGTTTGAAGATAGGCCTTAAAATACATCCACAGGTACACCTTCAATTCAGTGCACCTCCTATCAGAAACTAATTGGCTAATTGTCTAAAGTCTTGACATCATTTTCTGGAATTTTCCAAGCTGCTTAAAGGCACAGTTAACTTCTAACTTGTAAACTTGTTATTTCTTGTAAACTTCTGACCCACTGGAACTGTGATATAGTCAATTAAAAGTGAAACAATCTGTCTGTAAACAATTGTTTGAAAAACTTGTGTCATGTACAAAGTAGATGTCCTAAACGAAACTAAGTGTATGTAAAATTCTGACTTCAACTGTCTATATACAGTTGTGCTCAAAAGTTTGCATACCCTGGCAGAAATTGTGAAATTTTGGCATTGATTTTGAAAATATGACTGATCATGCAAAAAAAAACTGTCTCTTATTTAAGGATAGTGATCATATGAAGCCATTTATCATCACATAGTTGTTTGGCTCCTTTTTAAATCATAATGGTAACAGAAATCACCCAAATGGCCCTGATCAAAACTTTACATACCCTTGAATGTTTGGCCTTGTTACAGACACACAAGGTGACACACACAGGTTTAAATGGCAATTAAAGGTTAATTTCCCACACCTGTGGCTTTTTAAATTGCAATTAGTGCGTGTATAAATAGTCAATGAGTTTGTTAGCGCTCACATGGATGCACATATATATATCTATCTAATATATATATATATATATATATATATATATATAAATAAAATTCTGATTTTCAGATTGCATTATTGTGTCAGAAGAGTAAATCATTGTTTAGATACTACAAAAAGTGGCTTTAGATGTAAATATATTGTTTTAACCAAATATCATTTAACATAAGACTATAATCCACAGCCATTGAGTTCATCTATCTGTTCTGTTCTCACAGGATACATTCTTGCATTCTATCAGCGCTATTTTTAAATCACTGTACATATGCATCAGATGGACGCTTTGAGCTTCTCACTGGTTTTCAGCCTCATAAACGCCACATTTTTAGGTCTATGCATCAAGTTAAAAGTAGCTGGAAACTTTTCAAATCTCTTCTTGAGATCCCTGCATTTTGTTGTGCTTCGTCCAGCTGTCAAGAACGCATCCTAGTGCGTTACCATCAGCTATCTTTTGCCGGCTGCGCTGCTTATAATGTTTGTTGAGGACCTCTGCAAAAACTCAAAGATACATGTTCATGTTCTTTAAATTGTTCCAATGGTAGGAAAATACATATTTATGCTGAATATTTGTACAGGTCGAGGGGCATGATTAATTGCATTATTTGTATGTAACTAATTACACTAAATTAACACATTAAAAGAACACCCTAGAACAAAATGTTTTCAAAATATAGCAACTATAAGCTCCAAGAATGAGCTGGAGTTATTACAACCTTATATTTACACTTTGTTTTTTTGTTTTTTGGACGAAAAAGCAAGATGCAGTTGCTAAGTGGTTTTCTGAAATGCCAATAGAGCAAATGGAATGAGAAAAATACTTCAGGAACCCATGCTACTCAAAATGTCACTGGCACACATTTGTGAGATTAGTCCAAGTATTATTCAAAGCTTTAATAATGCCATTGTGTACAAGTAATGCCAGAGTTTTAATGATTACATTGGATTCCTTCTTTGGCTGGATGCAGAGCCACACAGTTCTAGTTTCTGTATGGTGCCTGTCAACTATTCAGTTGTGTTAGCCTGACACCTTGTGGCAAAAGCTGAAAACTTCACAATCACAATACAAGAGAGTAAGTGGTAGAGCATTGATTGTTTACCTACCCCTTTTTTTGCAGCAGTTGGCTTCTTCTTTCCAATGATGGAGGGTTTTACTTCTGAAATCAGACAGCATAGAACAGTTAGTAAGAGATCAGCAAACCAGTAACCAACTCCTCCAAGCTCACATTAGCCTAGTGAATAAACATTCTTCAGACAGGGATCATTAGTGCATGACAAGGGAGGCAATGGCATACACCGCCCAGAGAAATATCATGCCAGCAAAGCTGAAGGGAAGAGGTCACACCTACACACAATCAATTAGATTATCAGAGCATGAAAGCCTTTAAAGTGTGTACTTGGAACAGTAGGAACAGGCCAGAGCTCTCTACAACTGCACATTCATGGAGTATTATTATTAGTGGACTGGACCTATGATCTCTAGACAAAGTCCAAACAGCCTGAAGTTGCCCCAAGTTTCTGAGACAAATGAAATTAGGTTTAAGATTTACTTACGCTGCATTCAGATCAATAATGAAAAGCCGTTCTAATCTCATTCCAGTGCACATCAATCCAGATTGTGTGTACATGACAATTACTTTGGGATAACATGGTCTGTGTTACCTGCACTTGCTCAGCTGATGTCCTTTCTTCAAATATTTGACTACACATTGTCTTATGTTAACGTGGACAGACAGATGAAGACTATAGCTCGACTATGCAAAAATCATCTGATTGTAACTGCACCTGTAAACGTACTGTTTAAATGTACAATGAAAAAAATATTATAAGTGGTTTAAGGAAAAATCTGATATTATTTTGTAAATAAACACCTTTATCTGCACTCTGTCAACTTATTTAATGCACGCATGTCTGCTTACGTTCTGACATAAAGACCTTAGAAAAACCTGATTATTTCAAAATCTTGTCAATGCAGTCTTTGCGTGTTTTTTTTTTTTTTATGTGCTGATTTTTTTTTAAGTTATTGGCCATTTGTTGCACGTTTCCTTCATACATGAGTCAAAACCGATGACATAGGTATTGCGATCATGTAGAAACACTACCTTAATAAGAGTTTCAATCAGATGACCAGGTTAGTTCAGCTTTATATAAATATACTGAAACTAGGGATTTCAGTTTAAGAATTTTTATAGTCTTCGTTTTTTAGACTGTCATTAAAATGAACCACTAATGTTAATACTGTAAAATGCATGTGGACGACTCCAAAAACTGTAAATATAGTAAATATAACTACAACCCTTTCAGCTAAAACTGAAGTACACATAGAAAAGTATATATCCTTTCTAAGATTTTCAGTCTGCTGTATTTTAATGCATTTGTTTTGGATCAGTTTAATCTTTGCTTAATTTATCATTCATTTATTACCATTCATAGCAACAGTAATGCTTATAGAAAATCTGGTAACATTTTACAATAAAGTTCCATTTGTTAACATTAGTTAATGCATATGAACGAACAATGAATTATATAATTTTTACAATTATAAACACTCCCACAACTGATTAATTTAAGCCTGATTTATTTTAACAAGTCAATGGTGCGCACCTGTCATGATAACATGCACCGCGAGCTGCAGTGTGCGCTCAATCTTCAAATGCTTCCATTAGCAATATGATTACTGAAAACATTTGTGCTGAAACTGATTTATCGACAGTTCACGTGCTCAATCAATTAAATTATTCACAACAATTAACTTCATTGATGAATTACTGTATTTACACCCCTATCAGAAACACAGTTGGAAAGCTTAAAGGGTGATATTGTGATAAAGCGGAAGGGGTGGGGTTAAAGTGGCACACACACAGAAAATCAAGCGTCAGTCAAGCGCAGAACCATGCTGCTACTTTCCCACTAATCATTTGGAAAAAAGCAATTTCGAAATCATTCAAATCACCTTTATGAGGCTGTGACTCGTCTGACGTCAATCTCATTGAGTCCTCTACATTAACAGAACAGACATAACCGTTACTGAGGGCACAAGCCTCTTTAGCTGAATGGGTTAATATTAATTTGGGGAAAATGTTAGAAAACTACTTTGCCAGATTTAATGGACTGATATTAGCATAGAAAGCTTGGAAATGTTTTGTAAATATTTATAAAAAATAAGCATTGTAAAAGTCAACATAAAATCGATATCGACCATATTTACTTACTAATGCCTGTTAGTGGTCTTACTGTAAACGATTCACATTATTCAAATTTATTTATTTTCCTCCCCAATTTGGAATGCCCAATTCCCAATGTGCTCGAAGTCCTCATGGTGGCGTAGTGACTCGCCTCAATCCGGGTGGCGGAGGATGAATCTCAGTTGCCTCCGCGTCTGAGAACGTCAATCCGCGCATCTTATCACGTGGCTTGTTGAGCGCGTGACTGCGGAGACCTAGCGTGTGTGGAGGCTCACGCTATTTTTCAAGGAATCCATGCACAATTCACCACGTGCCCCACTGAGAGCGAGAACCACATTATAGCAACCACGAGGTGGTTAACCCAACATGACTTTACCCACCCTAGCAACCGGGCCAATTGGTTGCTTAGGAAGCCTGACTGGAGTCACTCAGCACACCCTGGATTCGAGCTTGCAAATCTAGGGGTGGTAGTCAGCATCTTTACTTGCTGAGCTACCCAGGCCCCCAATTCACATTATTTTAAATAAAACATCTTTGCAATCTTTAATAACAATGCAACTTTCTCTTCCATTTAAATTACTTTTCCGCTAATGTAACTTAGGCTGTGTAGGATAATGAATAATGTTAAACAATATCTAGAAAGCACGTTGTGACATTCCTTCTGATATAGAATGCTCACTTTTCACATCAATTCCCTATGATAAAAAAATCAAGTTTTCTCATTGAAAATCTCAACTCACTTGGAAATATAGCATATTACAAAAGCAAGGTGGGTTGCGAACTGAATTTCACATTGACTAATATTATACATTTTCAAAAAAGCATGCAATGTCACAATTATTATAGTACTTGCAAACATTTTTTTGTTTTGAGCAATTCCTTGCTTTTGGCATATAAAAGGTTGATATATGCATGATAAATACTTGTAGAAATATCAGTAAGGTTTCCAAGCAGGTCCTGGAGCTTGACTTGGTTATGGGATTCATTAATGTTGGTGATATGATCCCATAAAAACACCATGTTAAAATAAATCTCCGGGGAGCATTTCAGCAGGAATGGGGTGGTGAATGGAGAACACAATCATGAGGATGTTCTGATGATAATTTGAACATAATATACATTCTGCCTAGGCATATGCACACATACAATCAGGCAAATACTCACCTATTGTGGCTTTAGGACTTGTGCTCAGTCCTTCAATACTCGGACCTTCTTCAGGCTCTGTATCACATGGACAAGGTCACTTAAAATCAAACTTACTGACAAGCCAAGAATCTGTATGACTGATTGTGAAACACAATGACAATGTGGCTGTTTAAATGTGCACGTGTTATTATGTTTAAGGAGGAAGTGTTCTCACGGGGGCTAGTAGTCTCTGAAATCTTAATACAACTCTGCTCCAGTTGAGGGGTTAAAGTTATGGCTCCATTTTGATCTGCTGGTGTTGGTGATGCCATGTCCCAGCTGTTAGCAGGCTGCAGGTAAAACAACACCATAACTGTCAAATTTAACACAAAGACATGATAACAGCATATGCGCATGAGCGTAATTTATTTATTTTTCTCCCCAATTTGGAATGCCCAATTCCCAATGTGCTCCAAGTCCTCGTGGTGGCGTAGTGACTCGCCTCAATCCGGGTGGCGGAGGACGAATCTCAGTTGCCTCCGCGTCCGAGACCGTCACTCCACGCATCTCACCACGTGGCTTGTTGAGCGCGTTACCACGGAGACGTAACGCGTGTGAAGGCCCACGCCATTCTCCGCAGCACCCACGCACAACTCATCACGTGCCCCACTGATAGCGAGAACCACACATTATAGTGACCATGAGGAGGTTACCCATGAGACTCTACCCTCTTAATAACCGGGCCAATTTGGCTGCTTAGGAGACCTGGCTGGAGTCACTCAGCTCGCCCTGGAATCTAACTCGCGACTCCAGGGGTGATAGTCAGCATCAATACTCGCTGAGCTACCCAGGCCTTATCTTATAGGGGCCATATTCTGCACTTTTTTTGCCCTGAAGTTCACTTATAATGGTAATCAAGTTCTAAATCTGTAACATGTGCCATTTCTTAAGGCTTCCCAAAACTTGTGACTTTTTGAAATAGCTTATCCAGTGTAGGGATGTGCCAGAGTGGTAACCTAATCGACTAGTCAGTTAGTTGTTGGACAATTAGTGGGGTCGACGCTTAACATTATTATTTTTAGTGGTGGTGGTTTAAATGGGAGACACATTTCTTAAATTAACTGAGAGACACAACTTCTTGGAGAGTGTTTTTGTGTGATGATAGCTTGCTGTGCTTAACAGTAAATAACCCTCTTCAAGAAGTTTTGTCTCTTTAATGCTTTAGGTTTCGATCACTGTCGGAAGTTAAATCCTCGCTGTCAATAATATTCCTGTAATTGTGAGGTGCTGTGGAGAGTTTCAAATCTTTTGCCAATTCTGTCTGACACTGCTTAAATAAATAGTTGGTCCCAATTTATATTAGATGTCTTTAACTACTATGTACTAATATTAAAATACATACAATACAATGTTTTTATTGTGTAACTACATGTTGTTCTGCAAAATTCTCACAAAATTCTAATTTTCTGCTACTGAGGTTGAGGTACGGGCAGGTTTAGGGGTAAGGGTTGGGTTAACAGTGCAACTACAGATGTAATTGCATGCAGGTACTTTAAATGCGTTTACAATGCAACAACATGTCTGTACATAATAAGCACATTGTATCAAACACTTAAGAACATAGTAGTTAAAGATACTTAATAAACATTAGGTCCAATAGTTGCAGTAAAAAAAAAGTTTCAACTCATGAACTAAATTTGTACCCGCAATATTATCTTGCAGTTCTGCACTTTTGCCTGGGCAGTGAGGACAACACCTGAAGCTCTGCATTCTGCATTCAAGATGCGCATAAGCGGTTTTATGCCGCTCTGTGTTGCAGCATTCCTTACTTTGATAGTTTTGTGCAATACAATGTTATAATTATTTAGCCTATTTATTTGTTGAATATCTGTTTGTTAAAGTGCTGCACTTTGCATCTGTATATCCATTTAAAAGGCGTCTGATTGTGGTCAAGTGAACATAACGGAGCCTAATTATACATTATTATCCTAAACACTGACTAGTCAATTATGAAAATTGGTAGTTTTGCACATCCCTTTTCCAGTCCTTCATAATTACAGGATAGGAATATAAATTAAAAAAAATTTAAAAAATCAATAAAAAAATTTAGAGACTACACACACAAAGTGCAATTTCTAGGTAGAAACAATTTATATCCACAATTCTATTAAACTTCACGACTTTTCCAGGCCAGAAAAAATAAAAAATAAAAAAAAATTTAAAATTTCCTGATATTTTCAAGATTCCATGACCATTGGAACCATGTTTCTTTCCTTATACTATGTGTCTTTCAAATATCAAAAGTTGATATTTACAAGAGTAGCACAGTCAACACGCACAACTCTCTGTGTCATACCTGTGTGTGCTCATCAAAGAAATCAGTGTCTTTCTTCTCTGAAGGTGAAGGCTGAGCACAGCCGGAGCTTTCAATCCACAGCTGAACGTTGAAAAGACAAGACAAAGTCTTAAATCAAATCAATGTCCTGAACGCAGCACTCAACACGTTAGATGTCTGGTAATATTACATAACCTTTGACTGTGAGAAGGCAAAACCAAATTACCACTGCTGTAACATGGAGTTTGTTCAGTGACTCTCAAGTTCAAAGTTTAGCCATTATCACAAACAACATGGCCACATATTGAAACCAAACATAATCAACTGATAGCAAAACGAGTTCAGGAACTAATACAAAATCCTATTTAAATCTAATTGAATAATAGATTCAAAAGAAGACCTTTACATCATGTTATTAGCTTGATAGTACCAATACATGCAGGGCATAGTTCACTTTCTAGGGAGTGACAATGCTTGAACAGCATGGGGTTTGTATACTCACCTCAGTGCCATACTTGGAGAGTGCAGCGTTGGCAAGCTGTCGAATTTTCTCTCTGTACATCTGAGCTGCACGACTGTTGTACTTCGCATTGGTGTCGTTGGTGGTACAGCCATGCTGACGAAAAAAAGCCATCTGTGCACAGAAAGCAAACATGGGAGTAAGGAGAATGATGTAACATCACGTACAGAGTCAACGTCAGTCGCTAAAGGGGGCTGAATTTTAAAGCTGACAGTTCACCCAAAAATGAAAATTCTCTCATCATTTACCCACCCTCATGCCATCCCAGATGTGTATGACTTTCTTTGTTTTGCTGAAAACAAACAAATATTTTTAAAATAATATCTCAGCTCTGTAGGTTCATACAATACAAGTGAATGGTGGACAGAACTTTGAAGCACCAAAAAGCACACAAAGGCAGCATAAATGGGATCCATAAGACTCCAGTGTTTTAAACTATATCTTCAGAATCCATATGATAGATGTGGGTCAATAATTAAGTCCTTTTTTTTCCCCTATAAATCCCAATTATAAACTTTAAAATTCTTCTTTTGTTTTTGGCGATTCACATTCTTTGTACATATTGCCACCTACTGGGCAGGGAGGAGAATTTATAGTATAGAAGAACTTAAACATTGATCTGTTTCTCACCCACACCTATCATATCTCTTCTGAAGATATGGATTTAACCACTGGAGTCTTATGGATTACTTTTATGCTGCCTTTATGTGCTTTTTGAAGTTTCAAAGTTCTGCCCACTATTCACTTGCATTGTATGAACCTACACAGCTGAGATATTCTTCTAAAAATCTTTGTTTAGGATTTGGGTGGGATGGCATGAGGGTGAGTAAATGAGAGAATTTTCATTTTTAGGTGAGCTATCCCTTTAAATGCAGAACTTAAGTAATTGAATGCATGCTTTTATGGAGTAGTTTAAAAAGGAAGAACTGACCGCGTTGGCATTGCCTCCAACCTGCATACATCTCAGCTGAAACCAGCTCCAGTTGGAATCCAGCTCCGTGGATCTGAAAAGATTGCCAACAAAGTCACTTAACATTGAAACGCTCACAGTCTGCCTAAACTACTATTGAAATAGTACTGGATTACTTCATTAGTGAATATTAAAGAACTGTAAACAAACACACCCTCAATAGACAATTGTCAAATCATTCAAGCATTTATATACGAGTCGAAAGATTAAGGTGAAGTGTCTTTTATTTGAATTCTACAATTACCCTTCATGTCCCAGCTTAACATGCAGAGAGGACCATATGAAAGCAATTTGTGGGTTAATTCCCCAAAAAGTGTAAAACTGTGAGGTGCAAAACATTGCTCTGTTTGCTTGAGCATCCCAACCAGTCTGAGACAGTCACATTGGCTCAACCATTTGGGTGTGTATGTGTCATTACAAACAGTGATTATTCATGCAGTTCTGTTTGGTGATGCTAATGGCGCAGAAATTTTAAGCTTAAAGATTTTACACCAGAACATCAAACAAAGTGATGAAGTCATTCTGATGAGTGACAAAACTTCAAAAAAATGTCAAAGTTCTATTGTCTACATTCTGCAATGCATGACAAATAATAAAAAATAAAAAAAAATACCTTGACAGACGTTCACATGACATCACAATATAATAAAACAGGTAACAATACAGAGCCAGACATACCTGATAAAACTTAGGTGCACTCCCAAGGAGCGATGAATTCCAGAACAGTCAATGCACAAAAACACGCCATAGGAAATACTAGCCCAACTCGGATTCTTAGCAGCACAGTCAAAGCAGGCCTAGAAATAAAATATAAACGTGCAAAATGATTTAGAAAAAAGAAAAAAAAGTAACACTTCATGGTTCCCAAACCTTATAGACGGGATGAGGTTTATATATATATATATATATATATATATATATATATATATATATATATATTTATTTATTTATTTTTTTTTTCAGCTTAATTCCAAATTCAGCACTCAAATTTCTTGATAAGTCCAGGTTTTCCGTGACTTTAAGGAACCTGCTATAAAATTGCTTAAATGCCTTTAATGGGGGTTTTGAAACCATCTGGTTCTCCAACATGTTCTGGCCCTATCCCGGGTTAAGAGTCAGTTTATATACTTTTAACATGCTGACCACAGGTCAGTAGTTTATGACTATTTAAATAAGAATATATGGGAAAATAAACTAAATCAAAGTTTTAGGACATTTCGTGCTATTTGATATTGTAATGTAACAAATTATGCCACCAAGTTACAAAACTTCTTTTTCCCACAAATGGGTGTGTTTGATCTATATTTGAGACTGTCTAGGTAATAAGTATTGATGGACAGTCTGTATCTCCAGTACATTATTACAGGGCGTCATTTTCACCACCACTGCGTCATTCTCAGCTAACAAACAAGCCGACAAAACTGTAATCAAGTGATTTCGTTCAAGACAGCTAGTTTTGTTTTAGCAGCTCTTGAGTGCGTTATTATTCTTGTTTCATAGATTGGTACTGGACTGTTTTTCAGGTGTGATTTTGGTAGTAAATCTGGTACTATGTTGACGAGACAGGCCGCATCAGCACCGGTTTCAGGAAAGACAATTGACACGTAATCCCACACAAAACACACACACTGATGTCTCTGAATAGGCTAAAATGATGATTTATATGAAGACAGAACGGTTTCAGTAAGATATCTCGCATTACCTTGTTTGTGGGGATGGAGCGCAGTCGTTTAAAAATGGTGAGAATTTCTGTCTTGTTCGGTTCCGACGCCATCTCGACAACACTGATCAGAGTGAACACAGAAACCACAGCAGATTAATGAAGAGACACCGGAAGACGTGTTTTACAAATTAAAGGTCTCTAGACGTTAAACAGTTTAAACGCAAAAGGCAAATTAAATAGTCAATAAATAAATTAATTAAACAAATAAAAAAGTTAATTTAGAAGTGAAAAAACACGAAGCTAAGTTGGTCTATCTATGTCTGTTACATGCTAATTACATGCTAATCGATTCATTTCCATCATTTCCATTACTGGAAAAATATATCCCGTCCTTCAGTTTGTCATTAGAGAACTGTTAGCTTGCGTACTGGTTGAAAAACTCTAAAGCATAAATGTATGTATTTTATAAAATATGGGGTTTATTCTTTGAATTTATAAATAATCAAGACTTAGAATCAAGACAGTCAGAATATATAGACAAAATAGCCCTTTATTTATTTTGTTGTCATATTCTCTGCACATATTAAAGAGTATAATGGAATATGTTGTTGGTTTTGATGTGCTGTTTATGTGTTTTTTTTTTTTTTTTTTTTTTTTTTTAAATAATATTTGTGGTTATATCATTAAATTAGATTAGATTTTCATTTTATTTTATCTTTCTATCTTTCCATTTTGGCAATAACCAAAGTGGAGTATTTATTTATTTATTTAGCTATGTGCGTAAAAATAATAATAATAATAATAATAATAATAATAATAATAATAATAATAGATAAAAGTATGTATTAAAAAGAAGGGACCCTAAAACTACATCCTCGAGGTTTTTATTATTATTATTATTATTATTATTATTATTATTATTATTATTATTATTTCACTTCCCCTAAAAAGAGGAAGAAATCCCAAAATGATGATTATATTATCGGGATATCTTTAGTGTCTCATGTAAAGATTCCTTGCTGAGCTGCATTAAGAGAAATTTACAAACATCAAAATGTCACATAAATTATTTTTATTGCATACAAACTTTGCTTATTACAACAATACAGCAAAAATGAATCCATTATCTATGAAAATACTCGCCAATACATACACACAAATAAAATAATAACAATAACAACACTCAAATAAAAGTATAATAAGAAGTTATAGTGGTCATATCAAATCACACTGGTTTAACAAAAAAAATATAACTTTCTTGAGAAATGTTATATTACTTTTAAGTAAATATCTTGTGACAGCTCCTTTTAAATGCTAGCTGTGATTATGTTTTTTAAAAACCTGCATTTATAAATAAAATATTGTATAAAAAATAATTAAATTATTTCTTAGAAAAGTGTTGTTTTCCTCTATTTTAATCCGAATTTCTCCCGCAGACCGCAATTCCCGATCAGATGACACAGCCTATTGCGTCACTTCCTCGTTGTGCCACTGACGTGTCTGTCGGGAGTTCAGTGTTGATTCTGACGGCAGCAGGTACAGCAGTCAGCCGCACTACGCACATTATCTTTATCACCATTACCTCTCCTCAAGCGCAGGGGAACTTTGGAGCACTTATTTATTTTACTTACACGTTTCCATAACCATTTTTTGTCGGTGTTTGTTTTGTTCCTCGTAGTATTGGGTTCACTCGTGTTTGGCAAAGATGCTGGACTTCTTCGCCATCTTCAGTAAGGGGGGGATCGTGTTGTGGTGTTTTCAGGGGGCCGGTGTCTCTGAATCCTTCACCGGGCCCGTCAACGCTCTCATCCGCTCCGTCATCCTCCAGGTAAAGAGGCCGTTGACAGCCATCTGTGGATTTACACCACCGGATTACAGTTATTCCCGTTAAATCAGCAGATACCGCCTGTCCTGTGTGCCAGCTAACACATGGCTGGAGTTACTGGGCTTTAGTTTAGGATACTATGGTAACTATGCACGTGTGAGCGAGTATGATAGCATGAATCCTGGCATAAATATGGCATTTAAGGTTGAGTTTCAGATTGTCATTATGTTTATATATATATATATATATATATATATATATATATGAATATGAAAATATATATATATATATATATATATATATATATATATTTATATTTATATTTATATATTCATACAGTACACGTTTGTCACTTTACACTGCAAAATATTCCTGATCAATGAGATCATCGCGTGCAATGCCTAAAGTAATTTGATCTAATATGGAATCATTTTTAAAATGTTGCACATTTATGTAGCTAATATGCTGTATGTTGTGTGCAATACACTACAGTGTAAAACAGTCTATGAAAAAGCTTATGCAAGCAGTTTGTCCAGTTGATTCTTTTTTGTTATTATTTTATTTGAAAGTACCCTAATATAAAAAATAAACTTTCATACTTGCAGGAGAGGACTGGGAATAACTCTTTCACTCACAATGCCTTCAGTCTTAAATACAAGCTGGATAATGAGTTTGAGCTTGTGTTTGTGGTGAGTGTTTTCTGTCCTTTTGTTTCTTTATTCATTGAACCGTGTCTCAGCTGTATCCATTCCAAGCAGACTTCATATGCTTGATCATGTGCTTCTGATGCTTTAGGTGGGTTTTCAAAAGATCCTGACGCTGACGTACGTGGACAAGTTTATAGATGATGTGCAGCTTCAGTTCAGAGATCGCTACAAGAATGAACTGGAGCAGAAAAGCGCCTTGAAGTTTCTCCTCCATAATTATGAGTTTGGAGATGACTTTCACAGACTTCTGCGGTAAGCCTCTTCATAAGTTGTTAGCGATTCATAGGTTGATTTCCCCAAAATGTTAAATCTGTGACACTGATTGTTTGAGCATCCCGACCAATGGAAGACAGGGGAGTGTTCATAAAACATGTTGAAAAAACTATAATTATTTTTGCGATTCCATTTAGTTACACTAGTGGCACAGAAAAGACACACTTTACTCTGTAAACCCTAAAGTTGTCATTACTTGAAATATATTTACTCTAGTATATAAGTTCATTAAACTTATGTATTTTAAAAATGCATAGACTTAAGTTTTTTAGTGTTAACTAACTCAAACTATTGAGTTCAAAATAGAGGCTATAGGGAATACCCATAATCTTTTGCTGCTATAATTATGAAATTTATGTTTTCTTGGTCAGCGAGAACATGGGGGCATTTCAATTGTTGTTATTAAGAATTTGTTGTATTATGATGTTTTGTTGCATATAGTTGTTTTGTGTGATGTCACCATTAGGGTGATCTCTTTTGGTCAAGTTGGACCATGTTAACACTCTCAGTTCCCTTGTGCATGTGCAGCTGAATAACAGGTGTGTGTGTGTGTGTGTGTGTGTGTGTGTGTGTGTGTGTGTGTGTGTGTATATATATATATATATATATATATATATATACACACACACACACATACATACATACACACACATTTCTGTGGAGCATTTGATTTAATAACTGACCAAGAATCAGTTATCATCTTTATTTGAGCTGTGCTGTTCTTTGATCTAAAATTGAATCAATTCAATTAAAATAATGAAAAACAGTAGAAACATTTAAATAGCAAATCTGAGTTAAATCTACCTGCATATAGTTAACTCAACTTAAATAGTTAAGTTCACTCTACTTAAACAGCAAGTAAACTGAATAGAAATACTCAAGTTTCGGAAGACCCCATTACTCAGTGGTATTGAGGGAATGAGTTTACTCAATCAGATGAGAGAAATTAACTCATTAGTGTTTTCAGTCTAATAAGTTGACTCTACTCAATCGATTTGAGTAATGGCGTCTCCAAAACTTGTGTTGTTATTTTAACTTGGTGATAATATAGAATGAATTTAAATATTTAAGTGACATTAACTAGATGCAAGTAGACTTTACTCAGATTTGCTATTTAAATGTTGTTGTTTCTACTTAATAATTTTAAGTGAATGGAGTCAAATTTCAGTCATACCATAACACAGCTTAAATAAAGATCATGATACCTTATTATAGGTCAGTCATTAAATAAACTTATTTCTCCACAGAAATGTATAGACACCTGTACTTTAGTTGCGCATGCACAAGGAGAACTGAGATAATGTTAACAGGGTCCAAATTGACTAAAGGTAACACAGATCACCCTAATGGTGACATCACACGAAACAACTATTTACAACAAAATAACAAATAATACTATAAAAGAGCTATAACCTCTATGAATTCCTAACATATGTAAATGCCCCCATATGTTAACATTGACCAAGGAAACATAAATAATTCAAGTTCAAGGCATTGTGGGTATTCCCTGTATCCTCAATCTTGAACTCAATAGTTAATAGATATTAACACTTAAAATCTTAAATCTATGGATTATTTATTTATTTTTTCTCCCCAATTTGGAATGCCCAATTTCCATTACTTAGTAGGTCCTCGTGGTGGCGCGGTTACTCACCTCAGTCCGGGTAGCGGAGGACAAGTCTCAGTTGCCTCCGCTTCTGAGACCGTCAATCCACGCATCTTATCACGTGGCTCGCTGTGCATGACACCGCGGAGGTTCACAGCACGTGGAGGCTCATGCTACTCTCCGCGATCCACGCACAACATGCCACACGCCCCACTGAGAGCGAGAACCACTAATCGCGACCACAAGGAGGTTACCCCATGTGACTCTACCCTCCCTAGCAACCGGGCCAATTTGGTTGCTTAGGAGACCTGGCTGGAGTCACTCAGCACACCCTGGATTCAAACTCGCAACACCAGGGGTGATAGTCAGCGTCAGTACTCGCTGAGCTACCCAGGCCCCCAAGTCAATGGATTATTAAGAAAAATAAGTTCAAGGAACATAGATATTTGAGTTATGAGCCCAAAACTTTTCGACATTTCAAGTAATATTTAATTAAGACAACTTGATTGTTTTTAGTGTACTTTTAAGCTGTATAAAAAATAAATTAAAAGTGCATGTGCGTCTTTTGTAGAGAGGCGGAGGAGAGCAGCAAAGCCAAGGCCCCTGTCTCTATGAGGACTTTCAATGAGTCCCAGAAGTCCCAAAAAACTGTGAAGTCCATGATTGAAACAAAGGAGGGAGATAAAAGCAAGGAGCAAGGAGGCAAGAAAAATAAAAATGCCAAAAAGGAAGGTGAGAAAGAAAAGAACATTGCATATTAGGAGAATTTATGGTGCTTTTAGAGCTTTGATAAAAGGGATAGTTCAAAGAATAGATCATTTACACACCCTCATGTTGTTCCATCCAAACCAGTATGAATGGCTTTCTTTCTTACGTGGAAAGTAGACTTTAGGCAGAATGACAGCCTCCATCGCCATTCACTGTCATTCTATGTGACCATATCTTTATTTATTTATTCATTTTCTCATCACTGTGTCAGCTGAATCAGGAGGGGATCAGGCAAAAGTGGCCTCACAGGCTGCCTCAAATAAGGCAGTGGAGAATGGAAACGAGGGCCTGACCACAGAGGAGATTATTGAGAGGAACCGTGCCAAGTTTTTCAGCAAACAGCTGGGTGGAGGAAAAGTAGAAAAGACCAGGTATGAGACATTAGGAATGGTTTTAAAACATGTCTTTCATTGCAGATGAAGCCACAGTTTTTAGCTCACCTCAAGATGTCACAGAAGAATGTCCTGATTTCAACCTAAAGCCAACAAGGTGTCACAGAAATCTCTTGATGACAATGACTTCACTGAGGGTGAGCAAATGATGACGGGTGAACTGTCCCTTTAATTGGCGTGTTTTTTGCTGTTGTTCACAGTAAATCCCCTAAACCCCAGAAGCCAAAGGGGAAGGCGAACCGTGTGTGGGATATGGGTGGAAAAAGCACTGGACATCTGGACTACAGTGGAACCAATGGCAACAACTCCAGTGACACACAAACCCAAGACAAGGACGCCCCTGAACCAGTAAGCAAAGTCTCTGTGTGACTCAAAATGTTTCCAGATTCTTCATATTTGATCATCTGGCATTAAGGATAACCTGATGGTCCTATCAGGTCAGGTCATGTTATCGTAAAGTAACAAAACCTTTTGTTTTATTCCAGCTGATCCAGGTGGATTCAATGAAAGGTGACCTGCGAGGTGTTGATTATGAGTCCTCGGATGAAGAGGTAGAAGAGGAAGAGGAGGAGAGAGTTGTGGTGGCAAACACTAACAAGAAAGGGTAAAGGTTTTCTCTCTGTATTATTGCATCCTTCCAATATTGTCTCAAAAAAACTAAACATTATCAGCTGAACTTGCTGCTGCTGCTTGTGTTTTTTATTAATCAAGGATACGGAGATACTACATTGTGGGTTTTCATTGTGGGTTTTTTTTTTTTAGAGCTAAAAAGGGTGGTTTTGGGGGAATGTTTGGCATGCTGAAAGGCCTGGTGGGTTCTAAGAATCTAACTCAGGAGGACATGGAGCCAGTTTTGGACAAGATGAGGGACCATCTCATCGGTATGACATCACTTTTTTGCACCATAGAACTAGGATTATATTAATAGTTTTGAAATTTTCACTAGTTTTTATTTTTTTCCATTTTGTGTTTGTTTTTTTATTTGGGTTTAGTTTATTCATTTTAATGGTGCATAAATGGTTTTTATTTCATTTGTATTTTTATTTTATTTTTTTGAAAATGGCTATTTTCAATTTTTAATTGAGTTTTAGGGGGCTTGGGTAGCTCAGCGAGTATTGGCGCTGACTGTCACCCCTGGAGTCGTGAGTTTGAATCCAGGGTGTGCTGAGTGACTCCAGCCAGGTCTCCTAAGCAACTAATTGGCCCGGTTGCTAGGGAGGGTAGAGTCACATGGGGTAACCTCCTCGTGATTGCTATAATGTGGTCCTCGCTCTTGGTGGGGCGAGTGGTGAGTTGTGTGTGGATGCCGTGGAGAATAGCGTGGGCCTCCACACGCTACGTCTCCGCGTTAACGTGCTCAACAAGCCACGTGATAAGATGCGTGGATTGACGGTCTCAGAAGCGGAGGCCTCTGAGATTCGTCCTCCGCCACCCGGATTGAGGCGAGTCACTGCGCCACC
Organism: Myxocyprinus asiaticus; assembly: GCF_019703515.2. NCBI lineage: Eukaryota > Metazoa > Chordata > Actinopteri > Cypriniformes > Catostomidae > Myxocyprinus > Myxocyprinus asiaticus. The sequence goes on from NC_059361.1 coordinate 35,366,667, forward strand.
ACGAGGACTTAGAGCGCATTGGGAATTGGGCTTTCCAGATTTGGGGAGAAAAGGAGAGAAAATCCCCCCAAAAATAAAAAAGAATAGTTTTAGTTTTTTAGTTATAGCACCACAAAATGTTATCTGCTTATGATGACATTATCAGAAACTACTCATGCTCAAAATAATGCCTTAAAAATGTGTTAAAATTTGTTTTTGTCAAATTCGCAACATTACAGCATACTGCAGCATTTGCTGAAAGTGAAATGTTCTATAAATGTGCCATTGCTGCTTCATTTTTTTCATTGCTAGTTTGGTCATTAACAATAATATCCTTGAATTTAACTTTGTAAATATTATCTTTAACATTTTTAATCAAATTAATTATATTGTTTGTGACAGCCTAAATTATAACTGGATGCAATTGAAATTTTAAGCAGAAAGCTCTGGACTAATCTTCAGGTGTAATACTGTTTTTTTAGCCAAGAATGTAGCAGCCGAAATAGCATCCCAGCTCTGTGACTCTGTGGCCAAGAAACTGGAAGGCAAAGTCATGGGCACTTTCACCAGTGAGTACAGCACGCACCTGCTGAACAGCCAGTTCAAATAAGAGCCTTCCCACAAACGTGCATTTTCTCACATCTGTACTTTGAGGGTTTGTCTCTTGTTGTTTGTTTCTGTCTCAAAACTTTCCGTGTTGTACTCTCCAGCTGTGGCCTCTACGGTTAAGCAAGCTCTGCAGGAATCTCTGGTGCAGATCCTGCAGCCCAAGCGCCGTGTGGACATCTTAAGGGACGTGTTGGAAGCTCGTTCTCAGCGCAAACCTTTCGTCATCACCTTCTGTGGTGTCAACGGTGTTGGAAAGTCCACAAACCTCGCCAAGGTCCAACTTCTATACACTTCTGGACCAAGTATTTCAGTGCCTTTTATCTCTCACTCTGAAAGAAAACTGAGGAGAATATTGAATGAATCTTTAACTTATTCTATGAGAACTTAAAGGAATAGGAATTGTATTTTTGATTGAACTTTTACTTCAACTTGGTACATTTGGTGCTGTCTGTGGGAAAGTAGTTAAATTTATAATGATCAGAGCGGTCATGTCACATGACTTTTTTTATTACAGATCTCTTATTGGCTGATTGAGAACGGCTTCACAGTGCTGATTGCAGCCTGTGACACGTTCCGAGCAGGTGCCGTGGAGCAGCTGAGGACTCATCAGCGTCGTCTGAACTCTCTGCACCCCCCTGAGAAGCAAGGAGGTCACCCTGCCATACAGCTCTTTGAGAAGGGCTATGGCAAAGATGCTGCTGGGATCGCCATGGAAGCTATCGCCTATGGTAAACACTTGGCTTCCACAAGGGATGTGCAAAACTACTAGTCCACTAATCTGTCTGAAAGAACCCCTCTATAATTAGGCTGGTTTTCGGGTTCACCTGACCCCGATCAGACACGTTTCTTAGGGAGTTCACATAAGTTGTATTCTAGCATTCAAAACAGCTAGACGAAATCGAACAAAATGCACGGGTCTCGAGCCCTGTTTTTAAAAGTTAGACTATTTTTAACTTGACACTATGTCTTAAAATGCAATATTCATGGTGGAGCGCCAAAAAAAAAAAAACAGCGAGAGATGAGACGCAATGACCAAAGACGTCCGTCTGCATGTGTATGGCTGTAATGGTAGTGCTGTAAAGTGTATGAATTTAAAGATGTAACTCCAATAGGGTTTTACTGTGCAAACTGCTAAAGCACAGCATACTACTTAGTTAAAAATATATAAGAAACAATCTCGATAAACTAGTCAACCTCGTGTTCAGTCGACAGTCATGACCTGTCCCTGGTTTCCACAAAATTGACATTTTAAAAGATAGAGTGAATTAACCGTTAACATGTCTCTCTTCATTTCCTTCACTCCTGCAGCCCGTAACCAGGGCTTTGATGTGGTGTTGGTAGATACGGCTGGTCGTATGCAGGACAACGCTCCCCTGATGACTGCGCTGGCTAAGCTGATTGCGGTCAACACCCCGGATCTGGTTCTGTTTGTGGGAGAAGCATTGGTGGGCAATGAAGCTGTGGATCAGCTGGTAGGTTTTGCAAGACTGGCAAATTTAATGCCAGATATGGCCAGTAGATGGCACTGCTTCACAGTGTGGACTGGAATAGTTTGAAGGATCCACTATTGTTTGGGAAATGTTGTGGCATAAAGGAATAGTTCATCCAAATTTGAAAATGCTGTGATCATTTACTCACCCTCATGTTGTTTCAAACCTGTATGACTTTCTTCTCTGGATCGCTAAAGGTCATGTTAGGCAGAATGTTCAGTCTCAGTCACCATTTACTTTCCAGGCATGGGAAAAAAAGGAGCAAAGAAAGTGAATGGTGGCTTCCTCCAGCAGGTGCTTGACTGCCTAGAAAGCTGAATCCTCCATTGAGCTGCACTGAAATCTCAAGAGATTTTTTTTTTTGTCTTACTGAAGACATTTGTTCACTAAAAATTATAACTGTTTATTAAGTAAGGTATAATTGACGACGGACCGTTGAATTATTGAAAAATAATGCACAACCGAGGAGGTAATGCGGTCACGATGCGCAGCGGAGTTACGCCGAAGTCAATTATTCCACTTATACCACGGTTACCACACCTAAAGACATCGTTCAGTGTTTTATCTCAAGACATTTTCTGGTTTTCATCCCTAAAACGCTCTTGTGAGTGGAACTACTTTCTTCTGCCACGTATTCAGCATCTTGCTTTAATACAGTCCGAGTCTTCATTGCTAATTCGAAAACGTCACTTTAGAACTAGCAATGGAGGATTTGAGGCTAGCGCTGCTTTACTGGAGCACTTACTGGAGTAATAAGGTAGTGCATTTGTGCGTGAGTTTGTTTTTGAGGGATCAAAAGAGAGAAAATCAATCTGAGAGAGATCGCCTCTGGGATTACCATTTTTGTTGCAGCTCTCGTCAGAAGTAACATTGCATCAAAATCTCCAAGATGTTTAAGCACTTCTCAGCAACAGCGAGTGTTGCCATTTTTGTATATAGCTTCTCCGATGTAAACCGTAACAACTGTTTTCAACCCCACTGAGAAGCAGGTGTGCGCTGACATGACGGCTCTGTATTTTGCTCGCGAGTAAGTGTGTGTGCATAATACGTATATGTATGTATGTCCACGTGTGTGAGAGCTTAAAAGCCGAAACATACTTCACGCAAGTACGCACACTCGAGCAACGCATGGCCAACGCCTGGTCCCTTTGTACATTACATGCGCTGTTGCGTTGCTCTGGTGGTTACAAACCTCAGACCACAAGAGGGCAATAGATTTTTTAGGCATGACCACAAAACCGGTGATGCATCCGAAACCAGGAAATGCTGCCTTCGGAGGCTGTATATGGATGCAGGATGAAAATAAGGTGCTTTTCAAACTGTTCGGAGACCAGTTTCCATAAGAGTTCCATTCATTCAAAACAGCTGTCAGTTAAGCCATTAACTGATTAGGCAGCAAGTCAGCTACCTACATTTTCAAATGCAGCCTGGATGTGGTAGATGAGTCGATTGTTGAGGAGTAGGTTGAGACACGGAGAAAAAACAAGTTCGTTTGGATGGACTGGGGACAAAAATTGTATATATATTTTCGAAAAGATTCAACTCAAATTGCTGCCTGAGCCCACCATGACAGTTGTTGATTGAAAGAAGAAAATCTGCTCTAGCGCCCCTTGCGGCAATGCTGAGAATGCAGTGCGTACTTGCGTTGGGTTATGAATTGAGCACTGACACATTTCACAACGCAACGATGCATGAAATCGAGCTTGCATAGCAAGGTGCATCTGCGTTCACGTACTTGTGTAGAGTATGTTTAGGCCTTAAAAGAGGGGGAGCGCGAGGGTGTTTCCCACAGATATTTCAGCTAATATAAAACTGTTGTATTGATCAAGTGTATCTAACTTTGATACACCTCAGGCCTTTGTTGCTAGTTTGAAAACGTCACTTCAGAACTAGCAACAGAGAATCCTCTGCTTTTCCGCATTGGAGTAACAAGGTAGTGCGTGTGTGTGTGCATGTGTGTATGTGTGAGAAAAAGAAAGAATTACCTGTGTTGAAAGTGGCTCTCGTCAGGAATAACATCGCTTCAAATTGCCAAAGTGTAAGTTTAAGTCTCGGCAGCAGTAAGTGTCGCCATTCTTGTACAGTTTTTTTATTGCTAAACAACTGTTTACAATCCCAGTGAGTCGCGGGGGTGTGCTGACTTTGCTCCCGAGAGAGTTTGTTTGAGAGCGAAAGAGAGGGGAGGGGTAGCGCGGTGCTTTCCACTAATAGCTGTGTGAGGCTGATTAGGGTCGAAATACACTGAAACGTAAAAAGATAACACATTAGAAGTTATTTCAGATAATAGAAACTGTTGTTTTGATCAAGTCGCAGGGGGTGCGGCTCTATTTGTTGGTCGCGACTCGATTCTCAATGTGTGGGTGAGAAGATGGCGAAAGAGAGAGGGAGCCCAAGGACGCTTTTCAATCGAAATTTAAATAAATGTAGGATATTATAGACATTGTCATTCTTATCCGATGTACTTAACCAATGTCTTTGTTTTATTTGGTTATTTTGTTGTGGTAGCCTGTAGGACTCTTTGAAATAATTTGGTGAAGTGATATGGAACCGTTATGTGGTCAAGACCTGGAACTACTTAATTACTTAATTGCACACCTTAGAACGTCTGTCAACCATCCGTCAGAATCAAGCATTCAGCAGACCCGTGGTATAATTCCATTTATTGTTACATACAAATGGAAGTCCATCCCAGCCATTGTAATAAAATGATTAAATAAAATGTATTTTCCTCTAAGCACAAACAACTGGAATTGGTGCATCATGACAGTGCCCTCTGGTCTGGACCAGAAATGACAATTAAATAACTAGATAGGTAAAGTTGGTCAAGACAAACTTTGATTTTGGCTTGAAAAAGCATTGACTGAAAGTTTAAACAAGTTTTAAAAGTTTGATGGTTGCACAGAGATTACAGTTAGACAAACAGCCAGTTCACTAGGTAGATAGTCTGTCTGTCTATCACAGTCAGATAAACAGTCGAAAAGATGGATAGAGAAAGAGCAACTTAAGCAGATCAAAGGCCTTTTGTGGGTTTGTTTATATTGTAATATTTTGAAAGTTGGGGTTTGAATTGACGAGCATTCTGTTGGCCCGTTTGAACATTCCGTCAATGTGAGTCTATGGGATTTTTTTTTTTATTGTTCGCTGTGCGAAAACTGTAAATCTGGTCAGTTAGGAAAGACATAGCACATGAAGTCAGAACAGTCTGAAGGTCTGCACCAAGTTTCATGGATGTAACTTGAAATCTCTAGAAGTTGTGTTCAAATTTTGGTCTCAGTTTAGGGATAAAATAAAAATAAAAAAAAAGACAAATCAAGTTTGTAGAATAATATTTTGGCTTTGTCATGCCAACAAAATGACATTGAGACTAAACTTTTTAATAGCCATTGAACTGAATATACATTTCAATTCAATGGCCCATTTTCAGGTCTCTCTTCTTAATGCTAATTACTATTCTACAACTGTTATTTCTACTTGCATTAACTAAATATACTGAAGTTGTAGGAGGAGTCATGTCTGTATCAGAAACACTATCATAACCTTTTTTTCTTTTTTTTTATAATAAAGATAATTTTTCTTGTATTAACATTATTAATTATAATATTATACATTTAAAAATATTAATACTTTATATTATATGATACAATAGTATTACTATTTAAATACATATTGTTTACATTAATATTGCTGTAAAAGTAATACTATATATATATATATACAGCTCTGGAAAAAATTAAGAGACCACTGCAAAATTATCAGTTTCTCTGGATTTACTATTTATAGGTATGTGTTTGAGTAAAATACTTTATTCTATAAAGTACTGACAACATTTCTCCCAAAATCCAAATAAAAATATTGTCATTTAGAGCATTTATTTGCAGAACTGGTCAAAATAACCTCGAAAAATGCAAAGAAAAGTTTGTATTCATTTTTAAACACAATTTTTGTTGTGTTTTATGTTTTAACTTAGGAAGAGTTCAGAAATCAATATTTGGTGGAATAACCCTGATTTTCAAGCACAGCTTTCATGTATCTTGGCATGCTCTCTACCAGTCTTTCACATTGCTTTTGGGTGACTTTATGCCACTCCTGGTGCAAAAATGTGACCATCCATCTTCCTCTTGATCACATTCCAGAAGTTTTCAATGGGGTTCAGGTCTGGAGATTGGGTAGGCCATGACAGAGTCTTGATCCGGTGGTCCTCCATCCACACCTTGATTGACCTGGCTGTGTGGCATGGAGCATTATCCTGCTGGAAAAACCAATCCTCAGAGTTGGGGAGCATTGTCAGAGCAGAAGGAAGTAAGTTTTCTTCCAGGATAACCTTGTACGTGGCTTGATTCATGCATCCTTCACAAAGATGAATCTGCCTGATTCCAGCCTTGCTGAAGCACCCCCAGATCATCACCGATCCTCCACCAAATTTCACAGTGGGAGCGAGACACTGTGGCTTGAAAACCTCTCCAGGTCTCCGTCTAACCATTAGACGACCAGGTGGAGGATCGGTGATGACCTGGGGGTGCTTCAGTAAGGCTGGAATTGGGCAGATTCGTCTCTGTGAAGGACGCATGAATCAAGCCACGTACAAGGTTATCCTGGAAGAAAACTTACTTCTGCTCTGACAATGCTCCCCAACTCTGAGGATTTTATTCCACCAAATATTGATAAGTTAAAACATTAGTATTATGTTGTTTATAAATGAATATGAACTTGTTTTCTTTGCATTATTCGAGGTCTGAAAACACTGCATCTTTTTTGTAATTTTGACCATTTGTCATTTTCTGCAAATAAATGTTCTAAATGACAATATTTCTATTTGGAATTTGGGAGAAATGTTGTCAGTACTTCATAGAATAAAACAGAAATGTTCATTTTACTCAAACACATACCTATAAATAGTAAATCCATTTTGCAGTGGTCTCAATTTTTTCCAGAGCTGTGTATATAATTATGAATAATTCTAATATTATTATTATTAATAATATTGCAAAGTAATACACTGTTTTCTGCAATGTTGTAGGTTAAATTTAATCAAGCTCTGGCTGATCATTCCAAGACGGAGAAGCCCAGACTCATTGATGGCATCGTTCTTACCAAATTTGACACCATTGATGACAAGGTATGACTCATGAGAACAATTTGAATCCTTCATACCTGCACTATTTCATTTGTTTAGTTGCATACATGCATTTTAAATATATATTTGAAGGCTTAAATATTATTTAAAATGGAATGTTTCTAGAGATTATCTTTAGCCCAGTTTTCCAGAGCGGCAGAGCTCTTGTCTGCTGCTTTGTTTTGTAAAGTTCTATAATGTGTCAAATCAAAGGTCTTGTCTAGTTTGGGGCTTGCTAAAAAAAACTGGTTATTGACATGTTTCATAATGATCCCTTTAGGTTGGCGCTGCCATCTCCATGACCTACATCACAGGTCAGCCCATTGTGTTTGTGGGCACGGGGCAGACTTACAGCGATCTGCGCAGCCTTAACGCTAGGGCTGTGGTCAGCGCTCTTATGAAGGCCTGAGCTGTACACATGCTGATCAACACAACAGAGCCTCTTAAGACCTGCTTCTGGGGCGTCAAGCAACTTTCATGGTTTTGCTGCAAACTAGACATCAGACTTTGTGACCAACTCAGTTTACTTTGATGTCAAATTTCTTGGTGTGGTTTTTTTTTTTTTTTTTTACAGGTTTAACTGAAATTCAGTTCATGACCTCTCATATTAAAGGTATAGCTCATCTAAAAATGAAAAATCTGCGATCATTTACTCACCCTAATGTTGTTCCAAACCCATATATATCTTTTACTTCCAAAGAAAACAAAAGATGACAGAATCTTAGGCTCAGTCACCATTCACTTTCATTGCATTTTTTATTCCTTACAATGAAAGTGAATGGTGACTGAGGCAAACATTCTACTGTGCGGTGTCATCTTAGACAATGATGACACAATTTAAATTTTTGGGTGAACTATACCTTTAAGTGTTCTCTTACTCCCTGTCCAGACAAACGAAGAGGCTAGAGGTAGGATTCAAATGTTATAAGAGAGATATAATATATTATAAATGTATTTTGCCTACTTTAATTTAATAATGTTAAATGAGTTTCAGAGATCGGCCCGCAACCTACACTGTTGTTTTCATGAATTCACTACCATAGTGCCTCAGCTCAGTCCCATGATGCACAGCTCCAGTAACGGGGGCTCTGTAATATTCCACATTGTACTGTAGTCAGACTCCGAAACAATAGTTTTACAGATGCTGCCTTTTCTCATTCCTACTTCACAATGTCGTTTTTTGTGACTCTGGCTTTCATGTCAGTGGATACGAAGGGTATTAAAAGATTTTCAGCTCAGTGTGAAGGGCAAGGTCTGCTTGCCAAGATATTAGTTGAATGCGCTTACCCAGTGTGTAATAATTAACACCTTGAAAAATGGACTGGTCGCTCTGTTTCATCATAAACCCCTTTTTACTCAACACGTGTATGGCAGTCTGATTTCTAAAATGCTGCTTACCAAACTTCCTGAAGCCCTGCAAAATTACACATTTTTTTATTTCATAAGTGGCTGTACAGTTGTGATTTTTTTTTTTTTTTTTTTCTCCTTTCCTACATCTTCCTATTATTTTAGAAAAGAAATTCGGTCTTAATTATTTAACATCATATTAATTTACTCTAGCAAATTGGCAAAACTGGAGAGCTACTTGAGAGAAGATTTGTTGTACTTTGAGAATGTGTAATATTTCTTAAATAAAGTTGCTATAATAGCCTGTAATGATTTGACACATTTTGTACTAATAGTGTATAACAGTTTTTCTCTTATGAGCCAGTTCTTGTAATGAATTGGTAAAAAAGTCTCAAACAAATTCAGAGACCCATATCTCTGTGATTTAACCATACAGGGCCGTAACCTCCTGAGACCCCGCATCCACATGCGCGGACATTACTTATTGGCTTTGCTATTGGCTAGGCATAATTTCATTTCATTTAAACGGACTGATCTCAGTTCAGGAGACTCTAGGCTGTCAGTAAAGGGTTGAACTTTTGACACAGAGTCATGTGGCAAAACAACATGGTGCCAGTCTCAGCTGAGTTTGTGTCTGGGAGATACGGTAAGAAACCTCATTAAGTTTTTACATTAAAACCTGTTTGAGTCAAAAGATTAGAGTCTTTAGTTTCATTTATAAATTTCATCAATTTATTGGGAAACGGCACGCTGTTATACAATGAACACATACATGGACAATATGCTTATTTTCCTTAAAATATCCTATATTCACAGTGCATTTTCACATTGAGAATCAATGGGTTCATCCAAAAACTGGAAAATAGTGCTTTCAGAGCTTTATACATGGGATGAAAATAAGGTGCATTTTGAACTGTTCTAAGAGCAGTGAAGACCAACAGCACACTGGTGGTTAAGTCATTCCCTAATTAGGGAGGAAAGGAGCATCCTATAACTTTCCTATGAAGTGCATTCACTAACATTTGGACCACTCAACATGTTTGGCAGACATGGGACAATGGGAATCAGTACATAAGATTCAGAATTTTTCATGCTAAATTTGATTTTAACATGGTTGGCAGTGATTGGATGATGCTGGCCATTACTTTGAATCAGAATTCATTTCTGATGTAATGTCTGTAAAATCTCAAAAACATGAATAATCAACACTCCTGGAAAAATCGGACTTTCTATTATTTTAAATTTCACAACTTAGTCCCACTGTCCACATATGTTGATATAAATTTTTAGGAAAACTTTTTCATCTAGAACGCTCCCTTGCTCCCTAATTAGGGAATGACTTAACCTCCAGGGTGCTGTCTGTCTTAACTGGTCTCAGAACAGTTTGAAATGCACCTTATTTTCATCCCAACTCCATATACAGCCTCTGAAAGCAACATTTTCCAGCTTTTGGATGATTATCTCAATCGATTCTCAATGTGATAATGCCCAGTGAATGTTGGATATTTTAAGGAAATTGAGCCTAAAGTCCACGTATGTGGTCATTGTGTTTAACAGCGTGCCATTTCGTGATAAATCGATTACATTTTTAAAATGTTTTTTATCAGATGTAGTTTTGTTGCCGTTTCCCCCAAAGACATACTCAGCTGTGATCTGCGCCATGTTGTTTTGTCACATGACTTGATACGTCAAAAGTATAACCTTTTAATGACAGTCTGGAGTCTCCTGAACTGAGATCAGTCGGTTGAAATGAAATTATGTCTAACCTATAGAGGAGCCAAAACGTAATGTCCACGTATGTGGACGTGGGATCTCAGAAGGTCAATAATTCTTAAGTTATAGGCAGTACAACTTTGGAAAAACAGTAACAAACTAATGCCACTGGTATGCAAAGCAACAAGGGGTGCTGAAGTCAACTGACTTTAGTGATAGACCTACCTATCTCTGTGTAAAAATAAAATAATGACATTGCCATCTTTCTAAGGTTATTTTTCTGATCTGTAGTTTTGCTCCAAAATCATAGGTAAACATTTTGACCCCCTCTACAAAATAATGGATCCCTCTGTAAATATTGATTCATGGCATTTTATGTTTCAGCTTTTATAATAATTGGTTTATCTTAAGAAAAAGTGTTTAAAAAAATTCAACAGAGGTTTTCAAAATTTGGTTGATTTGACATGGAATAACCCAGTTAGTAATTTGTAAAAAACACAATTAATGCTTTTGCAAGACTGCACTGCACATGCATTTTTACCCTGACAGTAATGACAGCAGCACATCTGGTATCAAACAGATGTTTTATTTTAAAATAGCATATAAATACCTTAAAGACATTTCTGGACAGAGATGACATCAGTGGACTACTGTAGTAAAATACAAAAAGTGTATAAACAACTGTTTACATATTTTGTTTAGCACATGAGACACCAAGGTCTATAAATGGGATATAACTCTCAAAGTGCAATAACATGTATTGAAATTTGTGTCTTTCACTAACTGGCAGCTTGAGGGGAATAATGGCATTTTTATCATCATTCTCATTGCCGTGACAAATTCAAGTAGATTCAGGGAAGCCGAGATGCTTTTAGCTACAGGCTGAGAAATCACATGACTTTTGATTCACATCTCAGTCACACTTACGTGGCATGTTTATTGCATTTCTTCCTTCTTAGAGGACAGATAATGACCATTTAGTTATTACAGGTGCATTTACCGGAGCAGTAAAAATGACCCTCCTTTTAAACCATTTTGCGACGGCAACTGACAAGCCACATTTGATACCTAATTTTGAAAGTGTAGTTCAGCCAAAAATGAAAATTCACTTATCATTTGCTCAATTACGTTGTTCCAAACCTGTATGACTTTTTTTCTTCTGTGGAACACAAAATAAGTTAAGTTCACGCTTCTCTTTTCCATACAATGAAAGCACATAGTGGGCTGTCAAGCTCCAGAAAACTGACCAAAAAATAAATAAATATCACCCTAAATGTAGTCCATATGACTTGTGCACTATATTGCAAGTCTTCTGAAGCCAGCTTGGTGTGAGGGACAGACTGAAATTTAAGCCATTATTCACTAATTAAAGCCATACAGGTTTGGAACATGAGGGTGAGTAAATGATAACTTTTCATTTCTAACTGAAATATCATAATTTCAGACCGGTCCTGCAAATCATTCTTGGTCCACACATCACTTAACACAACATAATGAAATAAAATAAATGAAATAAATCCACAACATGCTCCCTCACGCTTCACAAACATGTTTTGGAGTTGAGGGAGTTCACAGTTTGCTTGGTGGTGTTTTTCTTTATGCCTTTCCAATGACAAGTAACAGTGCTCAGTTTAAGAGGAGAACCGAGTATGTTGTGGGTGAAGATCTAGTCATACCAGACCTGAGCAGAGGGGGGCAACTGAACTGTATGGTGAAGCTGATGAAAAGCTCTCAGACTGCCACTTGTGTCACGAGTGGTAGTCTGGACAGGGAGAGAGGAAGATCTTGTTACAACAGGAAGCATCGGATGAATTCATCACAGGTGGAAGCCACAGTGCATATGGGGTAAGCTGCAGTACAGTGGAAAGGTGTGTTCAGTTTAAAACAAGACAAGAGGTGTGGGCCATTTGCTGAGTTCAGGTCTATGTTTCTACCATTCTAGAAGCATGCACTGAGGTAAAGAAGGAAAATGGGAAAAAAATGCATCATCATGCTACAGTTAAATACCCAAAATGCCTTTCGCATGCAAGCCGGTGGACATGAAAACACAAAGGCTGTCCTAACCTTGCAGGAGGTTTTTCTGGGTTGTAAAGCCATTTTGGCTGTCTTCACCCTGTGAGATTGGAGATCCTAAGAGAATGTCAACAAATGAGAGAAAGAAAAAGCTAAATGTGGGTCAATGATGTGATGCCCATTTTTTGTCTGGATCTATTATTCAAAAAATTCACAAGTGAAAAATGTCTAAGGGTGCATCTCAATCAGCTCCCTTGTTCAGTAGTCAGGGCACTGATCAGGGAGTCAGCCATTTCTAGGGCTGTCCCAACAGCAAAATTGTTCCAGTGCACTGAAACATTTGTTCCCTAAAAATTCCCAGAATACACTAAAAATCAGGGAGCATCATTGCTCACTATGTTCCCTTACCGGATATGTCGTCAGGTCTTCTGAGCGCAAGTGAAAATATATGATGTCAAAGCCTTATTTTATCTTTTAATAGAGACTAAACTTTTATTCATAATGTTCATAAAATATATATTTTTAAATATTAGAGTTGTTAAAAAAAAGATTAAAAATACACTCCTTTGTATATTTATTTTTTCATTTATGTAATTTATCTTTAATAACACTGTACATTTAAATCTAGTCTCATAGAATGAACGTTACTATAACTGCATTTTTGCAAACTTTGTTTTTTTTGTGCCACTATGTTTTTCTGCAGTTCGCTTTCGATTAAGTTCAGTCGACATTGCTGTAAGCACTATGGGGAGTGTCCTTCTACACAACCTTGTTGAAACCATTATACAATCATGCCAATCCTCTGATTGGCAATGGTGTCTGAGCCCCGCCCCTTTAGGCGTGCAGTTGGCCTATATAAGTGGGCACAGTCACCATTTCTTCAGAATTTTCTTCCTTCAAAACTGCGAACTTCGTCTTTGTCTTGGAACCCTCTCGTGAACTTCTTGGCAAGACGCAAACAGGACGACTCCTCGCCTGTTCTTAGCACTTGAACCGAGAGACTTACCGCTCCCCTGTATGTTCCGGTGAAGAGTTCTCCACATCGCTGTGTGTATTACTCAAAAAAGATTGTTCTCACAAAAGAGAAAAAAAAAAAAAAAAGTGCCCAATGTACAAACACAGGACACTCACACATTCTCTGAAAAAAGGGCCATTTCCTCTTCACGTATCATACACCCCACATATTATGTTCAACCACTTCCCTATGGTGAGCGGCGCTCTATCTCCTATAGCGAGCGAATCAATAAGCCCACTCTCCGGCTGCGCGAACGCATGGCAAGCCCTCACGGGTGTGTCACACTGGGTGTTAAAAATGATCGAGCACCGTTATACGATTCAGTTTGTACGCTGGCCGCCTCACTTCACTGGTGTTTTTGCAATCTGTGGTCCGACCACAGGATGCGCCAGTGTTGTGCGCCGAGATTCACAGTCTCCTTGCAAAAAACGCAATACTGTCCCAGACCACGACACACACTACTGAGCGAACACAGATACTTGCTGCTTTGCCATCTGAATGTCAACTGGGCAAAAAGCACACTTTTCCCCAGCCAGCAAATCTCCTTTTTAGTTGTTTGTCTTGACTCCGTGAGCATGCGCACGCACCTCACAAACGAGCATGTACATACAGACCATTCTTCGGTGTCTGTCTCAGTTCAAACTGGGGAAAACATTGCCACTGAAGTCATTTCAGAGAATGCTGGGTTTTATGGCGGCAGCATCCGCCATCATACCATTAGGTCTGTTACATATGAGACCTCTCCAGTACTGGCTCAAGTGTCGCGTTCCAAGTTGCGCCTGGAGCCACGGGCGCATGCGCATCATGGTGACTCGGAGCTGCCTGACTGCTCTAACACCATGGACAGCATGGACATCTGTCACAGTACCTCAGAAAACGGTGTCTCATAATTTTCCTCACGTGCAACTTCAATCCTTCGCTGTCATAGGTCATGAAGAGCTAACAAAACTTATCGAAACATCAAAAGCCACAACATGTATGTTAGATCAAATAACAACTAAGCTCTTAAAAGAGGTATTCCCTGTAATCTCAGAACCTCTTCTTAATATTAACTCCTCGCTATCCTTAGGAAATGTCCCAAGAAACTTAAAAATGGCAACCGCTTATTAAGAAGCCACAGCTTGTGGAGAACTGGCTAATTATAGATCGATTTCAAATCTCCCATTTATGTCGAAAATACTAGAAAAGTTGTGTCCTCCCACCTATGTTAATTTCCACAGAGAAATAGTATATATGAACAATTTCAGTCAGGATTTAGGCCCCATCACAGTACAGAGACTGCACTTATCAGAGTTACAAATGACTTGCTCTTATCATCCAATCGCGGCTGCATTTCTCTTCTAGTGCTTTTAGATCTTAGTGCTGCCTTCAACATGATATATCACACCATTCTCTTGAATAGGCTAGAGAATTATGTTGGCATTTGTGGACTTGCATTAGCATGGTTTAGGTCCTTTTTAGCAGACTGCTACCACTTTGTCTGTAAATGAGGAATTGTCAAACCAAACAAAAGTATGGAGTGTCACAGGCATCAGTTTTAGGGCCTCTGCTTTTCTCCTTGTATATGCTTCCCCTGGGAGATATTATCAGGAATTGTAGAATAAATTTCCACTGTTATGCCGACGATACCCAACTTTATATTTCTTCAAAACCTGACGAAATTTCACAATTCTCCAAATTAGCAGAGTGTATCAATGAAATGAAAGATTGGATGGCCAGAAATTTCCTTCTACTCAATTCTGACAAAACAGAGGTACTAATTATTGGACCAAAAACCTCTAAAAACAAGCTGCTAAAATATAATTTGACTCTTGATGGATGTACTGTTACATCATCTTCAACAGCAAAGAACTTACAGGTGCATCTCAATGAATTAGAATGTTGTGGAAAAGTTTATTTATTTCAGTAATTCAACTCAAATTGTGAAACTCGTGTATTAAATAAATTCAGTGCACACAGAATGAAGTAGTTTAAGTCTTTGGTTCTTTTAATTGTGTTGATTTTGGCTCACATTTAACAAAAACCCACCAATTCACTCTCTCAAAAAATTAGAATATGGTGACATGCCAATCAGCTAATCAACTCAAAACACTTGCAAAGGTTTCCTGAGCCTTCAAAATGGTCTCTCAGTTTGGTTCACTAGGCTACACAATCATGGGGAAGACTGCTGATCTGACAGTTGTCCAGAAGACAATCATTGACACCCTTCACAAGGAGGGTAAGCCACAAACATTCATTGCCAAAGAAGCTGGCTGTTCACAGAGTGCTGTATCCAAGCATGTTAACAGAAAGTTGAGTGGAAGGAAAAAGTGTGGAAGAAAAAGATGCACAACCAACCAAGAGAACCGCAGCCTTATGAGGATTGTCAAGCAAAATCGATTCAAGAATTTGGGTGAACTTCACAAGGAATGGACTGAGGCTGGGGTCAAGGCATCAAGAGCCACCACACACAGACATGTCAAGGAATTTGGCTACAGTTGTCGTATTCCTCTTGTTAAGCCGCTCCTGAACCACAGACAACGTCAGAGGCGTCTTACCTGGGCTAAGGAGAAGAACTGGACTGTTGCCAAGTGTTCCAAAGTCCTCTTTTCAGATGAGAGCAAGTTTTGTATTTCATTTGAAAACCAAGGTCCTAGAGTCTGGAGGAAGGGTGGAGAAGCTCATAGCCCAAGTTGCTTGAAGTCCAGTGTTAAGTTTCCACAGTCTGTGATGATTTGGGGTGCAATGTCATCTGCTGGTGTTGGTCCATTTTGTTTTTTGAAAACCAAAGTCACTGCACCCGTTTACCAAGAAATTTTGGAGCACTTCATGCTTCCTTCTGCTGACCAGCTTTTTAAAGATGCCGATTTCATTTTCCAGCAGGATTTGGTACCTGCCCACACTGCCAAAAGCGCCAAAAGTTGGTTAAATGACCATGGTGTTGGTGTGCTTGACTGGCCAGCAAACTCACCAGACCTGAACCCCATAGAGAATCTATGGGGTACTGTCAAGAGGAAAATGAGAAACAAGAGACCAAAAAATGCAGATGAGCTGAAGGCCACTGTCAAAGAAACCTGGGCTTCCATACCACCTCAGCAGTGCCACAAACTGATCACCTCCATGCCACGCCGAATTGAGGCAGTAATTAAAGCAAAAGGAGCCCCTACCAAGTGTTGAGTACATATACAGTAAATGAACATACTTTCCAGAAGGACAACAATTCACTAAGAATGTTTTTTTCATTGGTCTTATGATGTATTCTAATTTGTTGAGATAGTGAATTGGTGGGTTTTTGTTAAATGTGAGCCAAAATCATCACAATTAAAAGAACCAAAGACTTAAACTACTTCAGTCTGTGTGCATTGAATTTATTTAATACATGAGTTTCACAATTTGAGTTGAATTACTGAAATAAATGAACTTTTCCACGACATTCTAATTTATTGAGATGCACCTGTAGGTGTTATATTTGATACCAATCTGTCCTTTGAAAAACTAATTCATGCATTCATGACCTCAAGACAAGATTATTATAATGCATTACTGAGAGGACGTCCAGCAAGATCAATAAAAAAAAAAAAAAAAAACTTCAATTGGTTCAAAATGCAGCAGCCAGAGTGCTGACTAGAACCAAGAAATATGATCATTTTTGCCCCATTTTATAGTCGTTACATTGGCTACCACTTAAATTTCGTATTCATTTTAAAATTCTGTTAACTACGTACATAGATTTGAATTGTCTAGCTCCGCAGTACTTAAGTGACCTTCTACCACGCTATATTCCATCACGTTCATTACGATCGCAAAATTCTGGCCTGTTAATAGTTCCTAGAATATCAAAATCCACAAAAGGAGGTAGATCCTTTTCATATTTGGCTCCTAAACTATGGAATAGTCTCCCTAACACTGTTCGAGATGCAGACGCACTCACTCAGTTTAAGTCTAGATTAAAGACTCATCTATTTAGCCAGGCATACACCTAATTTATCTTTCAACTCACAATTAGGCTGCTTTAGTTAGGTCTGCCGGAACCAGAAACATTGATCATGATCTATAACTCTGCAATAAATTTAATGGCATCTATGCTAATATTATTCTATTTGTATCCCTGTCTTAACCTTGTGACTCCGATCCTGAGGTCACCAAAAACCGGCTGGATCCAGCTCCATTCCTGCTTCATGTTGGACTCCACTGCTACGTGTCTCTGAGTGATGACAACAAAATGCAGCCAGTGCCAGCCAAACATCACTTCAGTCTATTACAATGGACTTCAGAGGATGAACTGATGCCAACTCCAACCATAAGACATGGGATACATCATATGCCATTGCCTGAACCTTGGATTTAGGATAGACTTCACTGAAATTACCGGCCGGTTGAAATGCGATGCACCTCAATGACCTCTGCCTGCATCACCTCAATCTAATGATGGACTACACTCTTGAAATAGAATACACAGACTATCAATTAATTGCCAACAAAACCCTTAATCAGCCAACTAACAAAGGACAATACATCTATGTGAACTTCTGCAGTTAATCCAGGATGAACTTCAAAGACATTAGTCATTAATCTTACAGTTCTTACAAAATCTTTGTTTAAACACTGAACCTTAACACTTGCTTAGTTTAATAATTTTAAACTATGACTTGCACTATACATGAGTAATATTGGCATTATATCCATGATGTTAGCCAGAGGGGAACTGGCCCCCCACAGTAAGCCTGGTTTCTCCCAAGGTTATTTTTCTCCATTAATCAACATCTTATGGAGTTTTGTGTTCCTTGTCACAGTCGCCTTCGGCTTGCTCACTGGGTTTCTAAATACAATTAATATTTAATTACTTATTTTTAAACACAATTCACAATCGTATTTTATCAAACTACACAATGATGACTAAGACATTATAGATATTACAGTTTAATTTTCTGTTAATGCATGATTTTCTGTAAAGCTGCTTTGAAATGATGTGTGTTGTGAAAGGTGCTATTCAAATAAAAATGACTTGACACCGGGCTTCTACCAACAGGGTGTTACACAGGTTGGGGCACAGGGTGCGATGGATGCCTGACTTTCGGCACCTGGACAGGTGCGAAACAGGTGTGGCACATCAACCGCCTAGAACTACTGGCTGTCTTTCTAGCTTTGAGAGCTTTTCATTCTGACACTGTGAATCACCATGTTCTGATTCGTTCGGACAACACAACACTAGTGGCGTACACGTGAGACTGAAGAGTCATAGAAGTGGCACAGAATGACATGCTTTTCATGTCGCATTTGCAAAAACAACAATATTGGTTAGGTTTAGGCTAAAGTTTTTGGTTAGGGAAATGTGTTTCATTAAAACCTCCATCTAAAATTCACCTTAAAAACCTTGTCTGATTACAACATTATTTCAGTCGCTTTTGGCGCCCCCGCTGGACATTTCAATGGGAAACTGCAGCTTTACTTACTTGCAGCCAAACCTGTAATAAAGCAGATAATTTGTATGCAAAATGTTGCCATGGTCACGTAAATTTCATGAGATCAGGCTGGAACGTTTTAATATGTACAACAAAAAAGCAAGATAAAGTCATTTATAAAACGATGTTACTGATTAATACCAGCTGCGTTTAAAAGCGTAACCTCATTATTGTGTTGCAGGTAATTCGTGTTCACGATATACTGATTCACAACATAGGGAGCTGATTGAGACACAGTAAGTAGTGTAATCGTCTGGAGAAAGAAAAAAATATAATCAAAATATTATCAAAAGCTGAAACTCTTGAAAAGACAAATGTTAAGTAATTTTGCCATCTTTATTATTTCCTAAAAAAAAAAAAAAAAAAAAAAAAAAAAAAGTGAAAATTATGTTTGAAAATATTATTAGTAGTCCACCAAATCAAATTCAGGTGTTAAAACAAATATGCAGGTAGCCATTTTGTTTTCATGTGACCAAAAAAAAAAAAAAAAAAAAAAACGGGACCCCTTTATACCCTCATGACTGTGTGTGAAGTTTAGAAAAATGACAGATATTTTGACTTCTTTAGTTTTTTTTATGAAAAAGGCACATTTTGGAGTAACGGAATACTCCGTTTCTCAACGGAGTAACCCTGAGAAAGCTTCATGATATTTGTAAAACGTAATTAAATTAATGATTAATTCATTTTGTACACTCACAAATATTCATGGAGCAGGAAAGTATTTTAAGACCTTTTACTTGATGGTTACACCACTTGACTTTTTTTAAGTCATTATTATTTTTATGTTTTTCTAACATTTATGAAACCAAAATGGAAACCAAGATAACATTTCTACAAACCTAATACATGTGTTATAAACTACTTAAAAAAAAAAATTAAAAAAAATTAAAAAAAAAATGAATTTGAAGTACTATTTATTTTGAATTATTTTGATTTGGGGGCATTTCTCAGAAAATACTGATATATTTGTTACTCAAGGTGGCACTCTTGTTTCAACGATTGACTTGATTCACATTTCTGATACACATTTGACATTGCTATTTGACAAAGAAGCAACTTGGAAGTAAACTACAGCAAGTGTAACACAAGAACAGTATGATACGGCTATTGTCATCTGGGTTTACTAATGAAATTATGTAAGTTGAATGTCTATTTAGACTCAAAAAGTACCTGAGAAAATACACTTGAAGTCAGAAGTTTACATACACCTTAGCCAAATACATTTAAACTCCTGACATTTAATCATAGAAAACATTCCCCATCTTAGGTCAGTTAGGATCACTATTTTATTTTAAGAATGTGAAATGTCAGAATAATCGTAGAGAGAATGATTTATTTCAGCTTTTATTTCTTTAATCACATTCCCAGTGGGTCAGAAGTTTACATACACTTTGTTAGTATTTGGTAGCATTGCCTTTACATTGTTTAACTTGGGTCAAACATTTTGGGTAGCCTTCTACAAGCTTCTAACAATAGGTTGCTGGAATTTTGGCCCATTCCTCCAGACAGAACTGGTGTAACTGAGTCAGGTTTGTAGGCCTCCTTGCTCACACATGCTTTTTCAGTTTTGCCAGATTGAGGTCAGGGCTTTGTGCTGGCCACTCCTATGCCTTGACTTTGTTGTCCTTAAGACATTTTGCCACAACTTTGGAGGTATGCTTGGGGTCATTGTCCATTTGGAAGACCCAATTGTGACCGAGCTTTAACTACATGGCTGATGTCTTTTCTTTTTTTCTCCCCTTTTTCTCCCCAATTTGGAATGCCCAATTCCCAATGTGCTCTAAGTCCTCATGGTGGCATAGTGACTCGCCTCAATCCGGGTGGCGGAGGACGAATCTCAGCACATTACCACGGAGATGTAGCGCGTGTGGAGGCTTCACGCTATTCTCCCCACCGAGAGCGAGAACCACACATTATAGCGACCACGAGGAGGTTACCCCATGTGACTCTACCCTCCCAAGCAACCGGGCCAATTTGGTTGCTTAGGGAGACCTAGCTGGAGTCACTCAGCATGCCCTGGATTTGAACTCGTAACTCCAGGGGTGGTAGCTGGCGTCAGTACTCGCTGAGCTACCCAGGCCCCCTACTTCATGGCTCATGTCTTGATATGTTGCTTCAATATATCCACATAATTTTCCTTCCTCATGATGCCATTTATTTTGTGAAGTACACCAGTACCTCCTGCAGCAGAACACCCCCACAACATGATGCTGCCACCCCCATGCTTCACGGTTGGGATGGTGTTCTTCAGCTTTCAAGCCTCACACTCTTTCCTCCAAACATAACGATGGTCATTATGGCCAAACAGTTTCATCAGACCAGAGGACATTTCTCCCAAAAGATCTTTTTTTTTTTTTTTTTTTTTAGGGCTTGGCTGATTTCTTTTTATTTTCCCATGATGTCAAGCAAAGAGGCACAGAGTTTAAAGATAGGCCTTAAAATACATCCACAGGTACACCTCCAATTCAGTACACCTCCTATCAGAAGCTAATTGTCTAAAGGCTTGACATCATTTTCTGGAATTTTCCAAGCTGCTTAAAGGCACAGTTAACTTAGTGTATGTAAACTTCTGACCCACTGGAATTGTGATATAGTCAATTAAAAGTGAAACAATCTGTCTGTAAACAACTGTTGGAAAAATTACTCGTGTCATGCACAAAGTAGATGTCCTAAACGACTTGCCAAAACTATAGTTTGCTAATAGTAGATTTGTGGAGTGGTTAAAAAAATTAGTTTTAATGA
The DNA here is from genome assembly GCF_019703515.2 of Myxocyprinus asiaticus. Classification (NCBI taxonomy): domain Eukaryota; kingdom Metazoa; phylum Chordata; class Actinopteri; order Cypriniformes; family Catostomidae; genus Myxocyprinus; species Myxocyprinus asiaticus. Next base: position 35,388,129 of record NC_059361.1, read on the forward strand.
CTTCAACTGTACATGTGTTACTTCTGTGCAGATTATGTGTAGCTTAGTTCGTGTTTAACAGCCAGTTGAGTCTCATACAATTTCAGTGTGGAAGTAAAGAATCCTGGTCTGTGATTTGTTGAATCATCTCTTTGATATATGAAAAATAAAACATCAAATATATCAGAATTTATTATTTTCTTTCAATTTCTAACTGTCTTAAAAATGCTTTGAAAATGTGACTACCTGGGCATTCTGTAGATCCGTTTGTGACAGATATACACTCCGGGTCGCTAAAGACCCGAGGTATTTGATAATGTTTGCCAAAACGCCCATGCATTAAATGGTTAATTAATCGGCATGTCATGTAATTAATTCGCTTCTAAATTTGAATTGATTGACAGCACTAATTTTTACAGAGAAAAAGAATTACATACTTCACCTTTAAGTTAAAAATGTTTAAAGTGTGAATGGGGAAGTCTTACCCCAGCCATTGGTCATCATGTCCCGATCCGTGTCCCGGTTGCAAATCTCATTGGCCAGCCGCTCAAAGTACTCCGGCAGGTCAGCGTATTCATTGCCATATGAGATGACCTTAATGCCCTTATCCAGCATGTTATCACGAAGCTTTTTAAACTCGCCCACATCCTCTCGCCGCACCAGCATGAAATGTTCAAGGTCGGACTTGTGTTTGACCGCCTCGAGAAAGAGCGCCTGGAAGGTGGTGTCGTCCACCGTCCTCCCACAACCCAGAAACACGAACGACTTGGTTTCATAGAGTTTCTGGATCTCTCTCTGCAAAGACCAAAAAAACAATGTTATAACTGCAAATGTTACAGACCCACACTTTAAAGAAACAATTATGTCATCATTTACACATTCTCATGTTGTTCCATACCCATATTACTTTGTTCCAGGGAAAATAAAATATATTTTGCAGATGTTCACATTGCTCTTACCCATGCAACAAAAGCATACCAGGTGCTGTCAAGCTCCAAAACAGAAAAAAAAAAACACCATTAATGTAGTCCATAAGATTCCTGCACCAAGTCTTTTGAAGCCCTGCTTTATGAGAGGAACATACCAAAATGTAAGTCATTCGGTGAAAATGTTGCCACCATAGAGCTCAAATGTAATTCGTAACTTCCACATATTCAAACTCATCTGTCCGATGAACCAATAACATTTTGCATCACTGATATCAAGCCCAACACAACACATCTTAACTTTGCATACTTGAATATGAGAACGATGCGAGTTTGTGAACTATCTTGAAGGGGAAATTTGGGTAGCTCAGTGGTAAAGATGCTGGCTACCACCCCTGGAGTTCACTAGTTCAAATCCCAGGGTGTGCTGTGTGGCTCCAGCCAGGTCTCCTAAGCAACCAAATTGGCCCGGTTGCTAGGGAGGGTAGAGTCACATGGGGTAAACTCCTCGTGGTCGCTATAATGTGGTTCGTTCTCGGTGGGGCGCGTGGTGAGTTGAGCGTGGTTGGCAACGTGCTCAACAAGCCACGTGATAAGATGCGTGAGTTGACAGTCTCAGACGTGGAGGCAACTGGGATTTGTCCTCCGCCACCCGGACTGAGGCGAATCACTACGCGACCACGAGGACTTAAAAGTACATTGGGAATTGGGCATTCCAAATTGGGAGATAAAGGGGACAAATCCAACAAAAAAAAAAAAAAAAAAAAAACATTTCAAGGGTGTCAATGGAATAAAAGAGTTTTCTCACAGGAGTAGAAATATTACAATCCAATAAAATATGTTTGATAGACAGTGGGCTCTGACATCATGCACATATGGGGGGATTTTCCCCGATAGTAAAAATTTGTGCGCGAGTCTTGAGTGGCCTATCCGACACAGTGTATAAGCGACTTGGTCCCACCAGTTATTAAAAGAGAAGAAACTTCTGGTCCCAACAGCAGGATTTTTCTACATTTATGTTGCCTTTTTTGTAGTTTAACAGGTCCTGGTAACTGTATGCCTTCGTTTTATGTAAAAGAGTAGCGTGAACATTATGATTAACATCTTTGTGTTCTATGGAAGAAAGAAAGTCATATGGGTTTGGAACATCATATGGGTGAGTAAATGTTGACAGAATTTTCCATTTTGGGTGAACTATTCCTTTAAATAAACTGTGACTAATAAATACAGTTTACATGATGCTAATAAGGCCGCCATAACAGTTTGAATTTTGCCAAATTAGTTCAAGGACTGGATAATGAGCAACAAAAATTGCTGTTACAAAAGGGAGTATCGCTTAAGACATGCTTTGATAATTCACAGGGGTGGAGGACACGGTGAACTAAAGTTCACATGGTGAGACTTTTTTTCTCATGATAGCATAAAACATTCACCAACCATGACTTCTGTGTTCCTCAAAACATTCTGGTAACCGGCAGGATGCAGTACGATACCACTGGGGTTGGTGTAAACACCATGTATATGGAGTACACTCAGCCTTCTCTTCTCCTGAGCCCACTCCAGAACCTACACACACACACACACACACACACACACACACACACACACACACACACACACAGATTGCATTTCATAGTTGATTGCTTCCAATCTGGTTCCCTGAATACAAAATCTACTTTTCATTTTTAATTTAATAAAAATAAGATTAACACTGTAAAATTTGTCTAGTGTTATCCCTATATATATATATATATATATATATATATATATATATATATATATATATATATATATATATATATATATATATATATATAAGGGTTATAAAGAATTCCAATTTTATAATATACAGTGTAAATACATTTTTGTGGTCATTTTTATTGTATTTTAGTTTAATTTTAATAATGAAAATGTCTATTAGCTTAGTTTTCAATATGTATTTTAGTTTCTTTTTTCCAACTGTTTTATTTTCATTTAACGAAAATGTTATTTTTTGGTTTTCGTAAATGATAAAAAAAAAAAAAACTGACTCCCTCGAAGCGTCCAGCTGCTGTTAGAGTTTTAATCAAGAGGTATTTGATGGAAAAGGTGCATAAACACCCAGTTTAAAGGCCACACTATGGAAAACCACACACAGCCTAATGAATAAAGACACAGAGAACTGAACATGCAGTCACTTATACTTCAAGTGAGGTACGGTAGAGCTTACATGCACTAATGCACTAGATGATGCATTTTATGGCTACTAGCTCAAGCTTTCACTGCTTTGTGCTAAAGAACATTTATGGTGTAAAGCAAACAGAGATGAACCCAGTGACTGGACTATCATCTGAGGAACATCGTTTCACAACTTTCTTTCAGAGCAGAGATAGCTAACATAGTTTTAAAATTTGAGCATAAATCATATGATGATCTGTTAATAAGTATTTTTGTTCACATACTCATTGTCTCTTCATAAAATGGTATATGTAATTGATATGGAACTATTTTATCTCTAAGGGAAATTCCACTTTCTGTAATAAACAATGCAGTTTAATCATAGACTAAATAAACTTGCCCTTTATGTCTTCCTGTATGACATCACCTCGCTAATTGCCGTCCAGGTCTCAATGACCTGCCAGCATATTTAAACATTAGGTTTACTGTATCTGATATTAAAGTCATTAATAACTGCATTTCTCTGGCATATGAATGATGGTATTAACAAGGGCAATTTTCAAATCTAGATAGGTAAAGTTTGTCAAGACGAACTTTGATGTTGGCTTGTCAAAGCCTTATCTGAAAGTATAAAATAGTTAAAAACGTTTGGCGTAAATGAAATTTTCAATTAAAGGAATATTAAAGGTTCCATACAAGATAAGCACAAACCACAGCATTTGTGGCATTATGTTGATTACCAAAAACAATCATTTCAACTCATCCTTCCTTTTCTTTTCAGTTTTAACATTCCGACAATGCAAGTCTATGGGATTTTGGATCATCCACTGTGCGAAAACAGTAATTCTGATCAGTTAGAAAAGATATAACAACCTGGGTCAGAATAGTCTGAAGGTCTGTGCCAAGTTTAGTGGCTGTAGCTTGAAAGTTGTAGGAGGTTACATTTCATAATTTTGGTCTGTATAGGGATTTTGGAAAAACCCTAATAAGCTGAAAGAGCAGAACAGCAGAACTTTTTCAAGCCAACATTCATTTGATTACCTTATCAATTTTTTTTTTTTTTTATTCCAAAATAAATAATAATTAAACAAAAAATCATTATAAATGTTATTCAAAATATACTGAATATATAATATAATTAGTACATATATTTAATAATTTAAGAAAAATATTTTATTATTTATAAATGTAGTAATATTAGAAATATATATTAAAAACAATATTATACATTATGTATAACATTATTGTTTTTATAATATAAATAAAATTAGTTTTTATGCCTAATTTTATAGCTCCTTTCTAAAACATTCTAAAAGTTAACTTTACAATAATACGTGAAAGAAAAAAGACAACCAAAATGAGACGATTTATGATTTATACAATTTATATGTTTTTTATATTATTATTTTGATATTATGATGACATAAATCTGAAGACAAATGCAATTATCATGTTTTTTTTAAAAGGAGGAATTCTACCTTAAACTAAAACAACACATTATTTAATATAATTTTTTAGGAAGGAAATGTCATAACTGTTTTAGATTTTTAAAATATCTTCTTTCCTTGAGGCTACATTTATGTAAGCTTGTTTGGGAAGATTAGTGACACCAACTGCAATGACGAAATCCAAAAGTTACCTCTCACTTCTTTCCAGCATAAACCTTTTGTATATAAAACATTAGGAGTGTCCAAACACACAGTCCTTACACAGACCATAAAGCTAATTCATCCCAGAAAAACACTTGTGCAGCATTAGTAATTGCAGCTGAATGTACCTTCTTGGTTTATCAAAAACAAACGCACACCAGAGTACTGTTTGTAAGGTGCGGAGTCTAAAAAACGGTCTGAAAAGAGAGCTTGCACACTTACTGCTAATTTAATAAATCACCATGTGGTTAACGTTTCAACTCAAACAAGAGTCTTCTTCGGAACAATACTTCAAAGAATGTACCTTCTTCTCATCTGTGAGATCCAGAGACTCCAGCTTGGTCCCTTGGTGGGCAGCATAGATCTCTAAAAGGTTGTCAAAGTTGGTGGTGAGGACCAGAGCTCCACTTTCCATTAACTGCAGCACTGAGCGGAGGAGATGCTTCCCTGCGTTCTCCATCTTACACTCCAGGTCATCAAACACCTCGTAGAGGCAGTCTTTGAAAAAGGTGGAGCGCACATTTCCCGTTCGCTACAGAGAAAGCAAGAGGTGAAAAGAAAGACAACTGAAACCTTTTTGAAAACAAATTAACTTCAGGAGTGTTTAAATAGCAAGAGCATGCTAATCAGTTTGCATTTCCGTGCTTTCTATTCAGTTCATCTCTAAATTACAGCGATAGCGATTAACTTTCCTGCTTTAAAAAGGATGCAAAAAAAAATCATACAAGTCGTCCATGTGTCATGTTGCAAGGCTTCTGAAGGCTTATGATAGGTTGTGGTTAGAAAGTCTTGAGAAAATCTTGATGTCTGCTGCACGTTTAACACTATGAGACAAGCTTGTTTACAGCGGCTTGTGTGTTTACACAAGGACTCTGTTCAGCACTAAAAACAATGCAAGTTCTTGAAATCTGCTGCTATTGTATTTAAAAAAAACAGATTATGATATTCATAATTTTTTTTTTTTTAAACTCCATCTGTGCTCCGCAGAACAAAGAAAGTCATACAGGTTTGGAACAACATGAGGGTGAGTAAATTATGACAGAATATTCATTTTTAGGTAGACTACCCCTTTAAAGGCATGTTGAAATCCCTAACCCCAACTAGCAATAGCAATAGAGATGATAGTGCACCTTACCAAGCACCACTAATTAGAGGCCATGTACATGATTTAATCGCAGAGATCAGGAAGTATGTCATAGATTGTGGATAGTGTGTTGGGAACAGGAGTTTTGACAGAACTGCCCTTGCCATGGTCTGTAACAGACTAAATCTTATTACACTGAGCAGCATTCATTACTGGGCGAGGCACATGGAAAATCAGAGAGAAAGAGAGAGAGGCAGCTATGAATAGCTTGTAGGTGTCTGCTATGGTGAGATTAGTAATCCTAAAAGGTTAGAGAGATTACAGATCTATGCCAGTGTAGGAGGAATCCACTTCCTCAGGAAGAGGCCAATTATGACCACCTCCACACAAGTTATTGACAAAATTTGTATCATCATACTTACCTTTCATGAAATACATGTAGGTGCAGGTCATCGCATAAATTGCTTTATGAGGAGAAGAATCCACTACATAAGGTGCTGGATCCAAATCCGACCTGATTCAGCACAAATTAAGATCTGATGTAACTGAAGAAATATTTAACGGCAAAGCTGCACAAAAATACAAACATGTCTAGCCATAGCTTGTTTGTTGTGGAGGTGTGAATCCTGTAAGGTATGTTCAGATTAGCCTCATTTTTGCAGTTTTGTTTCGAATCAGTGTGAACCACTGAAGTCTGCTGTGCTTAAATAAGACTTACACAAGTAGGTTAAACCACTGAAGGGCCTGTGGAGATTTCAGACTTTTACACGAGCATTCCAGTTTGCAATTTAAAATAACTGTACTCAGGTTGAAGAAACGAGGTTGGAAATTCACTGGGATGTAGAGAGAGCAGAATTTACACACAAAGACTTTGTTCAGACAGGCAGCAAAAAGCAGATTTTGGGCATATCCAACTCCAATCCATTTAGCTGTTTGTAGTCTGAATAGCAAAAACATGAAATATGATTTTACATTGTGGTTTGAAATCTGATTAAAAATGGATTTTTTGGAATGCATCGAAGTCTGAACAGTCAAATTGGATTTAGGTTTGGGAACTGAGAACCAGTTGTTATTCAGAACCGGTCCCTTTTTTTGTAAAAACACCGGCACAATGTTTTTCCATGACTTTCAATTTCATTAACAGTTCTCTAAAAAACTTTCTACATACAGCGCAATCAGTGCAGTCCCATTCCCAAACTAATGACACTTATGAGCGGCTTCAAAAGAAGATGATTCTTTTGAATCTACAGTGTGAAACATACAGCGCAATTAGTGTATTCTGATTCCCAAATGAATGACTCATGAGCCTGTTCTTTTGAATCTACATAGCAGCACATACAGCGCCATCTGTGTGTCTGATCCTCAAACGAATGACTCTTGAGCCGGTTCTTTTTTATTTTTTTGTGTGTATCAAGACACTTATACATCAATCAGAGCGGTTACTGAATTAATCTTATACTGAAGCGCAAGTTATAAATGTTCAACTCCAAATGAAATAAGAACTGCTGAATTCTCACAAGCCTAAAGTACAACATTAGACTACATAACACAACTGTTTCTGGAACTATTACTGTTTAATGCTGTACTTCAGACCTGTGAGACTTTAATCAAGGAGTTCAGTTACTGACTGGTTATTGATATGACAATGTGTAGTTAAAGATACATGTGAGTTTTATTATAATAAGTGTAATTTGATAAAAGAATAAATGAATGAATTAAATTTGCTATCACATTTCTTGTTTGTTTAGAAGTTTAAAAAAAATGTTAAGATCAATTAATGAACTGCATTTATGCCTCTAAAAAGTCGGCAAATACGCCTTTTACAAGAATTGTGTAATATAACTGATCTGTTATTTCTGCTCTATAGAAACAGGCTGCTGAGGGCAGTAAATGCAATAAGAATTGTATTTCTTATTTTAAGAATTCTTTTCAAAAAGTACTAAAACAATCATTGCTGGAATCGTAAAGGAGCCGTTATGTTATCTCGTGTGCCAAAGTAAGATGTTACGATGGACATGAGCAAAGGCAAACCTTCCAGTTTTCTATCCTCTCTTTCCACAATGACAGCTTTTCTCTGTTGTTGTAGAAGAAAGTCTCTTGGCATAGCGTTGACGCTTGTGTTGTTACTATGGCAACCAATGTAGATACAACGAATGCTGACCCCACTGTCTGGACAAACAGATCAGGTTTCATCACCTGCAAAATGACAGTCTGGACAGTCAATCCTGAAGATCGGATTTTGTGTGCAGTGTGAACAAAGTCAGTGAGACTGCAGGCTAATGTTTTTCTAGGAGTTTTGCTTTGTTGCTGTGGATTATTCAGCAACAATGTGCAGCTACGGCCATGCAAGTCCCAGCACTAGAGCTGAAAGTCATTACCTAACTCCCTTTTACAGGCCTAATGCCTTTTAAATCCTCTAGTGACACTGCTGAGCCTGGATGCAAATGATACAGGGGCTTGACCATCAAAAACAGGGATAAAACACTGAAGACTGTTTGGTCAGTGTGCATGCCCGCTAAATGAAAGGACAACAACAAAAACAACAGAGGTGACATGTGTCTTTACACCGGTGACAGAGTCCTCTCGGCATGAAAGGAATAGACTGATGATGGACAAACACAAAGTCATGCTCTTCCCTGGTCAGCCCAGTTCCTGGCATTGTCGCAATGATGCAAATGTTCATGTAAGCAAAAGCAAGGTTATATATTAAGTAGGGATGCACCAATCCGATACCTGGATCGGTATCGGCTCCGATACTTATGTTATTAGAAGGATCGGGTATCGGTCGCCGAGACTGATCCAAATTATATACTGTGTGTTAGTCATATTCGTTACTGTCAAGCTCCAAAAATGACATAAAAATACCATTAAAAAACAATTAAAGTAGTCCATATGACTCATGCATTTTATTCAAAGCCACTTGAAGCGATAGCTCTGTGAATCGCAAAAGGCTGAGTTTAATAAGTAAATATATAATATGCCTGCGCAGCTCCAGCGCATTAGTGAATGGCGCTGCTCCGTTGACATACACATATGCACTCGTGGCTATTTTCCGCCTTTACATTGGTGCGCAATATTTGAGCGCTACTCACGAACAACAATTCAGATGTAGATGCTCCAATAGTTCAGTTCACTTATAATATGCATTTAGAACGGAAGCGGAGGTGCATTTTTACCAGAATGTAAATAAGAATCAAATTACTGACACTTACTGGACTAATATGACACTGAAATGTGTTATTAATTTATGCCTTATTCTATGAGTAGAATTCACACTAGATCAGTAAAAGAAGCTGTTTTAACCACTCGATGATGATTTAAAGTAATATAATCGCTGTAGATAATCTTTCATTTGTCTTGTTTAGAGTCTGAATTCATGACGCTAATGCGCTAACACTATACGGGGCCATAATATGCACCGATTACACTCTGTTATTGTAATTTATGATGACACTGATACTACTGCAAAGATGAGTGTATAAAAGAGTATTAATATTAAGAATAAATGCAAAAGAATGATGAAAAGAGGCATATCTTACTTTAGACAGATGTGTGAATGGCTTTCGCTGCAGATGGCACATGAGTGAATGGGCACTTGAGAGTATCAGAGTAGATTTGATTGCTTTGTAGACTTTAATAAAATAAAAAAATGCATGTCTTGGAAAATGTCTGTATGTGAATGATCGTACAGATGTTGGCAAATTTACACCAGCTCACTAATAACTGCTCACCCGGTTTGGTCATGTTGACTGATCTTAACTGACTGAATGGGAATTAGCTTTAGGTCACACCTACTGATGGACAAATGGCAGCAAGGTGTTTAGCAGCCGGTAAGAAGTTATCCCAGGCGAATTTGCCTAGGCAAGCTGTTACGAACCACCGGAATTAACTTTAAAACACTTTCTTTGTGGCCAGAGTTTGTTCTAAATGATGTCAACACCCCTCTGTTCTTCAATTTTGTACAACGTATGAGGCCTGAAGTCGAAATGGAAGAGGCTTAATTTCCATACCACAAGAAATTACCCTTGATGAAAATCAAGAGCTTTGCTGAGCAATGACACCCCATTACTAGTCCTCTGCCTAGTTTTCACTATCTTCCCTCAAAATTTCAAAAATGGACTTTGCAAAGACATTCAGACTTTAAGAGCAGGACAGGTAAATGGGCTGATAATAAAGTAAGTGGTATGACAAAAATCTTTTTTTATTTTTATTAAATAATGTACATCAAATAACCATGTGGTAATGCCTATTATTTCAATTAATGACATGCTTTAAATGCTCATTTTATTATTTTCTCTTTTTATTTGGAACTGGACTCCAAAACATAATACAGCTGATCTAGGTACATCTGTGAACACACATCAGTAAAATTTTTTTAGTGAGGTGTCAAGCGGTGACATTTCTCGGCAACTGTACACAATGTTAACTCTATTGTGCCTTACAAGACACCTTAATAACAACAACTTCTCCATCTTGACTTGGTTTGGACACGTCCAGCTCTATATTTTTACATTACTGAATGTTCCATCTCAAAATCTCTGTAAAGTGACACATTGTATTGTCACCTGATAAAGATTTATCTGTACTGTCATAGCAACCGAGCCCTACAGTCAACACTTGAAAACTTGAGTGCTTGAGGTTACAAACAGAAAAAAAAAAAAAAAAAAAAACTTCTTTACATAACCACTAAACAAATCTACTGAACAACAGACTGATGTGATGTAGCACAAACTCCCTGGAACAAACTAAAATGAAACTGATGAGTAGATTTGGCTTAGAAAGGCTCTTTTTGAAGCTTTTTATTTCACAACATATAAAAAGTGTATGTGATTCCAGAAATGGTAAGAAAAACAGGGCTACAATGTGCATTACATATGTAATCATCTATAAGCACCGAAAAACAAAGAACAAAGAAGAACAAATTGCTTACTGGTGAAAGTTTCTGGATGAGGTCATGAGCGACGTGCACCAGGTTCTTGTCTTCCTGCAGACTTTTCTGGAAGCGGCGGCTCTCTTCCTCCTCAAGCAAATCAAAGTCATTGGCAGCATCCAGCAGTGCTTGGATCAGACCTTTCCAGGAGCGTAAAGCAGGCACCTGAGGAGCTACGGCTGAGCTCACCCCCGTGCCAATCACCAGCACCAGCTCAGGGGCACGCTTGGTCTTCAGACTGGGCAACAACTTCCTGTTGGTCAAAGGAAACATGGATATGTTGACTACTCTTTAAAGTGTACGCAAAAACAAGCTGTATTGCTTAAATTTGCTGTCTTTCATGCAATCCTTTGCAAAGCAAAAATCTCAGTGAGGCACTTACAATGGAAGTGAATGGGGCCAAATTTTGGAGGGTTTAAAACGCAGAAATTTTAAGCTTATAATTTTATAAAAGCACCTATGTTAATTGTTCTGTTAAAACTCATGTTATTTGAGTTGTAAAGTCGTTCAAATCATTGTTTCTATGGTCGTTTTAGGATTTTAGTGTTTACGGCGTTGCGTCGTCATGGCAACAAAGTTGTAAAACTGGATATAACTACACATAAAATTACACAGCCATTTTATCACACTATAATCATGCTAACATGCATATTGTTTACGTCATGTCATGTGGCTATACTTTTGAAATGCTGAGTATTTTAACGCCCCATTCACTTCCACTGTAAGTGCCTCAGAACATGTTAGCAAGCAGAGAGCTCACTTGTTTGAAGATACATTGAGAATACAGTGCTGTGGAAAAGTATTTGCCCCCATCCTGATTTCTTCTGGTTTTGTGTATTTTTCATACTAAATTGTTTTAGATCTTCAAACGAGATATAACATAAAACAAAGGCAACCCGAGTAAACACAATACAGTTTAAAAAAAAAACATTTATTGAAGCAAAAAAAGTTATCCAACGCCTATATCACCCATGTGAAAAACTAACTGCCCCCTTAAACTTAATAGCTTGCCGTGCCACCTTTAGCAGCACACAGCTGCAACCAAACACTTCTGATAACTGGAGATCAGTCTCATAACACTGTGTTGGAAGAACTGCTTTATTTCAGCCACACTGGAGGGTTTGAGCATTAACTGTCTGTTTACGGTCCAGCCACAGCATCTCAATCGGGTTCAAGTCAGGACTTTAACTAGGCCACTCCAAAACTTTAATTTTGCTTCTTTTGAGCCATTCAGAGGTGGACTTACTCTTACGCTTTGGATCCAGCTGCGCTTGAGCTTCAACTCATGGACTGATGACCGTACGTTCTCCTTTAGGATTTTCTGGTAAAGAGCAGAATTCATGTTTCCCTCAATTATTATAAGTCACCCTGGCCCTGAAGCAGCAAAGCATCCCCACACCATCACACCACCATCATGCTTGACTGTAGGTATGATGTTCCTTTTCTGGACTTCTGTGTTTGATTTCCGCCAGATGTAACAGGACCCCTGTCTTCCAAACTCATCATTCCAAAGAACATTCTCCCAAAAGGTTTGAGGATCATCAAGGTGTGTTTTGGCAAAATTCAGACAACCCTTAATGTTCTTCTGGGTTAGCAGTGGTTTTCGCCTCGCCACTCTTCCATGGATGCCATATTTGGCCAGTGTCTTTCTGATAGTGGAGTTATGAACAGTGACCTTTACTGATGCAAGAGAGGTCTGCGGTTCCTTGGATGTTGTCCTTGGCTTTTTTTTCTCCCCAATTTGGAATGCCTAATTCCCAATGCACCCCAAGTCCTCATGGTGGCGTAGTGACTCGCCTCAATCCGGGTGGCGGAGGAATCTCAGTTGCCACCGCGTCTAAGACCGTCAATCCACGCATCTTATCACGTGGCTTGTTGAGCGCGTTATCGCGGACACCTAGCGATAGCTTCACGTTATTCTCTGCGGCATCCACACACAACTCACCACATGCCCCACCGAGAGTGAGAACCACATTATGGTGACCACGAGGAGGTTACCCCAACGTGACTCTACTCACTCTAGCACCCGGGCCAATTGGTTGTTTAGGAAGCCTGACTGGAGTCACTCTGCACGCCCTGGATTTGAACTTATGACTCCAGGTGTGGTAGTCAGCGTCTTTACTTGCTGAGCTACCCAGGCCTCTTGTCCTTGGCTTTTTTGGGACTTCCTGGATGAGTCATCACTGTGCTCTTGGAGGAATTTTGGAAAGTAGGCCACTGCTGGGAAGGTTCACTACTGTGCCAAGTTTTCTCCATTTGGAGATAACGGCTTTCACTGTGGTTCTTTGGAGTCCCAGAACCTTTGAAATAGTTTTGTAACCCTTCCCAGACTGATGTATTTCAATCACCTTTTTCCTCATCATTTCTGTAATTTCTTTCAACCTTAGTGTGCTTCTGGGTGAGAACTTTTTGCCAACTTCATGCTGCTGAAAAAGTTCTATTTATGTGATGATTTGATTGACAAAGGCTGGCAGTAATCAGGTCTGTGTGTGTCTAGTCCAGCTGATCCCCATTATGCAGTTTCATAGATTTGGGGATTTATTAACTATTTATTAACAAATACTTTTTCACACAGGCCCAGCTGGTATTGGAAAACTTTTATGCTTCAATAAATAACATTATCATTTAAAAACTGCATTTTGTGTTTACTCAGATTGCCTTTGTTTTATGTTACATTTTATTTGAATTTTTGAAACAATTTAGTATGAGATATACACAAAAACAGAAGAAATCAGGGTGGGGCAAATACTTTTCCACAGCACTGTATTTGAACTCAAAGACTTGCTCTGGGAAAGTGCTGCCAGCAAAGCAAGACAAAAACATCTGTTGTTTTCATACCTGGCCTTCATAGCCACTGTGTCGCCATCCTCAGAATCCGGGGCAGGACGCTTCTCTGTCTTTACTGTAACAACAGAGGCCATTCGACTCCTAAAAAACAAGGCGACAAATCAAATAAAAAAATTAAAAAAATCCCATTACAATCCCATGAGGAGAAATAACAAAAAGAACATAATGCAGTAATATACTGACAATAATTTATACACCACACTTTTATATAGTAAACTGGTGTTACACAAATCCCCAACATGTACCTGGTGAACCGAAGATTATTTGTCCTTTGCTATCTTGACATTGAAAAAAGACTGATTCCTCCCTTCCTGGAGGTTCAGGCTTCAGAGTATTTACCCACTCAAAACTGAGTAACAAACTAAAGATGCTGCAGTGCTTTGTTGTGTGCACTTCACTTTTTCCTTTCTGCAGCTAAAAGCTTTTAGTTAACATAGTACAGAGAACAGCTCTACTCTTAATCTTTTTCTGGTCATTTAGACCAAGCACATGTCAAACAGATGCAAAACCACACAAAGAGCCTAGGAGAATCAATTATAATGGAAAATAACAACAACAACTACATTCTCAGCCCAGAAAATCAAGACAGCCTCACAGCTAGCAAGCTAACCGGCTAGCTACATTTGTGATTTTTTTCCAGGCTTCATTATCTAATTATTAGAAACTAATAGAATATTTGCGAATCTTTGACACTAACATGATGAGTGGTAATAACGTAATTCCTTTGATAGAACATATTTTGGTTGTTTTAGTAGGTAAACGTGTCGACTCACCTGTTGCCTTTGTTCCATATGTGATGGCTAATATTAAACTATTGTCTTTATAGATATTATTACTGCACTTCACGACTTACAAAAATAGATCTTTATAAAGTATTTTATTTTAATTCAATTACACTTCATGCAATTTAACAAAGGCGAAATTTACTTACCCTTGACAAATATTTAAGCAGCAGCACACAAATAAAAAGAAACACTTAAACAAAAGTAAATGTAAAAGTTTTTAAACGTGACTTACCCAGATAAAAATGGAAAAAGAAGGATCCCAATATCGTCTTAAATTTACTCGGCTAACAAAAGCTTTCACTAATGATGAAGAACACTACTCTTAAATGGACAGATTGTCTTTTTATCGTACTAATTTGAAGTATGTAAATTTCTATGCGAGTTATCAATCCCACTGTAAGGCTTTGAGTCAAATCCGCTGAAGGCCTTAAATAGATCAGTCTTTAGTGTTGTACCTGGCCAAAGACTTGCCTCTGCGTATCCTTGTGTACACAGGTTTACACGCGTCCATGCATCATAGCGCGCGTGTGCGTGTCACTGCATGAAAAGGCAGATTTCTGACATGTTCACTTTTCCCGATCAAGCATGCGCAGTCACAAAACATCCGGACACTTGCGGTACACTGAGATTTTCAGGCTTACCACCTAGCTGACGTCCTTTTTTGTTGTGTGTACATAAACAAGTTTTTATATAACTTGTTAATATTATGTTTATTACCATTACTGGCACCTTATTTTATTCATTTTTTATTACCATTGCTAGCACCTTATTTAATGTTTAATTTTTTATTATTATTATTAAAAATAATATATTATTACTAATTCAAATACATCAGTTTGGGCATCAAACAGTATTGTAGGTATGTTCAAATTGCGCATCTTTGGACAAATTATTTTCGAACATTCGAATAGACCAGTTTGGACATCATAGGTACGTTGAAACATTCAAATCAAGCATCTTTGGATATCATATGAACGTTCGAACATTTGAATAGACCAGTTTGGACATCATACATGTGTTTAAATTTTCAAATCAAGCATCTTTGGATGTACATACATTGTTATTCTATGATTAAATTATGTACACTCACACACACACACACACACACACACACACACATCTTTGCAAATTTATAAAAAAAAAAATTATTAAATTATTCATAGCCTTTGCTCAATACTTTGTTGAAGCACCTTTGGCACCAATTACAGCCTCAAGTATTTTTGAGTATGATGCTACAAGCTTGGCACACCTATTTTTGGGCAGTTTCTCCCATTCGTCTTTGCAGGACCTCTCAAGCTCCATCAGGTTGGATGGGGAGCGTCGGTGCACAGCCATTTTCAGATCTCTCCAGAGATGTTCAATCGGGTTCAAGTCTGGGCTCTGGCTGGGCCACTCAAGGACATTCACAGAGATCTCCCGGAGCCACTCCTTTGTTATCTTGGCTGTGTGCTTAGGGTCATTGTCCTGTTGGAAGATGAACCTTCGCCCCAGTCTGAGGTCCAGAGCGCTCTGGAGCAGTTTTCATCAAGGATGTCTCTGTACATTACTGCATTCATCTTTCCCTCGATCCTGACTAGTCTCCCAGTTCCTGCCGCTGAAAAACATCCCCACAGTATGATGCTGCCACCACCATGCTTCACTGTAGGGATGTATTGGCCAGGTGATGAGCAGTGCCTGGTTTCCTCCAGACATGACGCTTGCCATTCAGGCCAAAGAGTTCAATCTTTGTTTCTCATGGTCTGAGAGTCCTTCAGGTGCCTTTTGGTAAACTCCAGGCGGGCTGTCATGTGCCTTTTACAGAGGAGTGGCTTCTGTCTGGACACTCTACCATACAGGCCTGATTGGTGGAGTGCTGCAGAGATGGTTGTTCTTCTGGAAGGTTCTCCTCTCTGCACAGAGAAATGCTGGAGCTCTGTCAGAGTGACCATCGGGTTCTTGGTCACCTCCCTGACTAAGACCCTTCTCCCCTGATCGCTCAGTTTGGCTGGGCAGCCAGCTCTAGGAAGAGTCCTGGTGGTTCCAAACTTCTTCCATTTGCGGATGATGGAGGCCACTGTGCTCATTGGGACCTTCAATGCTGCAGAAATTTTTCTGTACCCTTCCCCAGATCTGTGCCTCGATACAATCCTGTCTCGGAGGTCTACAGACAATTCCTTGCACTTCATGGCTTGGTTTGTGCTCTGACATGCACTGTTAACTGCGGGACCTTATATAGACAGGTGTGTGCCTTTCCAAATCATGTCCAATTAACTGAATTTACCACAGGTGGACTCCAATCAAGTTGTAGAAACATCTCAAGGATGATCAGTGGAAACAGGATGCACCTAAGCTCAATTTTGAGTGTCTTGGCAAAGGCTGTGAATACTTATGTACATGTGATTTTTTCTTTTTTCGTTTTTTTTTTTTTTTTTTAATAAATTTGCAAAGATTTCAAACAAACTTCTTTCACGTTGTCATTATGGGGTATTGTTTGTAGAATTTTGAGGAAAATAAATGAATTTAATCCATTTTGGAATAAGGCTGTAACATAACAAAATGTGGAAAAAGTGAAGTGCTGTGAATACTTTCCGGATGCACTGTACACTTAGGTTGAAGTCATTAAACCTAATTTTTTAACCACTCCACAGATTCTTTTAGTTTTGGCAAGTCGTTTAGGACATCTATTTTGTGCATGGCACAAGTAATTTTTTCCAACAATTGTTTACAGACAGATTGTTTCACTTTTAATTGACTATATCACAATTCCAGTGGGAAAATTATGTCAAGCCTTTAGACAATTAGTTTCTGATAGGAGGTGTACTGAATTGGAGGTGTACCTATGGATGTATTTTAAGGCCTACCTTCAAACTCGGTGCCTCTTTGATGACATCATGGGAAAATCAAAAGAAATCAGCCAAGACCTCAGAAAAAAACATTGTGGACCTCCACAAGTCTGGTTCATCCTTCGGAGCAATTTCCAAATGCCTGACGGTACCACGTTCATCTGTACAAACAATAGTATGCAAGTATAAACACCATGGGACCACGCAGCCATCATACTGCTCAGGAAGGAGATGCATTCGGTCTCCTAGAGATGAACGTAGTTTGGTGCGAAAAGTGCAAATCAATCCCAGAACAACAGCAAAGGACCTTGTGAAGATGCTAGAGGAAACAGGTAGACAAGAATCTATATCCACAGTAAAACGAGTCCTATATTGACATAACCTGAAAGGCTGCTCAGCAAGGAAGAAGCCACTGCTCCAAAACTGCCACAAAAAAGCCAGACTACAGTTTGCAAGTGCACATGGGGACAAAGATCTTACTTTTTGGAGAAATGTCCTCTGGTCTGATGAAACAAATTTAACTGTTTGTCCATAATGACCATGCTTATGTTTGGAGGAAAAAGGGTGAGGCTTGGAAGCCGAAGAACACCATCCCAACTGTGAAGCACGGGGGTGACAGCATCATGTTGTGGGGGTGCTTTGCTGCAGGAGGGACTGGTGTACTTCACAAAATAGATGGCATCGTGAGGAAGGAAAATTGTGGATATATTGAAGCAACATCTCAAGACATCAGCCAGGAAGTTAAAGCTCATTGCAAATGGGTCTTCCAAATGGACAATGACCCCAAGCATACACTTGTTAAGGACAACAAAGTCAAGCTATTGGAGTGCCATCACAAAGCCCTGACCTCAATCCGATAGAAAATTTGTAGCCAAAACTGAAAAAGCGTGTGCGAGCAAGGAGGCCTACAAACCTGACTCAGTTACACCAGTTCTGTCTGGAGGAATGGGCCAAAATTCCAGCAACTTATTGTGAGAAGCTTGTGGAAGGCTACCTAAAATGTTTGACCCAAGTTAAACAATTTAAAGGCAATGCTACCAAATACTAACAAAGTGTTTGTAAACTTCTGACCCACTGGGAATGAGATGAAAGAAATAATTCTCTCTACTATTATTCTGACATTTCACATTTTTATAATAGTGATCCAAACTGACCTAAGACAGGGAATGTTTTCTACGGTTAAATGTCAAGAATTGTGAAAAACTGAGTTTGTATGTAAAGTGTATGTAAACTTCTGTCTTCAACTGTATATACAGTTGTGCTCAAAAGTTTGCATACCCTTGGAGAATTGGTAATATATGTACCAATTTTAAAGAAAACATGAGTGAGCATGCAAAACACATTTCTTTTATTTCTAATGGAATTCATATTCAACTGTAGGTTATAACAGAATGACACAATCATAAAACAAAACATGGAAACAAAGAAAAAAAATGAAATGACCCCTGTTCAAAAGTTTGCATACCCTTAGTTCTTAATACTGTGTATTGCCCCCTTTAGCATCAATGACAGTGTGCAGTCTTTTGTAATAGTTGTCTATGAGGCCCCAAATTCTTGCAGGTGGTATAGCTGCCCATTCATCTTGGCAAAATGCCTCCAGATCATGCAAAGTCTTTGGTCCTCTTGCATGAACCGCACGTTTGAGATCTCCCCAGAGTGGCTTGATTATATTAAGGTCAGGAGACTGTGATGGCCACTCCAGAACCTTCACCTTTTTCTGCTTGGCCTTGTGCTTAGGGTCACTGTCATGCTGGAAAGTCCAAGAGCGTCCCATGTGCAGCTTTCGTGCAGAAGAATGCAAATTGTCTGCCAGTATTTTCTGATAACATGCTGCATTCATCTTGCCATAAATTTTCACAAGATTCCCTGTGCTTTAGAGCTCACACACCCCCAAAACATCAGTGAGCCACCACCATGCTTCACAGTGGGGATGGTATTCTTTTCACTATAGGCCTTGTTGACCCCTCTCCAAATATAGCACTTATGGTTGTGACCATAAAGCTCTATTTTGGTCTCGTCACTCCAAATTACGGTGTGCCAGAAGCTGTGAGGCGTGTCAAGGTGATGTCAGGCATATTGTAACAGGGCTTTTTTGTGGCATTGGCGCAGTAAAGGCTTCTTTCTGGCAACTCGACCATGCAGCTAATTTTTGTTCAGGTATCGTCGTATTGTGCTCCTTGAAACAACCACACCGTCTTTTTCCAGAGCAGCCTGTATTTCTCCTGAGGTTACCTGTGGGTTTTTCTTTGTATCCCGAACAATTCTTTTGGCAGTTGTGGCTGAAATCTTTCTTGGTCTATCTGAACTTGGCTTGGTATCAAGAGATCCCCGAATTTTCCACTTCTTAATAAGTGATTGAACAGTACTGACTGGCATTTTCAAGGCTTTGGATATCTTTTTATATCCTTTTCCATCTTTATAAAGTTCCATTACCTTGTTACGCAGGTCTTTTGACAGTTCTTTTCTGCTCCCCATGGCTCAGTATCTAGCCTGCACAGTGCATCCACGTGAGAGCTAAAACTCATTGACTGTTTATACACAGACACTAAATGCAATTTAAAAAACCACAGGTGTGGGAAATTAAACTTTAATTGCCATTTAAACCTGTGTGTGTCACCTTGTGTGTCTGTAACAAGGCCAAACATTCAAGGGTATGTAAACTATTGATCAGGGCCATTTGAGTTATTTCTGTTATCATTATGATTTAAAACGGAGCCAAACAACTATGTGATGATAAATGGCTTCATATGATCACTATCCTTAAATAAAAGACAGTTTTTTTGCATGATCAGTCATATTTTCAAAATCAATGCCAAAATTTCACAATTTCTGCCAGGGTATGCAAACTTTTGAGCACAACTGTATATATATATATATATATATATATATATTATATATATATATATATATATATATATATATATATATATATATAAATAAAATACAGTCATTAAAAATATTTTAAATACTAAGAGTAACAGAGCTGACAGTAAAGATCACATAGTTGACATAGATCATATAGTGATATAGCTGACATATTACTGACAATCCAACCATTCTTTATTTTATAACATCTCAAAGTAGAAAATGTTGAAAAAATAGTGTCTAAAGCCACTGATTAAACACTTTAAACATGTACGACTTAAACATGTAATGTAACATTTTACCTTGATTCTTCAGGTGGCTGGACCAATTCAGGGCTGTCTGCTGGAGTAGTTATGTTTTCTAGCACTCGCTAGTCTTCTTCTCTGTTGTGCTTTTCTCCAGTTGTCTCTTTTGCATTGTTTCTCCATCTCACTCAACTCTAAGATTGGTTCACCTTTCCTTGCCTAATAAGCCTGTCCCATGCATCTCTTTGCTTTTGTAAATATTCTGCTCTTTTTGAGGGATCAGCATCTTGCCGAGTCCTGTATCTCCACTGTTTCTCAGCTGCTGACATCTCTCTAAATCATGGGAAGTGTTAATGAAATAATTCATGTATAGTGTGAAAAACATGACAGTTGAACAAATTTTGTAAAGGTTTTGTAAAATATTTTGTAAAGGTTCGATAACACTAAATAAATAACATTATATAGTTTTAAATAATGACAAAATATACAAATCCATGCCCAGAGTTGGGGAGTAACGAAATACATGTAACGGGATTACGTATTTAAAATACAAAATATAAGTAACTGTATTCCACTACAGTTACAATTTAAATCACTGGTATTTATAATACAGTTACATTCAAAAAAGTATTTTGATTACTGAAGAGATTACTTTGCATTTTATTGTCATTTTTTTCATTTAATATTTAGTCCTTTCAGATGGAAAACATTTATACATATAAATGATGCGATCCAAAGTGCATTTGAACAGTGATGAAACACTTTCTTATGATGTGTTACATTCATACGAGCAGACAGAGAAGTAAGTTTGAAGTAAGTTTGGAGCAGAAGAAATAGAAATAAACCTTGTGTAAATTGTCAACTTTACGCTAAGATAAAATGCTATTTCTAGCAATTTTACATGCACATGTTACCAGACACGATCATATTTTCTATCAAGAAAATTCACGTTGGATCATAATTTCTTTTTTTCTTGTAAGACCTTTGATATTAGGGCAAAAATCATATTCTTGATAATAAGTTTTGTATTGTTTTCCTGTAAAAATATCTAAAAATCCTTAAAACAAGATCAATTTGATTTATCTTGTTTTAGAAACAACACTGCATAAGATATTTAGGTTTTTCAGAGAATGTATTTTTAACGTGTATTTTGTCTTACTGTACTGGCAGAGTTTTTATTGTCAAAACAAGTGAAAAAAATCTACCAGTGCTGAAGAAGTAATCCAAAGTATTTACAATATGTTACTGACCTTGAGTAATCTAACAGAATATGTTACAAATTACATTTTACAGCATGTATTCTGTAATCTGTAGTGGAATACATTTCAAAAGTAACTTTCCCAACCCTGTCCATGCCTATGACTAACCTAGCTGACACTACTGAGTAACATAGTTGACATTTTCATCTTTATTGGCCTGTAAATTCAGCATGGCTGACAACGTGGGATTTTATAAAAACATCTAAAAATGAAACATGATTTTATAAAAACAAATCATAACCCATAACAATTCAAATAATATTGCTGACCATTAATTAACTTAACTCTTTTACTACGTGCCATTATAGATAAAATATTTAAGTACATCAGGAACTTGCCAGTTTGTTTTCAAAATGTCTACCACTAATCATGTGATGCAGGTCACATGGTTTGGGGACAAACCATTGCTTATTTTTAAGGGGGTGTTCACTTAGTAACTTAGTTGACAAAACATTTTATTGCATATAAATATAAAATAATGCCATTATAAATAATTTACTGTGCATTTTGAAACAATCAAACTGATTGAAAAAGAGAACATTACAACATTTGGAACACCATGATAATGTCCAGCCAATAAAACATTGGGTCCAGAATGTGTAGTGTGATATTAAAGCTTGTACTTCCCTATTGGTTAAAAAAAAAAAAAAAAACAATAGTTATTTTAGAAAACAATTCTATTTTTAGAAAATTGTTTGAACTACATATTAACATTTAAAATATGTAGTATATATAGAATCATCCAAAACAATTATTAACTCTACCTGTTCGATTTAAACAGGTCAAAGGTTAAAGAAGGGAGGGAGTACATAGGTTAAACTTGGAGGTTTGATTGGTTAATGCTTTGTCATCATAATACTGTACAATATAATACAATCGTTACGAATATTTGCAAAGATACATCTCAATGGCTGATGACATTAGAAAGAGTAGTTAAGTTGCTCCTTTTATAGCAGTTCAGTCTCAGTGAAAGTAGGATATGTTCGCATTCAAATGCTGCCTACCATAAAACAGATAATGGGTTAATGGCAGAGCGTGCACGATTTTGAACAGGTCACAATGTGCCTGGAGTAAATGAAGCATCAAGCGGTTTATAGCCACTCGCATAGGAACAAAAAGCATCCTCTTTTTCAGTACTCTCTAGTGTTTTCTCTCATTGTCTGACCAAGAATCAGATGCCTTTCTTAATGAATGAAGAATCAGCACATTAAAAATCTTTAATAGACAACTACGGTCATTTATAGTGGGATTATGCGTGCAGAGAGCAGAATGACTTATAAAGGATGAATAAAGTAATGAATGCCACGAGCAGGTGTAAAGGACATGTGATGGCATTAGAAATGCTATTTTCATTTAAAGAGATTTAAAGTGAACTCAGTACATTTGTGTTCAATGGACTTGCGCGGCGTATAGAGCACAACAGTCTGTTTTCAGAAGTAAAAATCCCATAGACGAATTGATGTTCAGCGACAACTTATAAATTTTAAAGGCAGACCTACCGTGAGCTGAGGTTGTTCAACGATTGCATATGCTTCCGTTGACGCATCTGTCTGCGTTACCTCAACTTTATTGTTTTAAAATTACGTTTGATATCGCAATTCATGGTAAACAACTACATTACCCATGGTACAGCAGAGAAAGATCCACCAATCAGAGAACCGCAGCCAACGAAACCCGCGAAACGTGGCTCGGGGCGACCGCGCGCTCCCACGACGCACTGTGAATGACGTAATCTAGACGGTTTCCCTTCACCATTAAACGACGTATACATTTGTACATATCGGGATATTTTGTAATAAACGTAAAATATATTGTTTCTATACTTATAATCAACAACCTAAAAATCAATCGTTTTAAATATTACCATTGCTCTATCAAATCTGTTGTGCTCTATTTCCCAAATTCTTTCTGATCACTTAAAGGGATTGTTCACCCATCAATGAAAATTCTCTCCCGGATGTGTGACTTTCTTTCTTCTGCAAAACACAAGCAAAGATTTTTAGAAGAATATTTCAGCTCTGTAGGTTCATACAATGCAAGTGAATGGTGACCAGAGCTTTGAAGATCCAAAAAGCACATAAAGGCAGCATAAAAGTAATCCATACGAATCCAGCAGTTAAATCCATATATTCAGACGCGCTATGATTGGTGTGGGTGAGAAACTTTATGTGCTTTTTGTACCTTCAAAGTTATTGCCACCATTCCCTGGCTTTGTATGGAACAACAGAGCAGAGATATAATTTTAACAATCTTTGTTTGTGTTCAGCAGAAGATAGAAATATACATCTGGGATGGCATAAGGGTGAGTAAATGATGTGAGAATTTTTATTTTGGGGTGAACTATCCCTTTAAGTGCAGTTCGTACTTACTAGTACTAACTGATGAGAGATGCCAAATGCTTCCGTTATTTGAACTGTTTGGATGGGAGGGTTTGCCACCTGCTGGTGTATGTCTTAAAAAGCAAGTTGGACAAAAGGAAAGGATACTTTTTAAGAGGCAAAATAAAATTAAAATAAAAAATGCTTTTTAAGCATTTTATTGCATAATTTTTTTTTGTTGGATAAATTATGTAGCCATACCTAAATGGGTGATGCTGGAGTGATCAATCACAAACCTGAGAAGAGGCATAACAGTTTATGCAGGTCTCATTTTGCAGCAAAACTCAGGAAAAAGTTTTAAAATATTTTTAAAGATATTACTTTGGTTAAAATATTCACATTTCTTGATAAATAAACTTAGATCCCTTTGATTCAATAATTAGGGAGACACTAGTGTCCACAATGACTGCAAGTGCAATTTTGTTTTGCAACAAATGGCGGAGTTTTTAAAGTTTAACATTCAGTAATAACAGGAACACAATTGTATAAAGCAGTTCAAATAATTAAAACAATTCAACACAATTCATTTGTATTATTACTATGATTAAAGTCATAAATTCATAATGTATGCTTTGAAAATGAAATACATATTTACAGGACCTCCATACTTCAAACCTTTTCAAAGTGCTGGACAAAACAAAGGCACTGTGATTCTTTTCAGCTCAATGAAAATGACACATGAGTAGTTTTACTAAAAAAAATAAAAAAAACTGTCCTGGTTCCTGAAGAAAAGTAGTACAAGTCACACAGATTGCACATGTTCTGGAACAATTTAATACTCCACTTTCATTTGATTTCTTTTCAAATCAACTAAATCTGTAAAATGTAGTAAAGGGTGTGTATTACAGTATATTATAAAGACTTTGGGTTTCTAGACAAGATGGTGCACAGTGTCTCTCTAAACTGAAATTGAACCCTCTCTGAAGCTGGTCTTCCCAATCAGAACGTTTAACAGAGTTGCCTTTCCTTCTCTGCACTCCTTCTGGGCCTTTTTGATGATACCATCAAGCTGCGACTCATCCTCTCGCCCAATTAGGTAGCCTTTGCCCCCGTAACCATCGGCTACAATATGATAATCTGCAAGCAAGAGTTAAAAAACAAATGATCAGCATGTGTAACTACAAATTTTCTCAAAATTGAGTGAACACAATTGGACAGTGCTGGGCGGATTATGTGAATTGTAATCAGGTACTGATTACAAATTACATGACAAAATGCAATCAGTAACGTAATCTCATAGATTACATTTTTGGGGTAATCTAATCTGATTACTATTGGATTACTTTCAACCTAATTTTATTTTATGTCACATGCATTCGAGTAGGATAATCATTTTAACATAACAGTACAAAGAAGAAAATCTATTGCATTCTTCATTACTAACAAAAATACATTTTAAAAAGGTGCATTAAACATCACATGAATTAAATAATTCATCCATCACCTATTCCAAAGCTGAGGTGCAAGATATTATCTTTTGAACAACAAGAATATTCTAAAAGATCAAAATATTTCAAAACAGCAGAGTTCCACCGAGTCACACAAGGAACAGTTGTGTCAAGTTTTATGTCAAGTTTCATGCAGTGGACTCCACTGCATCATCAGCAATAGTAGAGCAACTGGCTATATTTCATATTGCTGCACATTTTGCAGTTGAACTATTGTGTACCCTGCGGGCAGGACCCTTAGAGATGGCATCCACTAGATGCTTTGAAGTAATTAAGTTCGGTGTGTGAGCTGCACACCATTGGTGAGGTAGTACGAAATAATACATTTTTAAAAAACAGATATCATTCATTTTAAGTGCATAAAACAATAGAAACATTACATGAATAAACAGTAATGAACCTGAAATCAACAGCAAAGACATTGCTAGGTCAAAGCTAACAGCTCAAAACTCACACTTATTTTTAACCCTTACTACTTAGTAATAGTCCATCACCTATTCCTTAGCTGAGGTGCATATCTTAGTGTTGTAACGTAAAAGGAGCACATGCTCAAAATGTTCATCTGTGAGACTATTGCACTTCAGGGTAAAACAATGATGGTATTGATATGAAAATGATCAATAAATTATTAACAATTTACTGCCGTTGCCTTGTTAATATGTAATCATGTAATCTATAAACAGTAACTGTAATCCTATTACAAGTATTTTAAAATGTAACTTAATCCAATTACAGGTACTTGATATTTTTTTTTTTTTTCAAATCTAATTACGTAATCCAGATTACATGTAATCTGTTACTAACCAGCACTGCAATTGGGTCTTTGCGATTTTGGGTATAGTCACTGCGTTTTGGCTTTGTAGAGCAGCATAGATGGAGTACTTTTGGTGGATCAAACCACCCCAGAGATTTATTGTCAACTCCAAACATTAGCATGTAAATCTACTGACATATGCATTTAATCTTATAATACTGTACTAAACAAATGCACTGGACAACAATTAAATGATTACACTAAATCCTCTCACCTGTAAAGGAAAGACCGCAGGCTACGTTGCTCCCGAGCATAGGCACTTGTTCTCTAGAGATCTGACTCCAACATGCATCATTTCCCACCAGAGCAATCACTGGGGTCTGACATGAGACGAAAAGGGAGTTATTATAAACTTCCAAGACAAAAGCATAAAGAAAAATCACACTGATGGTCTTTTTAAAAGGAATATTCTAGGTTAAATACAGTTAAGCTCCATCGACTGCATCGATTTCCATTTGGACTCAAGTATGTACCCAAATATGAAGAAACAAAAGTGCATTGACAGTTATGTACTTATAGTGCAAGTCTATGGACCGGGGCAAGAGTACAACATGTCACGATAATGTTGATGGAGCTTCACCCTACTTACATATTTGTACATATCGGGATATTTATCAATAAAGGTAAAATAGATTGTTTCTAGATTTATAAATAAACAACCTAAAATCAATTGTTTTAAATATTACCATCCCAAGGGACAGTTCACGTAAAAATGAAAATTCTCTCATCATTTACTCACCCTCATGCCATCCCAGATGTGTATGACTTTCTTTCTTCTGCTAAACACAAACGAAGATTTTTAGAAGAATATCTCAGCTCTGTAGGTCCATATAATGCAAGTGAATGGGTACCAAAAATGTGATGCTCCAAAAAGCACATAAAGGCAGCATAAAAGTAATCCATAAGTCTCCAGTGGTTAAATCCATTTCTTCAGAAGTGATATAATGTGTGGTTGAGAAACAGATCAATATTTAAGTGTATTTTTGCAATAAGTTTTTCTCCCTGCCCAGTAGTGGGCCGTATGCATGAAGAATGTGAATCACCAAAAACACAAGAAGAAGAATGTGAAAGTTAAGCAGAGGTTGACTGAGCAGGGAGGAGAATTTATAGCAAAAATGTACTAAAATATTGATCTGTTTCTCACCCAAACTGATCATATCACTTCTGAAGACCACTGGAGTCTTATGGATTACTTTTATGCTGACCTATGTGATTTTTGGAGCTTCAGTTTTTTGGCACCCATTCACTTGCATTGTATGAACCAACAGAGCTGAAATATTCTTCTAAAAATCTTAATGTGTTCAGCAGAAGAAATAAAGTCATACACATCTGGGATGGCATGAGGGTGAGTAAATGATGAGAAAATTTACATTTCTGGGTGAACTATCCCTTTAAAGGAATATTCCGGCTCAATACAAGTTAAGCTCAATTGACAACATTTGTGGCATAATGTTGATTACCACAAAAATAATTTTGACTTGCCCCTCCTTTAAAATAAAAATTCTAAAATCTCAGTTTCAGTGAGACACTTACAATGGAAGTAAATGGAGCCAATCTGTAAACGTTAAAAAAACTCACTGTTTCAAAAGCATAATCACAAGACTTAAACAATGTGTGTGTTAACATGATTTTAGTGTGATAAAAATTGCTTACTAACCTTTTCTGTGTAAAGCTATATCCAATTTTACATCTTCACTGCCTTGACGCCATTACGGCATACTAAACCCTAAAATGTAGACAACTTTACAGCTCCATTAATACACGAGTTATAACAGAAGATTTAATGTAAATGCTTTTATAAAATAATAAGCTTCATATTTCTGCCTTTAAACCCTCCAAAAATTGGCCCACTGTGACCTGGATTTGTGCTTTTTTTTTCTTTCTCCCCTTTTCTCCCCAATTTGGAATGCCCAATTCCCAATGCGCTCGAAGTCCTTGTGGTAGTGTAGTGACTCGCCTCAATCCGGGTGGCGGAGGACAAATCTCAGTTGCCTCCGCGTCTGAGACCGTCAACCCGTGCATCTGATCACGTGGCTTGTTGAGCGCGTTATCGCGGAGACCTAGTGCGTGTGGAGGTCCACGCTATTCTCCGCGGCATCCACACACAACTCACCACGCACCCCACTGAGAGTGAGAACCACACTTTATAGCGACCATGAGGAGGTTACCACATATGACTACCCTCCCTAGCAACCAGGACAATTTGGTTGCTTAGGAGACCTGGCTGGAGTCACTCAGCACACCCTGGATTCGAACTCACAACTCCAGGGGTGGTAGTCAGCGTCAATACTCGCTGAGCTACCCAGGCCCCCAATTTGTGCTTTTTTTATAGAAAAGGACGAACGAGTCGAAATAAATTTTTGTTGTTATCAACACTGTCACAAATGCTATCGACTGAGCTTTAGCTGTAACAAATTTAAAGATATTTTAATTCAAATGAATAAAAATTCCATTCTAATGAACTTTATGCTGTTAAAAGCCTTAATTCATCAAATGTAACCATACTGACATGAGCAGATCTATAAGAGGAGGGGGTGTTATGCAAGTTGTTGTTTCTACCTTATGGCGAGTGAAGGTATCAAATTCAGCCACACTGTATCCAAGGGAACCATCGCCATAAACGATCCACACCTGTAATCAAGACTTTGTAAGCCCTACAGAAAGAGTTCTTGAATTCTTTGTGACAAATGCCACCATGGTCATATTACACAGGGTATCTGGTCAAAGAGAGAGAGAGCAATAAATACTGACATACTGTAACAGAGTTAAACAGCTATAAGGCAGTAAAAGTAATTGGCAACCCATTTTACTTCTGTAATGTGTCACATTTCTGAGTGAAACAGGATATTCCATGTGGGAAAAAATAAATAAATAAATAAAATGTAGGACGGGACTTGTGTTTTCCATCAGGAATTCATTGGATTGTGAAAAGTAATTCTAACCCAGAATGCAGCCAGATCTGAATGTGAGTTGGGCACCCCCTTGTTAGGAGGCTTTTTACTGGCATGTCAAGCCTGAAGGTCAAGTTCAACCTCAAAAGCATCTCAGTGAATCCATATATCCCTAAAACTTCTTCTTCAAATCTACCTTTATTTGCTATTATTGCCATTAACCAGCGGTAAATTACTGTGTTAAATTTTTACAAGATTTCAGAAAGGGTGCATTACCTACAAAAAAACGAATAGCTTTTTGGCTATAATTGGTAAACATTAACCAATAATCTGCACAACCTAGGTTACGTCATCCAAAATGGAAATTTGTTTCAGAGGTTGAGTATTACATTTGGATAAAAGATAACAAAGACAACCTTTTTTTTCTTTGGATTAATGTGCTGTGATAAATCATGCACAGTAACACCAGGAATGTACAGTTGAAGTCAGAAGTTTACATACACCTTAGCCAAATACATTTAAACTCCTGACATTTAATAATAGAAAACATTCCCTGTCTTAGGTCAGTTAGGATCACTATTTTAAGAATGTGAAATGTCAGAATAATCGTAGAGAGAATTATTTATTTCAGCTTTTATTTCTTTCATCACATTCCCAGTGGGTCAGAAGTTTACAAACACTTTGATAGTATTTGGTAGCATTGCCTTTAAATTGTTTAACTTGGTTCAAACGTTTTGGGTAGCCTTCCACAAGCTTCTCACAATAAGTTGCTGGACTTTTGGCCCATTCCTCCAGACAGAACTGGTGTAACTGAGTCAGGTTTGTAGGCCTCCTTGCTCGCACACGCTTTTTCAGTTCTGCCCACAAATTTTCTATCAGATTGAGGTCATGGCTTTCTGATGGCCACTCCAATACCTTGAGTTTGTTGTCCTTAAGCCATTTTGTCACAACTTTGGAGGTATGCTTGGGGTTATTGTCCATTTGGAAGACCCATTTGCGACCGAGCTTTAACTTCCTGGCTGATGTCTTGAGATGTTGCTTCAATATATCCACATAATTTTCCTTCGTCATGATGCCATCTATTTAGTGAAATGCACCAGTCCCTCCTGCAGCAAAGCACCCCCACAACATGATGCTGCCACCCACATGCTTCACGGTTGGGATGGTGTTCTTCGGCTTGCAAGCCTCACCCTTTTTCCTCCAAACATAACGATGGTCATTATGGCCAAACAGTTTCATCAGACCAAAGGACACTTCTCCAAAAAGTAAGATCTTTGTCCACATGTGCACTTGTAAACTGTAGTCTGGCTTTTTTATGGCAGTTTTAGAGCAGTGGCTTCTTCCTTGCTGAGCAGCCTTTCAGTTTATTTCAATATAGGACTCGTTTTACTGTGGATATACATACTTGTCTACCTGTTTCCTTCAGCATCTTCACAAGGTCCTTTGCTGTTGTTCTGGGATTGATTTGCAATTTATGCACCAAACTACGTTCATCTCTAGGAGACAGAATGCATGTCCATCCAGAGCGGTATGATGGCTGCGTGGTCCCATGGTGTTTATACTTGCGTACTACTGTTTGTACAGATGAACGTGGTACCTTAAGGTGTTTGGAAATTGCTCCCAAGGATGAACCAGACTTGTGGAGGTCCATAATTTTTTTTCTGAGGTATTGGCTGATTTCATTTGATTTTCCCATGATGTCAAGAAAAGAGGCACTGAGTTTAAGGTAGACCTTAAAATACATCAACAGGTACACCTCCAATTGACTCCAATTAGCCTATCAAAAGCTAGTTGGCTAATTACTTAAAGGCTTGATATCATTTTCTGGAATTTTCCAAGCTGCTTAAAGGCATAGTTAAATTAGTGTATGTAAACTTCTGACCCACTGGAATTGTGATATAGTCAATTAAAAGTGAAACAATCTGTCTGTAAACAATTGTTGGAAAAATTACTTGTGTCATGCACAAAGTAGATGTCCTAAATGACTTGCTAAAACTATAGTTTGCTAAAATGAAATCGGTGGAGTGGTTAAAAAATTAGTTTTAATGACTTCAACCTAAGTGTATGTACACTTCTGACTTCAAATGTATATTGAGAAAGTAAACAGGTCATATTGACTTTAAGGTCTTACCTCGGAGTCAGGTCGACAAAGCTTTGCACCCAGTGCAAACCCTCCTCCCACACCCAGAGTCCCAAAAGCCCCTGGTGCAAAACAGGGTTAAAAAGTTAAACACAAACACTATGAGTGGATTTGTCAGGGCTTGACAAAACAGATGCTACACAGGTTTTGTTCAATAATGTTGCTTAGAGACATTATTGTAACTGCTAATTGGGATTTTGTATGAAGACCCTGCCTCTAACCTGGGTCCAGCCAGCGCAGTGGGCCCCGCGGCCTCATGATGTATGCAGCACTGCCAACAAAATCCCCCCCATCAGCCACTATGATACTGTCATCAGCCAAAAGCTCATCCACCCGGTGCAAAACATTCAGAGGGTTCAGATGCCTCTCGGTCTTCTCAACTGCTTTTGCTCTGATATAAACAAAAAGGAAGCAATATCAAATATAAAAACCGTGGATGAAATCATAGGTCTGAGTTGCGTAGGTTTAAAAAAAGCATTCGGTGGCGAATTCACTAAACATTTGTAGTAAATTCCCAGAGACATTCAAGTATACAAGCAGCAATACAACTGTTGGGATAAGATTACCTGTTCGTTTTTTCTTTGATGTGATCTCCCTCCTTTAGGCTCTGAGGCCATTCCTCTGGGCACTTGTGGCCCTTTAGGGATTTTGAGAGACGCAAGAGGAAAGAGCCAGCATCGCCTGAAACAGTCGGGAAAGAAAACCTTAATAACAGGATATGTTAATATACAGTTTTTGGGAGTAACTAACTACTGTATATTGTAAGTTGCAACACAACTAACTTAACTAGATTTTTGAGAAGCAAGACAGTAGTTCAGCTGTTTTCAGAACAGTGAATCTTTTCCAGTAACAAGCTACTGTTTCCAACAAGTAGCAGTGTAACATGTCAAAATGCTACATCTATGTTTTTTTGTTTTTTTTGCATTGTAAAAGGAAAGGAAATGTAGTTCTTCACCCTGAATGGCCACTGTTGGTTTCCAGAACATGTCTGAGTTCTTCAATAGCTGACTTTTGTCTCTGTTGACTGCAATAATTTTACTCCGTCTGTTCAGTACCCGTCCATAACTCAGTCTGAAGTCGCACACAGTGCCTATCAACCAAAACAAAGAATTTAATGGCAAACAGGAAAAATAGCTTATCTTGTTCTCAGCACTCAAGAAAGTATAAGTACACCTGTACAGTAGGTGGCACCATTTCCCACCTGCCAGCAGCACAAGGTCAGCATCTTTCAAGGCATCTCTCCTGTTCTGTCTGATGTGCAGTGGACTGTTCTTTCCCAGCATGCCTCGGGACATTCCGCCAAGGAAGCAGGGAATCCCTAACGATTCTAAGGCATTTCTGTGACAGACATGTAACAAAAAAACAAAAAACAAAAAAAAAAACAGCTTTAACTATGAGTTAGAGGGCATTAAACGAGGCTCACATTACAAAAAGCTACACATAAATAAATTAATAGTACTTTAGAAAAATATTTTTCAAATCATGTACACTTACATGAGATATAGACTCTGAATATAAAAGCAGTTTTATTTTACATGGAGTGGGTTGAGATCATATGAGCAGAAATATTACTCACTTTATCTCAGTAACCCCTGTTTTTGGAAACTTCAGCTAATGAAATAAATTCATCTTGGCTGACTGCACATCGATCATTTTGTACAATGGCATCAGTAACTGTAACAAGTATGTTTACTTAAAAAAAGCATTGAAACCTATTGCCTTAAAGGGATCATGAAATGGAAAATCAAATTTTCCTTGATATTTCAACATATAAGTGGTAACTGTACTATAAAAACATACTGTAATTTTTAGAACTCAAAACCCAGTCTAAAAAGAGCATTTATATAGTTACCACACTGCTGAAAGGTCTTGTTTTGAAATCTGTCTGTTCGTGCCGCCCACTGGCGCGCATAGTTAGAGAGAGCAGGCCTTGTGTGGCTTACTATTCCTGAACACCAAAGGGGACCCATCAGGACTATTTTTTATTACTTTGTATATAAACATGAACTCTTTGACCGTTGCCATGTATCTCGCCGCTCTGTACAACTCTGAAAGGTAGAAACAATTCTCTTTCATTCAGCTGCTGCCTCTTTTTGTTTTGAGCACAAATGCGCAATGGATGTTCTTTTGCAAATCTGCACAATTTTTAATTGTTGGTGTATGTACACATGCACTAGTTGGATGTCTTTGACCGTTTCAACGTGTTTCCGGCGACGTGTGCCTCAGTGCGCCTACACTATATGTGTGTGTGTCATTTCATCGTGCTTTGGACTATGTATGTGTTTTTTTTTTCGGCTCATGTCTGCGTGGATTGCTTGTGAGAGTCATAAAATGATTCAAGCTTTGCAAAGGAACTGTTTTTGAAGGAGGGCACAGTTAAAAACACTTCAAAATGTCCAATTAATTAATATTTCAAATGTCCTGACTGCTTGATAGTTTATCGTGCTGAGTGTAAATTGTTTTGCTTGAGATGAACAGTTTAATATATTCGGATGCAATGTGTTGGATGTGTTATGTGTAAACCCTGAAGTTTAGTTTTATAATATTGTGGGGTTGTTCATTCTCTTCCGATTAAGTTTCAAATATGGCTGAAATTGAGTGGCTGCCTGATGTTAGCCAATCATAACAGTGGGCGTTTACGTGGAAGTTTCAAGGAGGCGCTTAGGCTAAAATCAAGCGTTTCAGATTGAGAGCCAGAGACAGGGTGGAAAATGATTGTATATTACTAAATTAGTTTTGGTGTAAATAAACTTTAATAACATTATCAGTGATAATAAAATTAGAATTTTTTTAAATAGCATTTCATGACCCGTTTAGATAATCAAAGGTCAACTAATTACATTTTACAGTGTACAGCGCTGCAATCTAAGTAAATGGTGGCTACTTTGAAGAAGCTAAAATATAAGATGCTTTTGATTTGTTGGCCCCACGCTTCCATTTGCGTCACTTCATATTTTTGATGATTTTCCTATTATTATTCTTAAATGTGGAAAATAGTAATAATAAAGAATGAATAGGTGTGTCCAAACTTTTGACTGGTGATGTATGTATTCCTGTAAAGGTTTAAATTAGTATGTCAATATTACTTGTTTAATTTAGGGATGGTGTTGTAGTGGTAAAAGTTCAGGACTGGTGACCCAAAGGTCATAGGTTCAAACCTCAAAAAATGTGATCATTAATTGCTCCATGAACTATCTAAAAAGTCTGCTACACAATAAGACAAGAAAGAACAGCTGAAAATGACCTGATATCATCCACAGGTGTAGGGGGTAAGGTTGCCTGGCTGCCTAACAGTATGACAGGTTTCTTGGCTCTGCTTATCAGTTCCACACACCTTTGGATCTGGGAAGAGTACAACAGTTAGGAATTATTTACTTCAAGACGTGCAATGTAATCTTTTTTATTTTTCTCACAGAATAAACAGCTGTGACCATGAATTTTGTATTATTATCAGATTGTTTCTATAAGTTTTAGATCTGTTAAAGTAAACATGTTAATTCATGCAATTAATTAAATATGCTTAATGCTGTAAATTTTTTATGCAGTTAAATATTTTTTTTTCCTCCCCTTTTCTCCCCAATTTGGAATGCCCAATTCCCAATGCACTCTAAGTCCTCGTGGTGGCGTAGTGACTCGCCTCAATCCGGGTGGCGGAGGATGAATCTCAGTTGCCTCCCGGTCTAAGACCGTCAATCCGCGCATCTTATCACGTGGCTTGTTGAGCGTATTACTGCAGAGACATAGCGCGTGTGGAGGCTTCACGCTATTCTCCACGGCATCCACACACAACTCACCACGTGCCCCACCAAGAGTGAGAACCACACATTATAGTGACCACGAGGAGGTTACTCCATGTGACTCTACCCTCTCTAACAGCTGGGCCAATTTGGATGCTTAGGAGACCTGACTGGAGTCACTCAGCGCACCCTGGATTCGAACTCGCGACACCAGGGGTGATAGTCAGCGTCTTTACTCGCTGACCTACCCAGGTCCCCAGTTAACGCATTTTTATTTTATTTTCAATCTGATGTGATATCAAGTGTCGGGAAAGTGGTTTTATAATTAAAAAATAATTGAACGGAAAATTGCAGACTTGCATTTCTGTCTTTGCATTTCTCGTTCGTTTCGATACAGTTTGAGAGATTTCGATTTAGTTAAGGGTTTTTTTTTTTTTTTTGTGAGAAAGATGAGTAAAGATCACTGTTGCAGAAATGCACCTCTGCCCAGTGTCATTAAATAGATATGCAAATTCAGTATATTCCACTATGAGTGTCATTCACACAAATTGCTGCATATGTATTAATCGTGATTACACATTAATACTTTTCAATACAGAAAACTGCCCATAACAGTTTATTTTTTATTTTTAGAAGTTTCACCTCATCATCTGTGGCCTGAGGGATGTGAACAGGAAGTGGGGACAAATCACGGGTTTCCCAAGCTCCAGCAAACAAGTTAGTTAAATGATTATGAAGATACCTGTTAGGACCAAAAAAATATTTTAAATGATTTTAAGTCACAATAAGGAAAGTTGTAACAAGTGCACTCAGTAATTACTTTCATAATTACATACGTTTAACAACTAAATAAATGAATAAAACCTTTATACAATGTTTAAAATGATGTTTAAATCAGTGGTCTAATAAAACCTGTTATATTTTACATGGAGAGGGTCCCCGCATGGAGGTCGCCATGTTGAGATCACATGACTCACTTTATCTGGTAACCCCCCTCTTATCTGACACTTTTGCTCTTTAAATAATTCTTTTCTGACTGTGAATAACACATTTCTACAATGGCATCGGTCACTGAAAGCTTTTGCCTTCGCAAGGTGTAATACTTTAAGTCTAAGATGACTGTAATATTGTCCAGTGCTACATTAAATTACTGAAAAAAGTGCTTGTGATTATTTCTCTTTTAATAAGGAGATGAAGTGTTAGAATAATAGCGTACACAAATACTGAGAATTGTTTATACCATGCAATGATTTTCCCCATCAGCCCTTTGGGAGCGTTTTTAGGGGCAAACTCTTTTTCCACCACATGGTAAGGGTAGAGCGTGTCTATGGGAAACTCAATAAACACAGGGCCTGTGAAGTAAGCAGAGCATTAGAAATAATTACACACATTTTGATACAGTATTATAACAGTATTTATCAACATATAATTTAAGAGTTTGTTCCCTCCAAAATAAAAATACTGTGATCATTTACTCACTCATGTTACTGCAAACCTGTATGACTTTCTTTCTTCCGTGGAACACAAAAGGAAACGTTAAGCAGAATGTTAAGCCCAAAGTATACTTCGGTCAGACGGGAACCCTAGGCATCTGCGTACAGGACGTGTGATGCAAATTTCGTCATCAGCAGAGTGTTCGAGCACTGAATGCATGCGGCATGATTTTTTTCACAGCGCATACTCTGAACGTGCAGAATGTGCATGCGTCTGGAATTATCTGCACTAATTAGTGGGTCCACAAGGTGGCAACACTCACAACTGAGCCATTGCTTTCATGTAGAAGCAATAGAAGAAGATATAATTGCTGCTAAAAACCAGGAGATGACGGTGGAAACAACAACATTATACTGTATGTGCACTTCAAGAGCATGTGTGTGAAGAGATCTGGAGATATCTGCATTTGTATAACTTGAGTCTGAAGGAATATACAGACATTTTATGGGTCTAAACTCATGAAGCGAAATAGTCCAGTATCTCATAGCAGTCGTAGCAGGCACACGCCAACCGCCTCTGTATGCGTGCAGTCAAATGGTTAGCGTTCGACTGTACGCAGATGCTAAGTGTTCACATCAAAACCGAAGTATACTTTGGGTTTTAGCCTCAATCACTATTCACTTTCATTGTATGGAAATAAGATGCAATGAAAGTTGATGGTGATTGAGGCTATCAGTCCCAAACATTCTGTCAAAAATGTATCTTTTTCTGTGTTTCACAGAAGAAGCAAGTCATGTGGGTTTGGAACAACATGAGGATGAGTAAACTAAGACCAGAATTTTCGGGTGAACTATTCCTTTAAAGGGGTAATGACATGAGGAATCAAATTCTCCTCGATCTTTTGACATATAAGAGGTCATTGTAGTATAAAAACATAATGTAAGTTTCAGAACTGAAAACTTCCTCCTTAATAGAAAAGGAGCATTTATTTAAACCAAGCTACAAAAACAGCTCGTTTGGAATTCGTGGAACTTGTGACATCACAAGGACCAAATACATCTGCAAATGCAACGCCTATTTTTCCATCATTGCACCCTTGGCCCCGCCCACTGGTGCTCAGAGTCAGTCACACATGTGAAGAGCAGAGACATGGGCCTGTCATGATAGATTTATCCTAAATGGACTAACACAGGCCATCTTAATGCACTGGACTTAAATGTTTTTCTACATAAACATGGACAGACAGATGTCTTTGACCGCTTGATACATATCTCGGGTCACTTTTAAAAGACGCAGTGTCAAGTTACAACTCTACATAAGCGTCATGGATGCATTCTTTTGCTCATCTGTACTATTTTTAGTTGTTGGTGTATGAAAACATGAAGTAATGATACTGGAAAATGGATGTGGATGTGTCTTCAGCGTATTTTAGAGTGGATTGTATATTCGGCTCATACCAGTCATAATACAATTCAAGTTTGCAAAGGAACTGTTACTGAAGGATGAGGCTGTTAAAACACTTGGATGCGATCGCAACAACAGTGAGTAAACAGTTTCATTCATGAATATTTCTTATGTCATGACTGAGTGATAGTTTATGGTGCTGACATTCTGTTTACACCGGGCATGTCTGTTGACGAGACGTGACGAAACAGCTTGAGGCTGTCTACACCGGGCGCGTCGACAGAAACTTTCTAAACCATTTATTTGTGTTGTTAGCAGTAGTAGCGCCAGCGCATGCAGCGCAAAATGAAATGGAACAAGCCGCAATGGATGCTTCCTTGGTAGACAGCATCATTGATTATAATGGGTTCTATTGCTTTTGATGCAACGCGACTCTCGCGTCCGGTGTAGACAGGGTGTGAGTGTTAACTGTTGTGCTTAAGATGAACAGTTTAATATATTCGGATGCAATGTATTGGATGTGTGTTAGAATCAAAATTATTTTTTCCTCTGAGTCCTTGGTTTAAGACGAACAAAACATATATATCCGATTTTATTTCCATCAATAAAAATGTTCCACAATTTTTTCTGAAATACATACTTTTGCAAACTCCTCCCAGGCCGTTTATCCAATTTGTTCGAAATTTGACATGTATCATCTAGGGACCATCCTGACAAATTTTTTTTTTTTTTTTACTGATTTTTGATTTGCCAAATTGTTTCGAAGATATAAGCTAATTAATTCATTGTGCGTGGCCCAAATTTACACAACGGCCTATATCTTCTGAACGCAAAGTCCAAACTTCATGAAACTTGGAATACTTTGGCATTAGAACATTGTGAGGAAGCATGCAAAGTTTCTTCCAATTTCCCCAATAGGGGGCACTACAGCTTAAAATTCCTTATAACTCCCCAACTGTTTGAGTGAAAAATGTGAAAATTGGCATGCATCATCTTTGGGTCACGTGATGCAAACATATCTTTACAAAAATGATTTGACAAATTAACAAAAATGGCCACCAGCAGCCAATCAAATTTCAGCAGCTAATAAAATGCGTTGCGAATGGCCGATCATTACGAAATTTACGGTGTACTTAAAGGTCACAAAAATTAGGGAATATCCCAAATTTGGTGAAAATTGTCCACAAAGTGGCGCTATAATGAGCTAATTTGCATTTCTGCTAATAACTTCTTATCTCTAAGGACTAGAATCAAAATATTTCCTCTGATTCCTTGAGTCAAGACAAACAAAACTTATATCTCCGATTTTATTTCCACCCCGAAATATTTCTGCCATTTTTAATTTTCTGAAAAACCTACTATTGTCTGATTGGCTCGAATATTTGTATGTATTATCTAGGGACTTTCCTGATAAAACATTGTTTTTGGATTTTTGATATGTCAAATCGTTAAGAAGATATATGCCAATTCATTCTTTGGGTTTGAACTGTAACTACTACTATGCCTTTATTTGTGTAGCCAAACATGACAAAACTTAAAACATATACACACCAGGATAGTCTCAGGACATGTGCTAAATTTAACCAACTTCCTCTTGTCAACAGCACTCTCTGACTTAGTAAAAACAGCAGCAGCTATCCAACAAATGAAGAGCCCTATAAAATCTGTTTAAGTTTTTCTCAAGTTAAGTTTAAGTTTCTCAAGTCCAACATTCCCAAATCTAATTTATGCATGGTAAATCAAGGGTGTATTACCAATTTTGTCCACTAGATGGAGCGCCAAGGCTAAAAATCCTCTTTGACTTTGCTTTTTGCTCTTTTAATGTGCCGCTGTTCAGCAATCCAAAATCTATTCTTCTTCATCTTCTATTGTGATTCTAATTTTGCAACTGTGGTAAAAAAAATATTTTGGAAGAAATTTTGCACATAACAGCTGTGTTCACAGCATCCACAGGATCTGCTGTGTCCAATTTAATTATTTTGGCCATGTCCAGGCCATACGTGCTTGACCCCGATGATTGCCGCTTGCAGCTATATTTACTAAATTATGACTGTTTAAATGCAAAAAAAAATAAAAAAAAATAAAAATACTTTACTAACATTATCAGTGGACATCAGAGAAGATAATAAAACTATTAAGAAAAAGAGCATTTCGTGACCCCTTTACATAAAATAAGGCTTTTGGCATGCATTTAACTTTTGGGGACTTAGCTCTTGAAACAAGTCTAAAAATGACAGATAAAACATTCTTTTAACGCAACAAAAAATACTGTTGAACTGTGCTGTAGCAAATCATTACCTGGTGTGCCAGATTGTGCGATGGCCAAAGCTTTTCTTACAGTGGGAACAATTTCTCTCACATTCCTCACAGAAGCACAGAAATTGCAGAGGGGCTTGAAGAGTGACATTTGGTCAATATCCTGTAAGGCACCTCTACCCTGCAAAAACAAAAACAGTCAAAGATAATACTACAGACAATGGCACAATTTTTTTGTTGGAAAATGCATTTTGAAAACATTGAATTTGATGTCTTACAATACAACATTTGACAAAACTGACTGAACTGAGATTGAACTGGAAATTCTGATTATATCATATGAAAAATTCAATGTTTTCTTTTGTTTAGGAATAAAAAAATACCAGGGCCATAACCACCATAGACTTTAAGGGGGGACATTTCCCCCGCAATATTCAGAATATCAGT
Source organism: Myxocyprinus asiaticus (assembly GCF_019703515.2). Taxonomy (NCBI): domain Eukaryota; kingdom Metazoa; phylum Chordata; class Actinopteri; order Cypriniformes; family Catostomidae; genus Myxocyprinus; species Myxocyprinus asiaticus. The sequence goes on from NC_059361.1 coordinate 35,428,626, forward strand.
CGATCAATATTATTTTCTCAGTGACTGATTCTTAAAGGTGCACTCAGTAACTTTTGTCTCTGTGTTATCTTGGACTTACACTGACACATAGTGACTTGGATGCAGCATCATTTAAAATCAATAGTTTTCAGTTTCAGATGTCATTGTAGAAATTTAATATTCACAATCAGCCATGATTACTTTAATCAATGAGTAAAAGTGTCAAATAACAGGACGGTTACTGAAATTATTTTTTTTTAATGAGGAATAAATTGCTGATTGCACCTTAAAACTTTTACATCCCTGAATTTTGTGGATAATGCTAAATATTTTTTGGTAAATTCTTGATTGGATTTAAAACCATTAAGATACTGTTTTGCAGGGGGCCTGGGTAGCTCAGCGAGTATTGACGTCGACTACCACCCCTGGAGTCGTGAGTTCGAATCCAGGGTGTGCTGAGTGACTCCAGCCAGGTCTCCTAAGCAACCAAATTGGCCCGGTTGCTAGGGAGGGTAGAGTCACATGGGGTAACCTCCTCGTGTTCATGATTAGTGGTTCTCGCTCTCAATGGGGCATGTGGTAAGTTGTGCGTGGATCACGGAGAGTAGCATGAGCCTCCACATGCAGTGAGTCTCCGGGGAGTCATGCACAGCGAGCCACGTGATAAGATTTGCGGATTAACGGTCTCAGAAGCGGAGGCAACTGAGACTTGTCCTCCGCCACCCGGATTGAGGTGAGTAACTGCGCCACCATGAGGACCTACTAAGTAGTGGGAATTGGGCATTCCAAATTGGGAGAAAAAGGGATAAAAATTTTTTTTTAAAAGATACTGTTTTGCGTTTAAAAAAATGAAAGAAAGTTTGCAGTGATGAGGTTGAAAGATCATACTCAATCATAAGAATTTCATATTTATAATGAGTTATAAATGCTCAAAACAATTTGATTTGGATGGGCACTTAAAGAAACACTTGTGTATACATTATATAAATGTTTTTTGAACTTTTATAAATTAATTTCAAAATGATTTTATAATAAAATTCTCAGCTTCATGCTTAGTTCTGTAAGAATTACTGCAGAGTCATAAAATCTAGTGTTTGCACAAGATAATGGTGGAATTCAAGCAAGCCAATGTGAGTGGAGAGCAAACCTGCAGGTGACATGCACATAAAGTGCATGTGTAAGTGACACATTTAAAGTGTAAAAGTCTAAAGGGTATTTCCTGACCTGCAGTAGAGTAGCGGCTGCACCACCAATAAGAAGCAGTGGTGATTCAGCCATCTGAGCGTTTTTCACTGCAGTCACTGTGTTAGTCAGTCCTGGTCCTGCTGTTACTGCGGCCACACCGACTGTGCCTAAATCAGCAAAACAGAAGATTATCAGCCTCCTCTACTGCTTCTAATGTTTAAAGAATGTTTCTGGTTCATTTCAAGCCCAATCAACAATTAAATTGAGTCATCCCTCATTTATAAAAAAAAAAAAAAAATAACAATCAGTTACAGTAAGGTACTTACAATGGAAGTTAACGGGGTCAGACATTAACATTAAAATACACACAGTTTTAAAAGTATAGCCAAAAGAAGTAAACTCATATGACTTCATGATATCAAAAGTGTCTTATGACCCAACTTCACTGACCCATTCCCATTCACTTATAATATATGGATGCTCCATGTAAAAAATAACGTTTTCCATTTACGATTCAGTCTTACCAGAAAGTCTTGCCACAGCATCGGCTGCAAACACAGCTGTGGCCTCGTGGCGGGTGTCAACAATGCGAATTCCCAGTTTCTCACAGGCCACCAGAATGGGCGAGATGTGTCCTCCCACCAATGTGAAGACGAACTTGACCCCATGAGCCCGCAGAACCTCCGCCACACTCTCCCCTCCATGCCGAGGATTCTTTCTCTCTGTCTGAGAATGGTGGACACTGGCATTACTCTACGCTGAATTTGCAAAATGCATCTTAATTGCTTCAAAATTTAGCTACACATTGCTGTAGGATGCTGACTCTGAAATGAGATGTGGTCTAAAAGCCTTTAAGCTAGTGGTTCGGAACAATCCAAGAAAGGGTCTCAGATCTGTTGTGATACGGTGGCAAACACCAGGGAAAAACAATGCAACTAACCAAGTTATCAAGCACACCTTGAATAGTAAAATAAATGGGCTTTGTTAAAGGAATATTACACCCAAAAATGTAAATGCTCTCATCATTTACTCACTCTCATGCCATCCCAGATGTGTATGACTTTTTTATGGACATACAGAGCTGATATATTCTTCTAAAAATCTTATTTTGTGTTTTGCAGAAGAAAGATAGTCATACACATCTGGGATGGCATAAGGTAAATGAGAGAATGTTCATTTTTGGGTGAACTATTCCTTTAACTTACAATCACTTATTACTTTATTAGGAACATCCGTACACCTTCTTATTCATGCAATTATCTAATCAGCCAATGTGGCAGCAGTGCAATGCATAAAATCATTCAGATACGGGTCAGGAGCTTCAGTTAATGTTCACAACAACCATCAGAATGGGGGAAAAACTTGATCTCAGATATTTCGACCGTGGCATGATTGTTTGTAAAACTATTTCTGTAACTCCTGATCTCCTGATTTAGTTTTATTCCAAAACTAAATTATAATCATTATAAAAAATGTCCCTGTTTTTTCATTACTTCCCATGACTTTTCCAGGCCTGGAAAACACTATTTAAAAATTCCCTGATATTTCCAAGTTTTCCATGACAGTGGGAACACTGGGTGTCAGGCTCAACCATTAAAAAGCATGAAAATAATGATGAAACCAGGGGCACGTCCGCCTGACAGTATGATTTTACTGTGTCCTGGTTCAAGGAATTCTGCCAAACAAGCCAAACAGGGGAAAAATACTGCATTCCAGTCTTTTGCTTGCATGACAGGTTTAAATAAGTTTCAGGTTCAAGGTGTCAAACTGCAAACTGTGTTATCAAAAAGGTTGCAGATTATAATGCATGGTTTGGTTACAATGTTACGTACCTTATGAAATAGCTGATACAGTAAACCAAGCTTATAAACTGCAAAGAAGAAACCCCCGACAGCAGCACCCAGAGAGCAGCACAAAACCACAACAATGTCCATCTCTTGCGTGGGAGGGCTACGAACTAATGTCCACCTGACCTGTTACAGACCTGTCCAGCAAAAACAGGAAAACAAATAAATAACCAAAGCCCCTACAATGACGAGGGCTTCATAATTTACTTTCTCGAGCAGGTACTGGATAAATAATGTGATCTTTTCGTGTCGCTTGGCGGTCATTAGCACGGTTAGGTTAAGGTCAAACTACATTGTACCTGCCAGCTTCTTCTTTCTCCCCCTCTGCAGTCAGTGCTGAAAGGCCGATGAATGCCCTTCTGCTGTAAGTAACTGAAAGCGCTGGATATCTCGTATATGCTGGACCGAGTGCAAGACAAATGCGCAGATAGGGGACCGGCCGTTCCGCTACTTGCGTAACTCTCATTGGGTCCATTCAACGCTTTTTTCTTTTGTTTCATTTAGAGAATAGCAGCTTGCGCTGTAACATGATTGACAGCGCAGTTCACCATTGGAAGGCTGATACGTCTCTACGTGTGCACCAGAAAACCCAACTTTTATCCTTTTAGCGAGATTACAGGCATAAACAGAAATGTTACAAAATTATACCTTGATTTAGCGATTCGTTGTTAGAAATGTTTCACTTGTTAAATCCATTAAAATGCCGTTAGAATAATAAATAATTAAAAGAGTACGACATTACAAAATTAATACAATAAGTTCTTTCCTGGTCAAAATTGACATGTATTTTATTTATTTATTTATTTATTTATTTATTTATTTATTATTATTATTATTATTATTATTATTATTATTATTATTATTTTATATCTAATGTATGGTTCATTTTTATGTCATGTATTTGATTTCAAATATATTTATAAATATTTAATGTATATATTCACTGGTGGCCAAAAGTTTGGAATAATGTACAAATTTTGCAGTTTCAGAAGGAAATTGGTACTTTAATTCACCAAAATGGCATTCAACTGATCACAAAGAACAGTCAGGACATAAGTGATGTAACAAACAGCACCATCACTATTTGAAAAAAGTCATTTTTGATCAAATCTAGACAGGCCCCATTTCCAGCAGCCATCACTCCAACACCTTATCCTTGAGTAATCATGCTAAATTGATCATTTGTACTAGAAAATCACTTGCCATTATATCAAACACAGCTGAAAGCTATTTGTTTTGAAAAATGAAGCTTAACATTGTCTTTGTTTTTGAGTTGGCACAGTATGCAATAGACTGGCATGTCTTAAGGTCAATATTAGGTCAAAAATGGCAAAAAAGTAACAGCTTTCTCTAGAAACTCGTCAGTCAATCATTGTTTTGAGGAATGAAGGCTATACAATGCTTGAAAATGCCAAAAACTGAAGATATCATACAAAGGTGTACACTACAGTCTTCAAAGACAAAGGACAACTGGCTCTAACAAGGACAGAAAGAGATGTGGAAGGCCAGATGTACAACTAAACAAGAGGATAAGTACATCAGAGTCTCTAGTTTGAGAAATAGATGCCTCACATGTCCTCAGCTGACAGCTTCATTGAATTCTACCCGCTCAACACCAGTTTCATGTACAACAGTAAAGAGAAGACTCAGGGGTGCAGGCCTTATGGGAAGAATTGCCAAGAAAAAGCCACTTTTGAAACAGAAAAACAAAAAGAAAAGGTTAGAGTGGGCAAAGAAACACAGACATTGGACAACAGATAATTGGAAAAGAGTGTTATGGATCTTAACCCCATTGAGCTTTTGTGGGATCAGCAAGACTGTAAGGTGTGTGAGAAGTGCCCGATAAGACAGCCACACCCAAGTGTGGGGTGAAATGTCACCTGAGTATCTGGAGAAACTGACAGCTAGAATGCAAAGAATCTGCAAAGCTGTCATTTCCGCACATCGAGGATTTTTTGATGAGAACTCTGAAGTAGTTTAAGAAGTTCTGAAAAAAAAATGTCAAATTGTAACAGTCATTTTTCACGTTATTAATGTCCTGACTACACATTGTGATCAGTTGAATGCCACTTTGGTGAATAAAAGTACCAATGTCTTGCAATAAGAGCAAAATCTGAACATTCCAAACTTTTGGCCACCAGTGTATATATAATTTTTTTTATTCTAAGTTTGTATTTTCTGATTAATGTTTTGCAATACAAAAAAACATAAAAATGTTGCTTGGTTTACTTTTTATTATTATTTATTCAGTCATAAAATGTATTTTTGAATAAGAATATTCCACAATTAATGCAGGTGACACAATACACTGAAAAAAAACTTTGAATTTACATGATTTAATCGTGTACATCGGTTCACATGAATCAAATAAGTTACATCAACAAATTTTTTCCTCTTGGGTTAGCTCATTTTACTTTGTCAGAAAACATCATTTGTTCATGTAATCTCAACATAGTGGAATTAAGTTATTTTGAAATGACCCAATTAAGTAGACTCGAAGTGATTTTATATGTGTCCCTAACTTGAATAATTTCCTCAGATTTACATAATATTTTTGTGTCACATAACTGTATTATGTTGTAAGATTTTGTAAATTAGCTAGCTAACTGACTTTAAGCTAACAATAGCATACATTAGTGTGCTATGTAGTAATTGCTCTTTAAGTAAAGAAACGCACAGTATGTTGTTTGTGTACCCATCCTCAACCTAAGCAAAAACTTCACTCTTCACAACAATGGTAACCCAGCATAACAAAATCTGTTCTAAATCCCAAAATAACAACATTAAACATTGTCTCCCCCTTTTCTCATATTGCTATAAAATGCATAAAATAACACTTAATAAAAATTACTCTCTGCATCAAGTCCCATGCAAAGCATGCTGGGAACTACAAATCCCATGCCCTAATTCCCTTGCCCATGTTGTTGAACATACTCCATTGGTTCACATTTACCCTGCATAATGTAATATAGAACAGTGCACATTTTAGAGAATTACATTAATCGAGAGCAAAGAAAACAAGTTTTGAAGAGAAACACAGTTTTGCTGTGTAGATCACAAATAATATAATTAAGTAAACCGGACAACCTGCATTTTCTCTTTTTTTCAGTGACAAGCTTCAACACTACAGTCCTTTTGCTCTAATAGTATTTGGACAAAAGAACTTACAAACTTTGACACCTGCCTATCTCTCACTATGACAGGTTTATCACCTTTCTCCAGGTTACCCATGCAGTGCCAAGCACAATCAATTACAATATTCAACCCCATTTTTAAAATATAAAACACATTGTGGTTACCAAGACCTTACCAAGATTTTTATTATTTTTATTTTCATCAAAGAACAGAAGAGTTAGGGGTTATAAAATAATCATCATAACACCGGAATAGTTCCATCCCCCAAGGTGTGTGGCCTGCAAACTTGCGAAATATCAGCAAATACCAAGTCAAATTCCACTTAAGAGTAGTTTTACCTCGCCAATAAAACTGATAGAGATATTTGAAAGCCCTTTCTGAACAACATACTACTGATACTATAGGTAGTCTGAAATAAGGTGGCTAAGCACTGAGGTTAAACATACATTACGTCTAGAAAGTAATCTCTTTTTTCTTAAGCAATCCTGTTGCAACTCAGTATATAGTCTAAACTGAATGTGTGCCTGCATACACCAGATTGTGTAATTGTGCAAATATCTTTATAAGTATCTTAGATCTTAATATCTTAGATTATTATCTTGATTAATGAAATGATTCATGTTCTGATATGTGTTGATGGATGAGAATAAGATGAGGTTGTAGAGTATAAAGACTCCAAGGTTTCTCTAAACGAGGGTGCAGAACAGTTGTCCAGATACGTCGATTATCTTGCTATATTCTGGATTTTCAGCAAAATAGATTGATTCCACAGCTTTGAGCTCCTCAAAAACAATAATCTAAATGATTAAAAAAGGGAAAAAAAATATTTTATAGTTCATATATTCAAAGAAAAACACTAAATTTCCATTAACTAATGATAGAAATAATCGTCTGACCGTCTTAGACATGAACGATGACACTTTGTGTATTAGGAAGACAAATGTTTATTTGCCTATTTATTTAAATGCAGTTAGTCACCTGATTGTCTCCAATCCTGAGCCAGGGTCCGGGGAGAAAGAGGGCTTTCTGAGGACCAATGGACCAGTGGCGTCCGAGATTTTGTCCGTTAACAAAAACCACTCCTTTGCTCCAATTCTGCCATGTAATAAAGAGTAACATCATTCTTTGTGTCCTCTATGTTCTAAGGCCTTAAGCAAGCCATTAACCCTTCCATTGTCTTCAGTCATTTTTGACCGATTTGATTTTTATTTTTTTAATAAAGATGGTTTCCTTTATCAGAGCTGTACAAGGCTTGTTGACTTTTAAACCATTTGTTATCTGAACTTTAAAAAATAAATCTGAATTGATTTTATGAATCTAAGTGGTTTTATCAAACAGTGTTACACCTTTCATGTTCCCGGTCAAATTTGACAGAGCATAAGAAAAAACACACACACAAACACACACACACACATATGCAGAACTTAGGTGTGGGAGCCACACCATCCAGACAAAACACTACATCAACTATATTATGAAAAACAAAATGTAATGTAAAGTTATCCAGTACATGTGGCACACAGTGATGAAATATTGTTTCTTACATTACTGTTTGGTCATTTTTGACCAATTTTACTTTTCAGTTTATTGAAGTGTATGTTTTGTATTAAGTATGTTTTTTAAAAATGTGTTTATTTTATATGAAAATGAATTGTGTAATTTAGTCATTTAGAGGTCAATTAAGTATAAATACCATAAAATTCCAAAATAAATTCTTAAGTTTAGTGTTATTACTTTAGTGAAGTTCGTTTTATTACATTTCTTTAAAAAAATCAAATAAAATCCATGATTACTGTATCTGCTCAAATTTGACTGGGAATATTAAGAGTGTCGGCCTGTAATGAAGACTGCAGAAGGGTTAAGTCAAGGCTATTGTTCATGTTTTAGTGTTTCAAGACAAGAAACACCAGCAGAATTGTGCAGAAATTCACTGAAGACATCACTCACTGGCAGCTTCACAAAAGTATCTGTGGGTTCATCCACTACCAGACTTCCTCTAAAAAACGCAGGGTAGGAGGGCTTGTTACCAACAGACTTCCACTTCAGTGACTGCAGTCTAAAAAAGGGGAAAATATGTGCTTGTTGGGTGGAAAAGTGTAGGATGTCATAAAAACATGGCAATTTTTGTGAAACTACAACATGTTTTGTTCATATGAGCATTGCTTACTGATGATTTCCTTCGGTTTACTTTCGGTTTAGCTAAGGCTCACCCAACCATTACCTTGATTGAACCGTAAACCTAACCCAGACCCTGCCCCTGTCTCAGAATATATTTTGCAACCAAAATAATCATCTGTAAGTTTATCTCCACATTTATGGTTTTGCTTTGTTTTCTATGTTGTTCATTTTTGGTTTCTTCTGCTTTTTGAAGTAACTGACACAACACATTATGTGTAACTGCAAGTAGTTTTGGAAAGAGGCCATCTCCCCAGAACATACACTATCTGGCCAAAATATGTGAACATCCCCTTGTATTGAATGGGTTTAGTTATTTCAGCTACTACACTCTTTCTAGAAGGTGTATAAAATCATGCATACAGACATGCAATCTTATAGGCAAACATTTTTCATTTTGGTGTTTGGGTATCTAATACTGTTGGCCATGTAGTTTGAGACTAATTATAACTGTAGGTTGTAGATAGAGGACTATCAAAATAAAGTGGGATCTATCCTAGCACTATAGGATGATTTAGCAATCATATCCTCAGAAACAGCCTAAAGTGAGACATGACACCAAGTGTAAAGAACCAGTTTTGTCAGTATCTCCTGCAGATGAAGTTACCCAATACAGTATAGCACTATACACACAAAATACAGAGACAAATAACCTGTTTATGAAACTGGGCTTCATATCCAAACAGTGCATGGTGAATTTTTTTAAAGGTACATCTTCCAGAGTTATATCCCCATTGAGCCCTGCATGGATAATAATAGATAATCAAAAATAATAATAGTAGTAGTAGGAAGAAGATGTTGTAAAAACTAATGATGGCCATATATGAAAAACATACAGTACATGCATAATCTCACTCCAACCAAAACACTATTTACTTTGGGATTTTTTTGTAAATTAATTTTACAACAAAATCCCAAAGTAAATTGTGTTTAAATTGGTTAAATTAATTTAACCACACCCTTTTGTTGGTTGTCCAGTGCTGGACCATAGTTTACTCTCCCACAGTTCTCAACAAGCAAACACAAGGTCCTCTCACTCTGTGCACAGAAATCGGGAGAAAGAACATCAATAGTCTGATAGTGAAACATTTGTGGAATTCCAACATACCTAATAGGCTGCAATGAGCTAAATATGTTAGTCAATAAAGTCACACAAGTCATATTTACCTTACAATGAGATATTCTAATTTTCTGATTCCTATAGTCCAAAACACCAATGAGTTCTCTGTCAATAAATACCTTCAAAAGAGACATTCAAGTAAGCAATATCACACGAGCAAGTGTACTGTTGTACTGAATGTCAGCAATTGCTCTGATTCAGTAAGAACATTCTTCATGGCTCAACCTTAAAATTTCCTCCTGGATTTTATTTGTACTACAGTGTCACTATTGTTATTGTTATCCATAATAACTGTTATAAAATGGGAGCCAAAATAGACAGGAAATGATCTTACTAGAGCTCTGTCACGAACATGGTTCCTGGAGTTGAGTTCTCCTCCTGAATATATATCAGTCTCATAAAGGGTGTAGCCATAGGACTGACCATTGTTGTGATTTGCTGGAAGGTTCTCCATGCTGAGGGGATCATCAGCTGTGAAATGCTATTGGACAAAATGTGCTTAGTCATTTTGGGAACTTGAAGACGAATTGTTATCTTGATAAAAAAGACAACACAAATGGGTTTTCCTATGTCTAGCTCACAAACTGCCTATAAAGTCAATATGAAATGGGAAAAAATGTAGGGCGGGACATCTCAGCCTCTGATGGCCCAAAAACTGCCCACAGTCCATTCACTGAATATTGGAACACTAGCTGAAATTGCAAGCTACGTTTTGATGAACAGAAATTGTGATCAAAAGTTTCATACACTTTCGCTATTTTTTCAGTGTTTTTGTATAACCATTCATACGCAGTAAAAAATGTCCATAATTTTAACGGTAAAAGACTGTAAAAATGCTACAGTAAAAAACGTTAATTGGTTAATGGTAGTTACCTTAAAATATATGGTAAAAAATTATAACATATTTAAAAAGACAATACAATAAGGTAAATTACCTTTTTTGATGTAAAAAGTATGATTTTGCCAAATAAAACAAAATAAGTGTACAAAAGAACTAATTACACAGCTATGACTAAAGGTATGCCCTATCTCAAAAGCATGCAGGCATCAGTAACGAGATCTTATTCAGTTCCATTCTGTGTCATTTGAGCCATCATTGATTTTGTGTCATGTACTTGGTGCCATCTCCTGATGGCCATATATAATCAGAGTGAACGATCCTCTCTACCCATATTTGGATGACTCTCACCTCTGGTTGCAGCGATCTGAATCCTAATGCAATTGGTTTAGCATTCCACAGATGTTTTTAGCCAGACATTAATTTACATTATGTGCTGCATACACATTGTGCTTTGTTTGGATTATCTAATGATCTATGCATCCTATTATGTTGTGTGCGGGCTCATTTAAAAGATAATCACCTCCTCTAAGTAATGATATGTCATAGTGAATGTTCTGTTTATTTTTTGTGTTTATTTTCTACTCTTTGAGAGCTTTCCAATGACATATGACACATGGCTATTTGATTAGTTTGATGTTTTTACTGATTACAATAAAATGTACAGTGCAAAATTATTAATAAATTATCAAAATGGAACACATCTGATTTGTCTGAAAATTTCAAAGCACTTTTGGTCATAATGCCTGCAAGCATTGTAAAGTACAGCTTCTAAGCTTTAAAACAATACCTATTTTGTGTTGGTCAAGACTGTAGTTAATAATATTTTGATAATAATTTTTTTCTCTGCGGGCCCATCAGCCCATCTGAGCTTAAAAGTTTAATGTAGCATTGATGAAACTGGGCAGGGGATTTCCATTTCCAGCATGTTTGCATGAGACTTGATAGGGAGAGTAAATGTTAAAAAATAAGTGTTATTTTACGTGTTTTTGTGCAAGATAATTAAAAAAGGGGATACTTGTTAGTGTTTAATGTTTTGTTATGTTGAGATTTATCAGAGTTTCTGTTATGTTGGAGTTTTAGGTGTTACCATTATGGTGAAGTGTGGAGTTTGAGCTAACAATAAGGACAGGTAGATTAAGTTTGATTGCTTCATTGAGCAAATGCTGTACTAACCATAGCATAGTTATTAAACTACATTCTGTAGTGCTTCCAACTAGCATGTATTTAGCATTATAACATTCACTTTCACTAGTTAGTACATAAAAAAATTAATAGAGATTTATTTGAGTTACATTGACATGTCTAATTTTGTTGGGTTTACTCAATTCAACAAGGTTCATTCTACACAAAGTGTTTATGTTGAGATGACATAGTAATTTTAAATTGAGAAAACTAATTTCAAACATGTGAAACTACTGTCCATGATTGAATCAAGTTCAGCCAATGAGCTATTTTTTTGTGCAAGTCAAAAGTCTGGCTAAGCGAGATTCGACTTAATCCATTGGTAATTGATTGAATTTGAGAAAAAAAAAATAAGAGGGATTAGTGACATCAGCTGAAAAGGAAAGATGTTTCAGAGGCAGAGCAAATTATTACTTTTTCATGAAAGATTAAGAGGACAAACATTTTTTCATTATTATTATTTAGAATAATGTGCATCAATGAATCCATTCACAATAAGACCAGGAACATGTATTGAGTAAAAAGGTAAATTTGAATTTCCTTTTGCCTGTAAAGGGAAAGCAAAAAAGAATGGGGAAAAGAAAGAGCATAATAGTGTGAAACAGAGCCTTACTGTTTCTGCACACCGAAGACTCTCCCATAATGAAATGTAATGTGTAACCATCACTGGCTCATATGCTCTCCTGCTCTGCGCAACTGGTGGCTCTAGTAACGGCTCCCCTGTCATTGAGACAGACATATAAAGACACGAACAGAGGCAGGAAGAAAGGTCCAGTTCCATGAATCTCATTTAAACAGTATTGGAGTGCAACTAATAAAAATTAGTGATGCTACTAACTTAAATTATCAGTAGCCTTTGCCTTGACAAGCTACAGTAGGTTCCAAAACACTGCATTTCAATGTATTTAAACAATAAGAGATCTTGTGAATCTAATTGAGCTCTATAGTGCAGAAGCATACTGTTGTAGGTGCTCAGCAGTTTCCTCAAAAGATGATACTTGGTTGTATAATCTCCACTCTCAGTTAATGGAGCATCATAATCTATGAGAGACAAAAGAGGGGACTCTGATTAACTAACAAATTCTGAGACCATTCTGAAGAATACAAACAGTATGATCCCAGTGGTCATGACTGTTAAAAATACTTAACCGTAGCTGCTCGTCTGTGGTTTGTAGGTGCCAAAGTCAATTGCTCCACTCATGAAACCAAAGCTGGTTCCTCCATGAAACATGTAAAAATTGATGGAGACACCACGATCCAGAAGCTCTCGCACAATAGTGATCATTTCTGTTGCAACACGGGAGACACAGATACAATGTGTAAAAATGCAATTAAAAAAAACATTCCTTTATTTTTATCCACAGAGAAATTTATTTTTTAAGCACTGAATTATAAACCTTTTAAGACAGACTTATAATGATCTTTAAGTGATAGTATATGCTTCTGTAGAAGCCAGTAGTCAGTGTGATTTTAACTTCATTTAAAAAAAAAAAAATGTTTCTTTGCCAAATTACTAGTGAAGAACTACACTACCCATAATCCTGAAGAGATCTCTACCAATCAGAGAAGCCACTTTAATCATGCAAACAAGAATTGCGGCAAAAGCACTTAGCGGTGACCACCCACTTCTACAAAGCATTGGGAATTACATAATCGAGTCAATCCCCTCACATTCTCAAACAACAAATTTGTAAATGTTTTCATATTTTGTAATAAACTTCATAAAGCAAAGTCTTTCTAGCTAGTTAGTCCACTGGCGGCCATCTTTGGAACACTCCCGGGAAGCTATTTCCAGTCATGAAAGTGCAGCTCCTATCTACTTGAATGGGGAAAGACCAAAACCTCCAAAATGACTGGTCAAGATTACGATCAAAGAACATATTTCAAATCAGCAGTAAAATCTGACAAGACTGGTATCATAAATTGTGCTTCTTTACCTCAGATAATGCTTTAAAAAAACAATTTGAAGCTGCTGTTGTGTTAAGTATGTTGTTAACAAGTTACTAAATAACAACAACAATAGTTGTTGGGGCCTGGGTAGCTCAGCAAGTAAAGACGCTGACTACCACTCCTGGAGTCGCGAGTTCGAATCCAGGGAGTGCTGAGTGACTCCTAAGCAACCAAATTGGCCCGGTTGCTAGGGAGGGTAGAGTCACATGGGGTAACCTCCTCGTGATCACTATAATGTGGTTCTCACTCTCGGTGGGGCGCGTGGTGAGTTGTGCGTGGATGCCGCAGAGAATAGCGTGAAGCCTCCACATGCACTATGTCTCCACAGTAACATGCTCAACAAGCCACATGATAAGATGTGTGGATTGATGGTCTCAGGCGCGGAGACCACACCCTGGCCAAAGGGGAGGTAATTGTGTGGAAATACGTCACATGGGCTTACCGATTCTTTATCGGCAGTATCGCATGTGGAGGAAGTCCCCGTGGTAGGTCCTACCCAGAGGGGACGGAGCTCTACAAACACGGCGACTGGTGGCAGAGGGGACTCTGCCCAAGGGGAGACATGGGTCTACTGTCAGGGAGACCGTACCATGGAAGATTACATCATATGGGGTTACCGACAGGGAACCAATGCATATGGAGCACCTATCCCAGTACAGGGGCTGACATGAACAGGGCATACTGACAAAAGTACTGGGCCTGGCATCGAATTCCTCCACCGAATTTGCATGCCGCAGGTGCTGAGGGAGGAATCCAGGGTTCACCGATCCCGGGAACTCACGTGGATGAAAGAGCGCATGTCTTCCCCTGGGGAAGGAGAAAGGCACTTGTGTGCCACCGGTACACCCGGCCAGCTGCCCGCACCCTTACCTGTTTGTACCTACCAACACACGGGACGAAACTGGCTCAACCCGGAGATTATAAAATCTCACAAAGGTATTGTGTGTTGCCCAGCCCGCTGCTCTATAGATGTCTGTTAGAGAGGCGCCATTGGCGAAGGCCCAGGAGGAAGCTACACTCCTGGTAGAGAGTGCTCATAGTCCCAAAGGGGACGGTATGCCAATGCAATGGCATTCACAATCTGGTGGGCAATCCTCTGTTTGGATACAGCATTCCCCTTCTGCTGTCCCCCGAAACAGACAAAGAGCTGCTCGGAGCGTCTAAAGCTCTCCATGCGGTCCAAATAGATATGCAAAATGCGTACCGGACACAGCAACGACAAGGCTGGGTCTGCCTCCTCCCAGGGCAGCGCTTGCAGGTTCACCACCTGATCTTTAAAGGGGGTAGTGGGAACCTTGTGCACATAGCCCGGCCGGGGTCTCAGGATCACGTGAGAGTACGCCGGACCAAACTCTAGGCACATATCACTGACAGAGAATGCTTGCAGGTCCCCAACCCTCTTGATGGAGGTGAGCACAGTCAGGAGGGCCATATTCAAGGAGAGGGCTTTCAGCTCAACTGACTCTAAGGGCTCAAAAGGGGCTCTCTGTAGGCCCAGCAGGACCACAGAGAGGTCCCACAAGGGAACGAGGTGCGGCCTAGGAGGATTCAACCTCCTGGCACCTCTAAGGAACCTGATGATCAGGTTGTGCATCCCTAAATACTTACCGTCCACTGCATTGTGGTGTGCCGCTATAGTGGCTACATACACCTTCAAGGTGTAGGGGGACAGCCACCCCTCCAACCTCTCCTGCAGGAAGGAAAGCACTGACCCGAGTGCACAACTCTGTGGGTCTTTGCCTCGGGAAGAACACCAATTCGCGAACAGGTGCCACTTCAAGGCGTACAGTTGCCTGGTAGAGGGGGCCCTGGCCTGAGTGCTAGTGTCTACCACCACGGGTGGTAGACCACTCAGATCTTCCACGTCCCATCCAAGGGCCAGACGTGGATTTCCAGAGGTCTGGTCGCGGGTGCCAGATCGTGCCTCGTCCCTGTGAAAGGAGGTCCTTCCTCCAGGAATTTACCAGGGAGGGGCTGTCATGAGGAGCATGAGTTCTGAGAACCAAGTCTGGGTGGGCCAGTAGGGCGCTACCAACAGGACCTGTTCCTCGTCCTCCCTGACCTTGCACAACATCTATGCAAGTAGGCTCACTGGGGGAAACGCATATTTGCGCAGACCACGGGGCCAGCTGTGCGCCAGTGTGTCCATGCCGAGGGGGGTCTCAGTCAGGGAATACCACAGCGGGCAATGGGAGGATTCCCGGGAGGCAAACAGGTCTACCTGTGCCTCGCCAAATCGACTCCAAATCAGCCGGACCACCTGGGGGTGGAGCCTCCACTCTCCCCTGAGCATCAGCTGCCTTGACAGTGTGTCCGCTGTGCGATTGAGTTTTCCGGGGTTGTGGGTGGCCCGCAGCGACTTGAGCCCCTGCTGGCTCCAGAGGAGGAGATGGCGGGCGAGTTGCGACATGCGGGGCGAGCGCAAACCGCCTTGGCGGTTTATATACTCTACCGTCGCCATGTTGTCTGTCTGGACCAACACATGCTTGCCCTGGATCAACGGCTGAAGCCTCCACAGGGCTAGCAATACCTCGAGCAACTCGAGGCAGTTGATGTGCCAGCGCAGACAAGGGCCTGTCCAGGAACCTGCAGCTGCGTGCCCATTGCAAACAGTGCCCCAGCCCGACTTGGAGGCGTCTGTCATGACGACAACTCGCCTGGAGACCTGCTCTAGGGGAACCCCTGCCCGAAGAAATGCCAGGTCCGTCCAAGGGCTGAACAAGCGGTGGCAGATCGGCATGATAACAGGAGGGCCATGGCATGCAGAGCGGAGATGGCTCACCCTGCAGCACTGTAAGCCTTCACCATCAGTGACGATGTAATCTTACAGGCCTTGGATGGGAGCCTAGGACGGTTCCACCAGGTGGGCACAAGTGCACCGCAATCACCTGCTCTACCTGGGGAACGTCCGTGTAGCCCCTGGCCGACCTGCCGTCGAGGGTGGTGAGAGCAGCAGAACTCAAAAGCCCAGTCCGGGCAGTGAAAGGTGCCAGCCACGACTTCGAGTTCTTCATGCGCCTCCAGGAAGAAAGGCACGGGGGCGGAGTGTGGCCGTAAGTGGTGCTCAGACCCCAGGAACCAATCATCAAGCCGCGAGGGTTCAGGGCAGGGTGGAAGGTTCCACTATAGCCCGACGCTCGTGGCAGCCTGGGCGTCAGACTCAGACTGGGTGACCACACCTGAAGGCGGAAGCCCAGCCAAGTCCTCTCTAATGGACTGAAGCAGCCTGCTCTCCGATGCTGCTATCGAGATCTCATCCTCCTCCTGAGCACCGAATGAGAGGTCGAACCCGCTCTGGGGTGGGCCACCTGACTCATTCCATAACTCAACCGGGGAGCATGAGCGTGCTGGGGAATGGGAGGTCCGTGGGGATTCACCCGGCGGAGTTGCTCCCATTGAAGTCCCCAAATGACCCCCAGCGCTAACCATCGCGGTCATGTGCCTGCGGTCAGAAGAACCGGGGTGGGGAGCAGCTGGAGTGGCTTTCCCTCTGAGGAAGGAAAGCCGCGATCGCAACATGGCCATGGTCATGCTCTCGCAGTGCGGACATGAACCATCCACGAATGCTGTCTCAGCGTGTCTGGAGCCCAGTATCGTAAGGCAGCGATTGTGACCGTCAGAAGCGGAGAGATAACGACCGCAACCAGGAATTGCACATAACCTTAAAGGCATCTTTAAAAATACGTTTTCCGTCAGTGCCAACTCTTTTAGGGAATATATACTCTTTTAGGGAGAAATATACTCTTTTAGCGCTCAAGGTGCGCTGTTGAAGCACCCAGGGGCGTTCTCCGCATTTATCTGTGCGAGAGGGGGAGAAATCGCTGTGATGCGCCATGAAATCCAACAGCCGCAGAGATCACAGGTGATCTACATCAACACCGCTTGGCTCCGAAGAAAAAATCTGAATGAGTGGTTGCACACCAGCTCCTTTTATACACGTATGTCCGGGGGAGTGGCATACAAATTCCACTAGCCAATTTTCATTGGCCTTTTCTCAAAAATCAGAGGTGTTTGGGACTCCCAAGAGTGACACCTTGTGTCACTACGTGAACACAACGTCGAGTGAGTGACAGATATGGAACAAAAGTTGTCTTTTTTTTATCAGACACGTATACTCACATGCTTGTGGAAGTTGTAGTCCTTATTGATATTAATGATAATGATATAGAGCAGATTTATGGAGCAAACCTGGAAATTCTCTCACCAGTGAGCAGAGAGTGGAATGGAAAACCCGGAGTTATTACAAAATGCTTTGTGTGAGGAGGGGAAATTAGTTTTGCTCCATTCCGCTCACATACTCTGTTACACAACACAAAAGCTGGAACAGTTTCTTTACCTTCTGCATCGAAAACATGATGAGGTTCTCCCCAGACGTCAAACCAACCAGACCAGTATTCCATTACCAAAAGCGGCTTCTGTGGCTGCAACACAAAAGCACTGCACTTTACACTAAAACGCTCTCATACATGTTAATTTATTAAAAAAAACAGCATATATACTCTAAAAAAAAATGTGTTTTGTCAAATAACAAAAAATAAATAAAACAAATGTAGTGGTAAAATATAAATTAATTTAAATTCATTTTATTCAAAGCAAACATATAATTTAATATGACTGAATCAACCGGACAACATTAATTTAGTAAGAAATTGGTCCTTTAGGCAACAACTATGTGTATTTACTTTTTACATTGGTGTTGAGTGACTCTCACATTTAATTCATTGCAGTTTGCATGCATGCTGTATACGGGCTATAAAATACAGATCCTGTCAATTTGCAATGATTTCATTAATCAACAATATACAATAAAAAAAAAAAAGGGAAAATCTTACTGACCTGCAGTTCTGCTAGATTATGTACATCACCATAAGACAGTTTCTGCAGGTTAACTGTCTGCAAGACTTTTTGGAGAGATGACAAAGCAATTTACATATATTTTGTGGCAGAACACCTTAACTCACTCTCATTTTAAACAACTGAAAGCATACAGGTAAATGTATTGAAATGATTCCACATGTGCTAAATATTGCTCTAGCCTATAAGCATTTTTTCCCCCTATGGAATGGTACACAGATAGTGCCTTACTGCACCTCTAACAATATCTAAACAAATCAACATCCAGAAAGTATCTTTATATGTGCTCATTACCGCATTGCTAATGAGTGGTGTGGGGACACTAGATAATGGATGGATATGAGTGTCCATTAGCTACAGTACCTCCATCTACCCCTCCACATTTTAACCCTTCCCGGTTGTCTGATGTCAGGAGAAGCTCTGAGATTCCTCGAGACAGTAACGCCTGTTGATTTTGAAAACAAAATTTCTGACTTTTTTACAGATTATGAGTAAGGCAATGATTATTTAGTTGTTGTGTGCTGTATGTAATTACATTTCATACCTCTCTGATGAATGACAGGTACTGCTCATCCTTTGCATATGAACCATATTCATTCTCTACTTGAACAGCAATAATAGGACCCCCTCCATTAAACTGCAGGGAGAGGAGGGAAGACAATATTATGACAAAAATCAAACAAATAAAAACATGCCAACCAAAAATCAGGTATGTTACCTGGAGAGGTATGATTCTTGGAATGAGTTTATCAAAGTATGAGTTCACAGCGGTTGTGAAGCCAGAGTAGGTGGTTCTTAATTTCATATTCTTATCTTGAAGCAACCAGCTGATTAAAAAACAACAACAACAAAAAAACAAAACAAAAAACAGGTAAAACAAGGCAATACAACTTAAAGAAATTAATAATAAAGCAGGAATGTTTTACAAAACTAAACCAAGAAAAAAAAAAAAAAAGGATGTACACACATTTACATATAACAGGGGAGGTTCTAACCTTGGTAACCCACCCAAATCCCACTCAGCACATATGTACGGCCCTGGACGCAGAATCACCCAGAGGCCTAATTCCTCTGCAAGACGAATGTATGCCCTGCATACAAGCAAAAGAGTTCATTGAAATAAAATGTATAGGCATACTAGTGAACATGGAACATGATATTAATGTATATTTACTTTGGGTTGGGTGTAAATGACTATTGATTAATGTGAAGGCTTCGAAAAGAGAAGGATTATAACTAAAATTGAACTGAAAACTAAAGCTTTATTACTGCCTTAAATTTTTAAGTAAAATCAAAGTGCTGGCAAAGTTAAAACCTGCAGTGATAAGTCCATTTAACATTTTTCAAACATTTTGAATTGAACCCTTTAAGCTCTGGAGGTGTTTTTAAAGCTGTCCTTTTTCAGTGGCATGCCCAAAATTAAAGGCTTGTAACTCTACATAAAAAACAAAGCGGGTCAATTGTTTGGTATCATTTTAAAGAAAACTTTTCAAAAATAGATTATGATAAATCATGAGACTCTAAGCATAAGAAACTGCTGAAAAATAAAAAAATAAAAAAACTTAAAAAATGAACTTTTTTGTTATTTTTCTGATTTGACATATATGGTGTAAAAAAATGTAACTCTGAAAAACTGCTTTTGTTTTGTTCCCAATCATATCACCTGTAACCGAGGACACAACTGAGTTGTGTTGATATGACAAAGAAATCAAAAGTTATAGCATTACAAAAAATTATTTATCCTAGTGTTCAAAAGCATCTCCAAGCATCCAAAAGTCTCTCCAAACAAATAAAACATAATAATTGTACATACGAACAAATTACACATGCAAATACTACAATGACTAAAGATATGCTCTCTTTCCAAAGCATGCAGGCATCAGTAATGAGATCTCATTCAGTTCCATTCTGCATCATTTGAGCCATCATTGAATCTGAGTTAAATCCGTATCAAGAGACCAGAATATCATAGACACTTGAGGTTGTGCTATTTTGACTGGGGCCAGTTGGCAACCAATCAGAAAAACTTGGCAACTGCATAATAAGACCACTTGCCTTTTCTTCAGCAAATAAACATCTAGATTGATCTTATTGTTTCTGATTGATAGTTCAGAGAAAGCTCTTACTCCAGATCCAGCTGCTCGTGAAACAGATAAACCCCTCGTTCTGGTTCATGCAGATTCCACGGCACATACCTAAAAAGAGAGAACTGACAGAATTCTTCAAGAAGGTTTTGAGAGAGAAGGCAGTTTTTCCCACAACTGTCCTTGAAAACGTCATCATCTTACGTAGTAAGAGTGTTGAGACCACAGGCCTTCAGTTTCAGTAGTCGGTCTCTCCAGTACGCCCGGGGGACCCGGAAGTAGTGGATGGAGCCCCCTAGGATCCGAAATGGTGCTCCCCCCAAGGTGAAGTGAGGCGAGTCTGCCCTCAGTCCCTCTCTTTCTGTCATTCTCTGTCTCTCTAGTGGCTAAAGGAGCTACAAAATTAAAAGCAAAGTCAGAATAATTTATATTGATTCTGCTGTGCAAAGCACTGTCACTAAACTTTTTTATCAAAATTGAATTTGACTGATTCAGAGAAAATGCAGTAATTAGAAAATACTTACTAAAACAAAGTAACTTTGAAGTGTTGCCGTAGTTGCTGTGTTTTGTCTTTTAAGGACAGTATACCTATTACATTTAAAAAAACATATAAACTGAAATATTATGAGGTGAATTCACTAAACAGTTGTGTCATAGTATTTTGGCACACTTCACAAACCACCAAATCCAGTTTAACCAAGCACCCCTTGGTCACCACAATTATTGTTAGTAGTAATATTATTAATAGAACACTGGACACTTCATCAAATGTATCAAATGGTACTACTGTAATTAAGCATAGCATGCATTTAATATAACAACAAAGATGTACAAATTATTAATATTAGCCAAACTATAAATCTTACCTTACATACAAAAGCATACAAAGCAATTATGCTGGCAGCGGTAAAGAAATGAGCACTAATCGAAGCAGGGAAGTTGTGGCCACTGTACCAGCTGAACCAAAGGATAAATCAATGAAGCAATGTCCAGAATGTACTGATACAAAGAGAACAAGACAGGCTTTGTTATGAGGAACAAACAAACATGTAGCCTACTGTTGTGTTGGCCTGAGGGTGGAGGACATTTCAACAGGACAAACTATGAGCATGTGAAAATATAAGTATTATACATGACATGCAGCTTTAAGGTTTATTTATTTATTTTTCAGCTTATTTAATCATTTTTTATCCATCCCTTTAGTCAAAAAAGATGGGAGCACTTTACAATAAGGTTCCATTTGTTAACAATAGTTAATGCATTAAGTATCATGAACAAATAATGAACAATGTATTTTTACATCATTCATTATTCTTAGTTCATTTTAGTTAATTAAAACACAATTGTTCATTTTTAGTTCATGATAGTTCACAGTGCATTAACTAATGTTAACATATATAACTTTTGATTTTAAAAATGCATTACTATATGTTGAAATTAACATTAACCAAGATTAATAAATGCTGTAAAAGTATTGTTCATTGTTTAATGTTAACTAATGTTGTTAACTAATGTTAACAAATGGAACCTTATTGTAAAGTGTTACCAAAAAGACTTTGCTTAAAAAAATAAAATTAAAAAAACTGACCTTTAGTCAAAAAAGAATCAATTTTAAAATAATTAAAAAATCAAATTTTCCCAGTACCCATCTTTATGCCAGAAACTAGATGTTTGAGTGGTGCTTAAACATGGTAATACAATGGCACTTTTTGTTACTTTCTTTTTCCGTGTACTGTTAGTGTTTTGACATGAAATGAATGCAGAATTTTCATTTTTGGGTGAACCATGCCTGTAAGTTTAAGTTGACTATTATAGACATGATCGAAGGTTTGCACATTTCACAAAGATAAACAGGGCATATGTACTACCAGCAGTCTTTTTTATCCCATGTAAGAGAAAGCCTGAGTAATCATCAAGAAAAAAAATATTTCTGAATTTTATGTACAGTAAATTGTGTATGTAAGTTTAAATGCAGCAGTCACTTGCTCATTGCTTTATTGCTTATGTTTAAAGGCTAGTTGATGGAACTGTAAATTACTAACTTTCCCTTTTTTAAGCTACATCCAACAAACTCTGCAAAGAGTTTATGCAGTTCTGACTCGCGCTGCTGTATCTGTTCTTACTCATCTGAATTATGGGGTGCGTTCTGTTCAGAAGTGATCATCCTTTTACCCTATTCTCTTCAAAGACTTCACCTCCTCTGTGAGAGCTTTGGAGGGCTGAAAGGTGTGGGACTCAAAAATAGTCATCATTTTATTGTAATGGAAATTCAGTTGGGAACGACCCAACAGCTTGTCTACCATTATTATTACTCCCAACCAAGTGCCCAAAGTGCGAAGGCATCATTTTTGCTTTCAAAGTCACAAATCCCCAAGACTACATTACACTGACAGAATGTTCAAATGAGCTGACTTTGTTTTGAAATGCTCATGTCTTTTTTCTGACTGTAAGACCTGTAAAAAATGTCTTTGCTTCTGCTCTCTCCTTTCAGCGAACCTAAGCTCTAACATGGTGTAAATGTGAGGAAATTCCTTCGGAACATGGTTTACCTTAAGTGGCGGTTTTACATGTTCAGGATACTCACTCTTTCTTTCTTGCATTTTGAGCCCTTTTTCTTCCTCCACCTTTCTTTTTTCTGGATGGAAGACTTGTAAAGTACATCTCTCCATCCAGGCCAGTTTTGGCTTAACAGGTGGTGTCCGCTGAACCATTGCCTCAGTCTTTATCTTTGTTTTTTCTTGTCTTTCGCTCTCTTTCTCTTGCCCACCATTATGATTTCTGGGTGCTCAATGTCTCCTTGCCCTCTGACTTCCTCAACCTTTGTACTTTCAGGTCGGGTGACTTGTATATTCCATGTCTCCTCCATCCAAGCAAGTTTTGGCTTAGCAGGTGATATGAGCTTCTGGATGCTCTGAGGTGCCAGGTAAAGTTTAGTGTTGAGGAGCGACCTTAATCACCAGTGTTTCTGCCACTGTGATGATTGATTTCTCCAACTGCTCCGTATCTATCTCCCTTTCTTCCAATGCTCACTGTCTTTCAGATCCTTTTTTGTCCTCCACCTTCCTTATTTCTGGAAGCTCAAACTTCCTCTCTCTTGCATTGGACTCCTGATTCTCACACTTCTGTGCCTGTGATGGCTTAAGTGCCATCTGGGCAAGGAGCCAAGCCATCCAAAGAATTTGCCTAATTGTGCCATGATATTCCAATAGTTCATACAGCCTGTGAATTGAAAACAATAGTCAAGATCATTTATGAAGGTGTATTAAGCATGAAATCATTCTCATTCCGCTTAAGAGCCATGGGCTGTTCTCACTGCTACCATCAGGCAGGCGGTATCGCAGCATCAGGACCCGCACCAGCCGATTCCATGACAGCTTCTTCCCCCAAGCAATCAGACTTCTGAACTCTTGATCTCTCACGATCAATTTACATCAGCACTGCACTTTATTAATCTTATTATCTCACACTGGACTGTCATAAATTATATTCTCTCTTATCAACACACTGGCAACTGACTATCAACCGACAGCCTGAATGTCAATACAGCACAATACAACCTACTGTACATTTTATATATACTTTATATACTGTTTTTCTTGTATGTGTAATGTGTTTGTGTGTATTGTATACTGTACATTGTATGTTATTATTGTGTTGTGTAATTATGTGTTTATGTAAATTGTGTAAATCTGATGTTTATTTTAAATTGGTATATGTCTCATCACTGTCATGACTGCTATGTTGCATGGAACTGCACCCAAGACTTTCACCCACTGTTGCACTTGTGTATATGGTTATGTGACAAAAAAAAAAGTGATGTGATTTTGATTTGATTTAAGATCTTTTAAAATACCATGCCTTTTATTTGCATTATAAAACACTGTCTCTTTAAATTCCACAATAATAAACTTAGACATATTCCAATTAAAATAGCTAAAATTTTAATGTATTATGTAATTTAATTCCCATCAGGGGTCTTTCTATCAACCCTGTTATAGAGCAAGTAAACAAATAATCTTTAATTTCATGTAATTAATTACAACATGATTATTACTATTTTACTTCCATAGCTACATCTCAATTTTCTGTGCAAGGCCCAGCAGAACATTTTATATATATATATATATATATATATATAGTATGTATTATGTATGTAGTCAGTATAGTCTCTGCCAGAAACCTACCTCTGCGAGTTCCTGAGAACAACTGTGCCAAACTTGTCTTAGCGTTCCGATTTAAAGCCTGGCTCTGATGATATCATAAAAACTTACCGTGACGTCATTATAGCTCCTTGCAAAGCCACTTAGTTGATTACATCCAAATCGTTAGAATTGTGTCAGGGCTCTTGGCAATTCTCCCAGCGCTAACAACCAGAATGGAACGATTCGTATGGGAGGCCCTGCACGGTAACTCACATTTATACACTCTCGGATTATTGCATAGTTGCCTAGCCCACTTTTTATAGCTACTTTGGGCATTTTTTATTATTATTATTATTCTTAATAAATAATATTATTAATATTATTTTTTTAATAAAGTCGCTTGGGTATTGGAAGTCTAGGGTTGCGTTTTTTTTGGGGGGGGGGGGGGTGGCTTATTTCAAACGAACAGTCGGCAGCTGTCTAATATCCTCATCTATTTTTCAAGCCTTTTTAATTCGGCCTGCATAAGGTGACATTTAGTCCAATCCAGAACTCGATTTTATGAGTTTGACACCCCTTCTACCCTAATGAAACATAATAAGTGTAAATTATTCAATGATTTGTAGATTTCCAGTTCTATATGTTAAATATTATTATTATTATTATTATTATTATTATTATTTATTTTTTTATATTACTATTATTATTGAAGAGAGACATTATGTCTATATAGAGGGAGACCAGGGATCATTG
The DNA here is from genome assembly GCF_019703515.2 of Myxocyprinus asiaticus. Lineage (NCBI taxonomy): Eukaryota > Metazoa > Chordata > Actinopteri > Cypriniformes > Catostomidae > Myxocyprinus > Myxocyprinus asiaticus. The sequence goes on from NC_059361.1 coordinate 35,453,873, forward strand.
TCTTTGTCTACTGTAGGTAACCACACTGGCATACATTCAGGCAAGGGTCAATATTATAAATGCCAGGTTGGTCACCTGTTTAAATGTCATGAATTTATGCAATTTATCAACATTGCGTTAAACTTTTAATGCCAATAAAATGCTGTAAATAGTCAGAAAGGCAAGAAATTATTTTAAAATAATTTTACATTGTAAATGTTGGAAAATAATTGATTACAGTAGTAACCTATAATATACATTTTACCAATACATTGCTGTAAATTCATTAACTTAGTATTAGACTCTGTTTATAAATCAAAATCAAAGTCAAAAAGCTGCTGCACAGTAAACATTTATTAAAACTGACAGCATACAATATTTGATTTTATTTAAACCAATGCAAGGAACAAAGGCATCTGTTTTAACATAGCAAGGCTTTTAACTGAACAAGACAACATTTAAAAATCAAACTTATAGGGGTGGGGGCCCTAGACTGGATTCATTGTTGGGGCCCTACCTACACCATAAAATATTGTGCAACCTAAGAAAAATTAAAGGTATTTCTGAGAGAACCAAGTAGCAATAAATGCTTCAGACTATAACTACAAAAACAGAGAGAACAGAAGCAATGATCGGGTTACATCCACTACAGAGACGGAGAGTGAACTAACCTCTATAGCTTCAGCTGTGAGAGCTCTCTCCGCGAGGGCAGTGTTATTTCCCTCGAAATGAGCATAAAATGTATTTAGCTCATCCGGGAGAGAGGCAACGGTATTCATGCCATTTTTATTCCCTTTAAGGTCCGTGATGATATTAATTCCCTGCCACATGCTTCTAGAGTTGGTGGTGTTAAACTCTCCTTCAATATTGTTCTTGTACTGGCGTTTTGCTGCTCTGATAGTTTTGCGGAGGGCATAACTGGCTTGTTTATGCTCCTCCGTGTTCCCGGAATTAAAAGCGGGGGTCCGCGCATCCAAGGTTTCTGGTTGGGGTAGATCCGTATTGTTTTGGTTGGAACAACATCCTCTACGCACTTTCTCGATGAAACACGTTACACTATCAGCGTAAAGCTCGATGTCATCATCAGAGGCGGACCGGAACATCCCAGTCCGCGTGATCAAAACAGTCTTGTAGTGTAGAGTCTGATTGGTCCAACAAGCACTGGATCGTTCTGAGGGTGGATGCTTCCTGTTTCAGTTTCTGCCTGTAAGCAGGCAGAAGCAGAATGGAAAAGTGGTCCGATTTGCCAAATGGTGGGCGGGGGAGGGATTTGTAGCCATCACAGAAGGGAGAGCAGCAATGGTCCAAAACCCGGTCCCCTCGTGTGTTGAAACTGATATGTTGGTGGTATTTTGGTGCGATTGATTTGAGATTGGCTTTGTTAAAATCCCCGGTCACAATGAACGCGGCCTCAGGGTGCGCAGTTTCCTGCTTGCTTATACTCCCATACAGTTCCATGAGTGACCAGTCTGTGTCGGCTTGTGGCGGGATGTACACAGTTGTGATAATGACTGCTGTGAATTCCCTCGGTAGCCAGAATGGTCGACACAGAAGCATGAGAAATGCCAGATCAGGAGAGCAGAAAGACTTGATAGAATGTACGTTCCTCTGATCACACCAGGATTTGTTGATCATAAAACATACACCACCACCTCTGCTTTTACCTGAGAGGTCTTTCGCTCTGTCCACTCGGTGCACGGAGAACCCCGTGGGTTCGATGGCTGAGTCTGGAATCTCTGCAGACATCCAAGATTCTGTTAGGCAGATAATGCAGCAGTCCCTCATCTCTCGTTGGATCTCGTCGATTTGCATGACTTTTACTCTGATGAGAACGCCGGCTCTACTTCCTCTTTTCCTTCTGCGTTTCCACGGCTGGGCTGCCCAGAAAAAGGGCTCCGCTGCCATGTTTGTAAACAGCGGGTCAGCATTGAGGAATTTGAAGTCTGGTTTACGGTGTGTAATTGCAGAACCAATGTCCAGAAGTGTTTGTCTGTCATAGACAATAAGGCAGACAACATCAAAGACAAAAAACATAAGAACTGTAAACAAAACAAACAAAAAACTACAATGTTGTGTCAGAGCTCGTAACGCAGCAGCCATACTCGGCGGCATCTTGAGTCCAAAAAGTCGTGAGAGTGGCCGAAAAATTGATAAAAATAAACAATGGCTGGGTTTACCAAAGCACTAGTAGTTAGCAGCTTAATCTCAACAGCATGTAAAAACGTACCCCTTAAACTCTGGTTAAAGACCATGGACATCAGACCATGGACATCCAGTCAATTTTGGATGGCGTGCATGTTTTCCATTGTTTCATCATATGTCTCAGCCTGAATGGACTAGATGCTCAATCTAGGGTCGATGAAGGAAGGCAGTAAGGGCGGATGGAACCGCTGTAAGAGGAGTATCTGGGTGGGCGGAGGAAGTTGTGGAAGACTTCCTTCGTCCGTCCCAGAGCCAGCGTTGGGTGGGGGGGCCCACCACAGCTCTGCCTTCCTTCAGCCTCCCATAGCTCCGCCTGTGCATACGGCCATCTGGAAGTGGAAGAGAAGAAGGGCTCCTACTCTGTCACTGCCCATGCTCACAACCACAGAGGTTGTTCCCCTGTCACTGCCCGTGCTTACGACCACGGAAGTCATTCCCCAGTCACTGCCTGTGCTCCAGTCTATGTTGACTCTGCCCTCAGAGTCTTCCACGGCTTCCTCCTCCCTCCCAGAGACTCCTCTTACAGCGGTTCCGTCCGCCCTCCCAGGGACTCCTCTTACAGCAGTTCCATCTGCCCTCCCAGGGACTCCTCTTACAGCAGTACCATCTGCCCTCCCAGAGACTCTTCTTACAGCGGTTCCGTCCACCCTCCCAGGGACTCCTCTTACAGCAGTTCCGTCCGCCCTCCCAGGGACTCTTCTTACAGCAGTACCATCTGCCTTCCCAGGGACGCCTCTTACAGCATTTCTGTCCGCCCTCCCAGGGACTCCTCTTACAGCGGTTCTGTCCACCCTCCCAGGGACTCCTCTTCCAGCAGATTTGCCCACTCCTCCTCCAGTGGCTCTGCCACCTGACCCAGTCCCAGCCCTGTGGCCGCCTCCCTGGCCTCCTGATCATCCACAAGCTCCTCCTATTTACAATTATTATTATTTTTATATTTACATTTATGCATTTGGCAGACGCTTTTATCCAAAGCAACTTACAGTGCCCTGATTACAGGGATAATCCCCCTGGAGTAACCTGGAGTTAAGTGCCTTGCTCAAGGACACAATGGTGGTGGCTGTGGGGATTGAACCAACAACCTTCCTGCTTTAGTCCACTACACCACCACCACTCCTCCGTGTTATGTTTAGGAGCGCCGGGGGGGCTATGTCACACCTGAGACTTTTGCTCTAGAGCCACCAGAGGTCACTAGGTGTTTCAGTGACTTTTAGTTTGAAGTTTTATTTTACCTTCTTGTGCCTCTGTTCCTGGTTCCTGCCCTGATTGATCCCAGCTGTTTCTCATTTACCTTGTTTGCCCCAATGTATTTAAATCCTTATGTTTGCTTGTGTCTTTGTCAGTTGTTATTTCCTGTTACCCCCATGGATGTGATGTTTATTTTGTTCCTGTGTTTTCCAAGTTTTGTATCTGGACTCATTTTCTTATTAAATCAAAGCTGCACTTAGATCCAGCTCTCTTGATTCTTCCTGCATTCGTTACAGGCTCATTTTATAGAAAACAGGCTAAAGGTCTTTGCACACCAAATGTGAATGTTCGGCGTGATTTCTTGCCGTGATCAACATTTTGAATTGAAGCAACTGATTCCTAACCAGCCATTCTCACCTTGAGCGAACAAAAGCAAAGCCTTTTTTTTACAGTAAGTGTTTTTTTTGTTTTGTTTTTTTTTTTTGCCTGGCAAAGAAATGCCCTGACCAATATAGCTTTAGGTCACGTGTCAGAAGCCATTGCATTTCCCAGAACCAGAGCAACTGGTGGCACTAAAGCACAGAAAGCTTTTTTGACAAACAACATTAAACGCTGAAGTAACTCGAGCAGTAAGGATGTGTAGCTCATTTGCATCAAATGCCTTAAACTGAAAAAAATAAAATTTAATATGGGTTCTCTTAACATGTAAATGATACAGCTGGATCACTGCCTTGCATCCCCTTTAAAAATGATCTGCTCTTATGTGAATTGTCTTCATAATTTATTCCATATTACTGCATTGTTTGCATTAAATCTTATGTGAGTTCTCTTATATCTTTAATATAATATATATCACAGCATTTCCTTTTGTATAACTTTTTAAATGGACAACTTTACAGATCTTAAGTGTTTTACTTTGCAAAATATTAATTCTAATGCTGTGACTTGCAGTACACTCTGTGTGTCTTTGAATACCAAAAAAATAACATTATTGCTGTGCTCTGTTTAATAGTTGCTAGTATTATTTTTTTTTCTGATTAACAATTTTTATTGATTCACATAAATGTACCTCATAGAACAAAACTTATATACATAGAATCAAACTTAACCCCAACTATTACTCCTCCCCCTCCCAATCCCACCCTAACCCCAGCAACATAAAAGTGGTCTTAAATGACATAGAAATGACATATGCACACACATAAAAAAACAAAAACTAAAAACATAAAAATAAATAAACAAATAAAATTAATCAATTAAAAACACAACAACGATAATCACACATCCACAAATGACAAATACCTGCCCCATTTCTCCACGAACACTTTATACCTCCCCGTTCCTCTGAAAGTAATTTCCCCAAAGGCCCCCACCCTTCCCATCTCCGAGCACCACTCCTGAAAGGAGGGTGCTCCAGCCAACCTCCAGCCCCTCAAAATGATCTGCCTGGCAATCATGACACTGGTTAAGACCCAGTTCTTTATGTGTCTACTTACAATGTCAATGACCGCCCCCATCACCCAAGATACAGAGTCTGGGGCAGAATAATACCTGAATACCTAACACCTCGCATACCAGACTCTGCACCTTTAACCAAAACTTTTGAATTTCCACACACCCCCAAAAGACATGGGTTAAATCTCCATACTCTGATTGGCATCTCCAGCAGGTGGGTGTGTCTTTAAGACCAAGCCCATACAATTTAGAGGGGGTCCAATAGAACCGATGCAAAACCTTGAATTGTATAAGGCGCACCCTTGAATCTCTAGATGCAGTCTTTATGTTTTTTAAAATCCTAGCCCATTCTCCCTCCTCCAGTTCCAGGTCTAAATCTTTCTCCCATAATCTCTTGAGAGTGGTTGAGACTCCGTCCCCCAGACTCTGAATTAATAAGGAGTAATACACTGATGCCTCATGACCTTTTCCAAAAGCAGAAATCACCTCTCCCAGAGTATCTGCTTCTCTAGGGGGGTGTATGCTATTTCCAAAAATAGTACAGAGCAAGTGTCTTAGCTGAAGATACCTAAAAAACTGAGATCTGGGGATCCCAAAATATTGAACCAAATTTTCAAAGGATCTCATCACACCACTCTCATAAAGATCACCGAGTGTATTAACCCCCCTCACAATCCACTCAGACCAACAAAAAAGGGACTTATTAATGCATAGTTTGGGGTTTAGCCATAGGCTCGAGGCAACATTTAGATAAATATCTGAATTAAACATTTTGGACACTTTTGTCCATACTGAGTGCAAATGTGAAATAACGGGGTGTGATTAGTTAGTTTGATGGAAAGGTTTGCAATGGCAAAATAGGGGCAAGAAATTCTTGTTCAATGCAAAACCAGACAGGAGCTCTTTCAGGTGGAAGCGACCAATGAGCTAAATGTCTGAGACCGAATGCATAATAATAAAACAGAATCTTGGGTAAGCCTAACCCACCTTTGTCCATCGGCCTATGTAACTTATTAAAATGTAACCCAGCACGCTTACCATTCCAAATGAAGGACTTCGCTATGCTATGAAATTGCCTGAAATAAGAGAGGGGGACATCTATTGGGAGAGATTGTAAGAGGTAGTTGAATTTTGGAATACAATTCATTTGAATTACATTAACCTTCCCAATCATCGATAAGTGTAATGAAGCCCACCTGTCCACATCATTCGAAAATCTTTTTATTAAGGGATCAAAATTAACTCTGACTAAATCAGACAAATTTGCTGCGAATAAAATTCCCAAACACTTAATGCCCTGTTTCGGCCACTGGAAGGCGCCCGGCTGGAAGGCCGTTACTGAACAGTACTCTGTCAAAGCCAAAGCTTCGGATTTAGACCAGTTGACTTTATATCCTGAGAACTTGGAAAAGGAATTAATAATTCTATGGAGGCAAGGCATATATCTAGTGGGGTCGGAGACGAATAATAAAATATCATCTGCGTAAAGCAGAAGCTTATGCGCCACACCTCCCGCAATCACCCCTGGAAAATCATCCTCATTTCTTATCATGGCTGCTAATAGTTCCAGGGCAAGACAGAACAATAATGGGGAAAGAGGGCAACCCTGCCGAGTGCCCCTATCCAGTGTAAAATAATCTGAAATTAACCTGTTTGTTTGCACCACTGCTACAGGGTGTATATAAAGTAGCTTAATCCAACCAATAAATGTACTCCCGAACCAATACATTCCCAAAATCTTAAAAAGATAATCCCATTCTACCATATCAAATGCCTTTTCGGCATCAAGTGAGATGCAAGTGACCGGAGATTGATCATTCACTACTGACCACATGATATTGATGAAATGCCTAATGTTATCAGAAGAGCTACGGCCCCAAATAACTGATCTATATGTATAAGAGATGTCATAACTTTACTTAATCGGTTAGCCAGAATTTTTGACAAAATTTTTACATCTAGCTGGATCAGGGAAATTGGACACTAACTTTTACACTCGGGCTTGTGTCATGGTTGGCGGAAGCTTTCCATTCTTTAATGATTCAGTATAAACTTCTAACAAAAGTGGAACCAGTTCTGTAGCATATGATTTGAAAAACGCTGCGGCAAAGCTGTCAGGCCCCGGAGCCTTGCCTGTAGGTAGGGACTTAATTACCTCATCAAGCTCCTCCAAGGTTATCTCAGAATCAAGAGAGTTTTTTTGCTCAGTTGTCAATTTAGGGAGTTCTAATGGTTCCACAAAGTTTCTAATATCTTCATCAATAGAAGAAGACGTAGAACTATAGAGATCAAGGTAGAATTCTTTAAAAGCATTATTAATATCAATGGCCGAGGTAAATATTTCACCACCGGCAGATTTCACTGAGGGAATGGTAGAAAAAGACTCTCTCTGTTTTGTATATCTAGCCAAAAGTTTTCCTGCTTTGTCCCCTGACTCAAAGTATGACTGTCTTGCCCTGAATAACCAAAACTCCACTTACCGTGACAAAATAGTATTATATCTATATTTCAATCGGGTCAATTCTCTAAGACCTTCAGATGACATACGGCGCTTCAGCTCTGCCTCGGCACTTTTAATATTTCCTTCCAACTCCACAAGTTCTTGTACTTTGGATTTTTTGATGAATGAGGCATACTGTATGATCCGACCCCTAAGAACCGCCTTAAGTGCCTCCCAAGCCATGCCCACAGAGGATACTGAGGACCAATTGGTCTCCATATAAACATTGATTTCAGTCTTTAACATTTGTTGGAAATCAGGATTTTGCAAAAGGGACACATTAAGGCGCCAACTATATGATTTATTTTTCTCAGTATATGGCAACACCTCTAAACTCACCAGGGCATGATCTGAGACTAAGATATTTCCAACTGAGCAATCCACAACAGATGAAATGAGGGATTTGGATATAAAAAAAATCTATTCTAGAATAAATCTTATGGACTGATGAAAAAAATGTATAGTCCCTACCAGATGGGTTCAAAAGTCTCCAAATATCTGTAAGACCAAGATTTTTACACATCCTGTGAAGCATCAATGTTGCTCTAGGGGGTTTACACACTTTTGCTTCACTGTGATCAAGGACTGAGTCCATCAAAAGATTAAAGTCTCCTCCCAATATTATATCATGAGGCATGAAGAATGAACAGATTAAACCACAGCTTTTCCAAAGGAGTGTTAATTCAATAGAACAAGCTCCAGCCGCTAGGCGGAACCAATACAAAAAGAAACAAAACCGGCATCCCAGTTCCCCGGATGGTCGAGTCAATTCACTCGGAGGCCGCATAAACGTATATGCCATGACTTACACAATCCGTCAACTTTATAAAGACATCCTTTGTGTGAGCATGTGGATATTTTGCGGTCATCCGTAGTGTCCACTCTCAAACTGGCATGGAACTTCCATGCAAAAGTAATCTTTCATCCATGCAAAAACTTCTTAAGGAGAGTGTTATTCACAAAACAAGCTCCAGCCGCATGGCGGAGCCAACGTAGTTTACTCGTTCATTGATTCAATAAAAGACATTGCCTGATTGGGACATGTAAATACTTTGCGACCGACCTTCGTTTCTATTCTCAGTTTGGCCGGAAATATCAGAGCAAAAGTAATCTTTCGCTGGTGTAAGAGTTTCTTGCATTCCTTGAACCGATCGCGTTTCTCTCTTGTCGAGTTCGCAAAGTCCGGTAACAAGAAAATATTTTGGTTCTTCCAAGAAAGCTTCCCTTTGCTCCTCGCCTCTTGCAACACCAGATCTTTATCGGATGATCTCAGAAATCTGGCCAGAATCGATCGGGGCCTGTCTCCCTCAGCAGATCTCCGAGCAGGGTCTCTGTGAGCTCGCTCGATTTCCAGCTTGTTGCCTGTTATGTCGAGCAGACTCGGGAAAAGCTCGTCTAGGAATTTCACCATATCTCTGCCCTCCTCATGCTCAGGAATTCCAACAATTCGAACATTATTCCTGCGGCTTCTATTCTCAAGATCTTCAAGCTTATTAAGAAGATGTTCCAAATCAACTTTGGTCACGGGCGGATTAGCGGTTAATTCCCTCTCCGAAGATTCCAGAAAATCGATTCGTCTCTCAACATCAGACACTCTTGTAACTATCTCAGAGAATTTTATTTCCACCGCCGTAATCGATCGACGTATTACAGCGAGATCCTCCAAGTCAGCAAGAACCTTTGTCAACATCACCGACATGTTGGACAACTGACGCTGGATCTCCTCTCCCGCTGCGCCATCCAAATCGAGTCCCCGATCCACAGGCCTGTCTGGGCTTTCATCTTGAACACATAAGTGTATTTTAATGTCTCCAGAGCCTGAGGATTTTGACTTCTTTGCCATGTTTTGCCTCAAAGAGCAAATGTTAACTGGGTGTATCAAATTTCACCAGATTATAACATGAGGATAATTAAAAATTTAGCAAAGTGCACAGAGCTCGTCGCTCACACGTCTGCTTCTTGCATGGCGTCACGTGACTTCCAGTTGTTAGTATTATTAAAGTATCTAATAATGGGTCAGACTGAAGGTGGGTTTTATTGCTTGCACTCTTGGAGCTTTTAAATTTCATCACGTTTAATTAGTAACACGCAGGGTTTTTAGCAAATATAACACAAGTAGATGTTCATGGCAATAAGATACAGTCAAACATTTGTTTTAAACATTTGTTTTAACAGTCATTATATGAGTGTGCACTTAACACAAGTATGTACAGTATGCGTGACAGTGGCATAACATTTATTTTGTTCCAAATGATAACATTTTAACCGTTAATATAATTATTTTTTATACTCAGTTCTTTCTAATCACCCCTCAGACTGTGTATACATGATAATATTTGTCAGTCAACTTGTCCAGCAGATGAACTGAAATAGTTTGTGAAGTATCTCGAAAGTTTTGTTCCAAGGTTTTTGTCCATGCCGCCCCCAGCAAGATGCCGTCCCGGGCGCCTGCCCATGTCACCCATGCCTAAATCCGCCACTGCTTATGTTAACCATGTGCTTTGAACCATTATCTCATAAAACACTCTTTATAAAATGTAAAACCAATACTTAAACTCTCAGAAACCATCAATATTGTCTTATATCATCTCTATACTTATTTGAGGTAGTGTGATGGGTGTTTAGTGCATTATTACCTGAAAAAGGAGAATAATGAGAGAAGGAACAACTCGGATGTGATGCTTCACCAACAGCGCTTTATCTCGAATGAAGCGCATCGCGAGTGTTCTCTCTGTGCATGCGCACATAACAGAACATTACGTAAAACATACACTCCTATGAATAATGAATATAATAACTTTTAGCATTTACTGTTTATAATTTGAATTACCAAAGAAAACTGTATGAACTCAATAACATTAATTACTATATCTCTATTTTTATCTGCAAATAAATTGACTGTTTTATAACTCTTGTCTGTTTCTATTCATTTATGAAAACTGTAAATACCTTCGTAATTCACAAAAATTATGTAATTAATTATTTGCCTTTGTAAATACCTTTAAATGCGCAAGAATTAAAAAAAAAAAAAAAATTCAGTATACCCCACAAAATCAGATCAACATCAAGGCACTCAAATGTATAAATCACCATTACTTTCTGTTAAACCACTTTACCCTTTTATTTTCACTTTACACTTGTATAAAAGTAACAGGTCACAAGGAATAGACTGAATCACACTTTTTTTCACAAGTGGTCATTCACGTGGTCTTTTTTTCCCCTCAATACTGAAACAAGCACATACTTTCAGTAATGACACTTCAGGTTCACTTTTTAAAGACAGTCCTTGTTGGCTGATTAACAGCATTACTTGGCTCAAGTGCAATGTACTAGTGTCCTAAATAAGAGTCCCAAGTTCAAAGGTACTAAGTAATGTTCATTAAGAAACACAGTCCATTTAGAAAAAAGTCCATTCAAGTGCAAGAAATACTCTTAAATAATGGCCAATGCCTAAAAATATAAATTAAAAAAATTTAAAAAAATTCTCAAAAGGATTCAAAAACTCTCAAAAATGTTTCAAGGGATGTTTCAAAGTGTTCACTGTTCATTTTGTGTCTATAGGCCTTTCAAACAGTCCATATTCACTATGCCTGACAACAGTCCATTTTTCTTTTTTTTTTTAAAGTAACAGCCCTTTATTTTAGCAACAGTTTTTTGCCATCAACAAAGGAAATGGCAATTCATACCATTACAGTCCTTGCAACACCATATGTGACCAGTTAATGCAGAAGTTTTTCAGGGATTTCAGTTCATAGTGAATAACAGACAGGTGAGGGCTGAGGATAGTAAAGCAGCACTGGCACCCAAGAAGTCACAGTTGGTGTCCATGTAGGTTCAAAGTGTGGGTAGCACTCTTCACTTGCTACTTGCACATTATAGCATCAAGGACTTCCAAGGTTATCATAAGTAAACCCCTTTGGTGGCCATCATTGTCTCACAGAGAACTGGTAGCTCCTCTGTCCCTGCTCGGTCCTGGTACCTGATTCCAGTGCTCATAATGGTTCCTCTACAGGTAAGTTTTGTTCTTCATCTGTTAATTTCACTGGTCCTTTTATCCATTTGTTTTCAGGAAGTTCAGGCATATTTTCTTTTGCAGGTGCAAAGACAGGTGCTGGTACATCTTGTCCTGATTCAGCTGAAGGTGTCAGTGTTGTCGACTCAGGCACCGGTTCAGAAGGATCTGATGAATCCTCAAGAGGAGGTGACTGTTGTAGAGTTTCCTCTTCCCTCTGGTTATGACTATCTAGCTGTCTTCTCAACTGGTAGGGCTCTACTTGGAAATAGTCTTCATTGTCACTCTCACTGTCATTCTCTAACACACTTTCTTCCCTCCTCTCAGCAGATGGAGTAGTGTTCTTTTGTTGGTATCTTTGCTTTGGTTTAGTTCTTTGTGTGGGATCAATGTCAAGAGGTAAGTGATCACATGGTAAGAGAAGATCACAATGCAGCACTCTTCATCTCCCTTTGCCCTGCTCAGGCTTCACTTCACTTCAAATGCTGAAAACCCTGACAGTTTCTCTGTCAGGGTTTTCAGCATTTGCAACAATGTTCAGTTAAATCTTTCCACCTGCCCATTTCCTTGGGGGTGGTAGGGAGTGGTCCTTGAACCGGTGACGCCACCATACTTTTGGAGTTGTGTGAAGAGCTGATTTTCAAATTCACCACCTTGGTCATGGTGTATTCTGGATGAGATCCAGAACTTTAGTGGGAAATCATTAAAGAGTTGGTCAGCCACTGTTTTTCCAGATTTTGAGGTTGTTGCATAGGCCTGGGTGAATCTTGTGAAGTGGTCGATGATGACAAGTATATTTCATTTCCTCCCTTGCATTTGTTCAAGTGAAGGAAATCGACTGACACAAGTTCAAATGGGCGGGTTGTTGTAATGCTCTTTAGGGGTGCTCTTGTCTCTCGGCATGGTTTCTTTTGTTTAATACAGGAGCAGGCTCGCAGTACATGGTGTTCCATGTCTCTCTGCATGTAAGGCCAGGAGAAGCGATCTCTGATCAGGCTTGTGGTGCGGTCAACACCCTGATGTCCCATCTTGTCGAGCAGTTCCTTTAGAACAGTTTTCTTAAATTTTGCTGGCAATACAAGCTGTGTCCTCAGAGATGATTTCTGTGTAAAATGTTATGCTTGTCCAGCATCAGTTTATCCCATTCTCGCAGAAGGCCTTTAGATATTGGACTCGCTGACCACCACTGCTGAGAAGAATGTTTTGATCCTGACTGTAAATAGCTAATTACGAACTCTGTATCTTTATCCTCCTTCTGAGCTTGTCTGATCTCTTCTTTTGACAAGGGTTTAATGGATGTGGTGCTTGCTGGTCTCTACACATGCTGGTACACTCTGACAAGCTGCAGTGAAGGACCATGGTAAGTCTGAGTCATTCTGGACTTCCACTTCTTGTATCATGGCTCCTACTGAGTCTGATGAGAGTTCCTCAACATTCTGTTATGGTTGTTTCCAAGCCAGCCGGCATACTGGACAATGAGTCAGCATCAGTGTTTTCTTTACCTGGGCGATATCGAATGGTAAAGTGGAAGTCTGCAAGCTCAGAAACCCATCGGCACCAAGTGGCATTCAACTTTGCAGAGGACAGCATGTAAGTGAGGAGATTGTTATCACTGAACACAGTGAAGGTTGGTGCATAATAGAGGTAATGTCAAAACTTTTATGTGATAGCCCATTTGAGGGCTAGAAACTCCAACATCCATATGTTGCTGGCAAGGTTCTTGAGCCACAAGCTATTACTCTTAGCTTGCTATTCTGGTTCTGGTACAAGACAGCTCCCAGACCTTGGTTGGACACATCTGTATGGACCACAAACGGTTGTTAAATGTCTGGGAATCCCAACACTGGAGGCTGAACCAGGCAATCAGTCAGTTTTGAAAATATTTCTTGATGATGCTCTGTCCACTCAATTGGCTTACTGGATGGTACCACATGACTTTTTCTGCTGGTTCCTTCTCTGCATTTAACATCCTTTTGGCATTTCTTCACTGTCAGCGTTGCTCTTCAGAAGGTCATAAAGGGGGTTGGCAGTCCTTGAAAAGTCTTTGATATACTGACGATAATAACTCAGCAGGTCTACGATTTTCCATAACTCTCCCACAGTGCTTGTCCTCTTATCCTTGAGTGCTGTTATGGCAACAGTGTCTGCAGGGTCCATACAGCTATTTTCAGCTGAAACGATTCTACCCAGGTAATGAACTTCGTTCATGAACAGCTCACACTTCTGTGGTTTCAGCTTCACTCCATGGGCTTGTAATTGTTGCAGCACTTATCTCACCACTTCAACATGTTCATCAAATGACTTTGTGAAAACAAGTATATCGTCCAAGTAGGGCACACATATTTCATCTCGGAGTCCTTCCAGACATTCCTCCATGAAATGCTGAAATGCAGCAGGGAATACAAATCCATTCATATAAGCCCCATGGTGTGCTCAATGATTTCAGTGGCCTACTCTCTGGGGACACAGAGCCTTGATGGTACGCCTTTCCCTGATTTAACAAGGAAAACCATGTACTACCTTCTAGGCTGTCCAGAATGTCCTGTACCCTGGGGATAGGCTGACAGTCAGGCAGTGTCTTTCTATTGAGGTCTCTATAGTCGATACACAACCTCGGGCTACCATCTTTCTTATGGACACTTACAATTGGCGAAGAGTATTGGGAATGGCGTTTCTCAACCTAGCCTTGGACAATCAAGTCATGCAAGAAGTCCTTAATTTCCTGATACAGTGGCTTAGGAACTGAAGTGTACATGCGGACAACAGGTGTACTGTCAGTTAAAGTGATACTTAGCTGTAGACCCTTGATGCATCCAATGTTATCATCTGACTTTGAGAAAGAGTGACACTCCTCCCACTTTGTTTAACCTTCTGTTGTTGATGCGGTGTTAAATGGCTCACATCAACAGGTGGGTCCCACAAATCTTTATTGCTATTTCCATCAGCACTTGTCACTTATGGAACCTCACTGATACAGGCCGTGGTTGCACAATGTAATGCTGCAGCTGGTAGGACAGACTTTATTGACTGCATTGTCCCAAGCTCAGTTTTTCCTGCAAGCATGATGTCGTGGTCTGTGATGTTTTGCACACTGATCTTGACCAATGCATGGCTTCCTTTTTTCAGGAGTCAGCAGGGTTTCAAGAGGTTCAAGAACACCGAGGTTCTGTGGATTTACATGTGGCTCACACACAAGGACACTGTCCTGTTTCACGTAAGGCACTTCGACTTGACACTGAATCTGCATAATTGTGTGCTTGGGTATGTTCACAGGTGCTTTTGACATTTCACCAGATATTCATTCGGATCCTCAGCTGTCACAAGATTAATGAAGGTCTGTATTTTGTTTTTCTTAATGCCAGGGAAGGCATACATAACAGTTTTGTGCAAAAGTCCTTTACTCACATCACTTTGTCCATTCATTTCACTCTGCTTCATCACTTGTTCAATCACATTGTATCCGATGATTGGCTTGGATAACTGTTGGTCTTTTAAGACAAGCACAGGGATGATTAACTCTTTTGCACTATCAGCAGGGAAAGCCAATTTGAAAGTTATCTCCACCCATCCGACATATATGCCATATGTCCTGTTGGTGCCATTGGCTGCCACAAGATACAGGCTGTCTCTCAATGTCATCTCAGGTATATACTTGTTCTTCCATGGCTCATCTATGATGCGTACTTGGGAATCTGTGTCCCATAATGCCTAAGTTTTGTGTAAATAGCAGGTCACCAGACATTGTTTGCCGACGAGAAGTTACAGGGAAATGTTGGTTGACTTGACACTAGGCGGTTAGGATACTATCAAGTGAATGGAACTCAGACTGTGGTTGTGCATTTTCAAAGTGCTTCTTTGGATGTTGGTGGGACGTTTTCGCCACCTGGGTCACTCCCTGTCCCGTGGGGGTAACCCGTTCCCATTTAAAGGAGTTCTACTTTGGGGTCTTGTGCCTCTGGCTCTGCAGCCTGCTGAGAAGTGCTCGCTTCTACCACAGCAGTAACAATGGGTAGACGGCTCCTCTGGTTCCCTTTGCTGGCAATGGAAACACTGTCTTGCTCTTGGAGGACGTGGCTGTTGAAACTGCTGAGGGTACTGTGGTGGCAGTGCTGTTGTATATTGTTGAGGTGCCATGTTGAACTGTTTGGAATAAAGCCGTGGGGCTGCATATTGTGATGGCTGAGTTGCATACTGTGTTGATGCTGGATGGTGCTGAGGCTGTTGTAAGGGCACTGAACATGGCTGTAGACTGTAAGGATGTGATGCTGCATAATGCTGTTGCAGAACTGCACTCTGTTGTGATTTGAGATGGTGGGACTGAAGCGGATATCACTGTTGTTCATATGTGGCTTTGCTTGGTCTCCAGGTTTGGTGCTGCGGCTCTTTACCCCACTCTGATATTGGCTGGTAACTTTGCGAGAAGTCCTGCAGTGGCTGGTGAGCTGTCATCATTACTGGTGCCTTGTTGCTATCTGCAAAACACTGTTGAGACACAGGCGAGGGTTGTTGGATTGTTTCTTTAATTGCATTATATCCTCACTGAGACTTTTTAGTTGTGACATCATGTCTAATTTAGGCTGTTTTGGTAGGCATTTTGATTCAAGGACAGGTTCGTAATGTGAATATAAAAGTCTTTCAAATATCACTTAAATGGATGTCATATATCAAATGAAAGTGTTCAAACTCAGGAATGTGACTGTACAGTTTTTTTTTTTTGTTTTTTTTTTGCCCTTATACCACAGTTTGAAATGTTTTCAAAAGAATCACAAAGTGAAATATAATTTCTGTAATACATCAAATACAAGCATCTTTTTAATGTGCTGATCATGCAGCTATAAGCCCCAAGTAGCCAAAAACTTTAGATCTGCTTTTACCTTAGGCCGTTTTCTACAAAATAAGCCATTTTTGACTTGTCTGTTAGCTTGCTTGTGTAAATAATCCAGTGTTATATCTTAGATGTACAGAACAAAATATGCAGTCCGGCAGGAAAATTATGCTAAACAAATCATCGCAAAGGGGAAAATCTCAGATTTCTAAAGACACCTAGATTGAGCTTCTAGTCTACTCAGAGGACGAAATATTCAATGAAACAATAAGGGTGGTGCATGAACTGAAAATTAGACTGAATGTCTATGGACGAGCACATCTATGAGGGCTAAAATGCGTTATAGCGCCACCTACATTTCAGATCTGCATTTTGTGATGGAAGAAAAAATCATTTTCCTAGTACTTGCTACCATCTAAGGGGAAAAAATAATACTTTTTAATGGGAGATGAACAGAACCAGAATTACATGCTTACAAATTTAGGACAACAAAGAAAAAAAATCTGTTTTAAAACAGAAATATATATACACTACCGGTCAAAAGTTTTGAAACACTCATTCTTCATTATAATTTTTTTTAAATTTTTTTTATTTTTTTACATTTTAGAATAATAGTACAGCCATCAAAACTATGGAATAACATAAATGGAACTATGGGAATTATGTTGTGACAATATAAATAAAAAATAATTCAAAACTGTGTTATATTTTAGCATCTTCAAAGTAGTCATCCTTTGCCTAGAATTTGCAGACATGTACTCTTGACATTTTCTCAACCAACTTCTTGAGGTATCACCCTGGGCTGCTTTTTAAACAGTATTGAAGAAGTTCCCATCTATGCTGGGCACTTATTAGCTGCTTTTCTTTATTATTTGGTCCAAGTCATCAATTTCAAAAACGTTTTTTTTTTTTATTATTAAATTTTAGTTTTATAATGAAATAATTTATATGGTGGCACAATTATATTTTTGTCTACAAAACTAAATTCAAACATTTAAGCATACGCCTTCAGATCAAAAGATTTTTAAGATCATGAGAAACATTTCAGTCAAGTGTTTCAAAACTTTTGACCGGTAGTGTGTATATATATATATGTATGTGTAAAATTTCTGTTCATCATAAGATTGTAAACATACAATATTTAATATGAATAATTAGATTTTTATTTTTTTGTTTTTTTATACCTAGCAGACCAAGGTAATAAGATTAGCTCAATTTCGACCAGCATGTATACACAGAAAAATGAAGACTGTACCTCGACTACACAAAAACCTGCTGTAGCTCGATTATAACAGCTTATGTAAACATATTTACTGAGCAGTTTCATTTGACATCATTTTCAAGTTGGTAACATATTTCTGAGAAGGCATTAAGTTTAATATAATTATAATGTAAATAATAATGATAACTTATTATTTGCTTTTTTTTTTTTTTAAGTGAACTTAAGCATTTTGCATTCATACATCTTGGTGTATGATTGACTGGAATGCTTTGAGGTTGGAAGTAGGCAATTTCAATGGCCACAGTCCAGAATAATCGTAAGCACTTGTCAAAACCACAAGTTCCAGTCAGTCGTATTTGTGACTTTTACTAAGTGGTAGTTGGTTTCTTCCATGAGCGCATCTGTGGAAGAACTTATCACTGAATTGAAGTTTGTGAGGTTTGCAGCATCAAATCTTTAAAAAATATTCACAGTTTTTATGAGGTCTGTGAAAAACTTGGTACTTAATACTTTTTGATGGACAAAAACTAATGTCCTTAGTGAGGTGTTTTATATACAGTTGTGCTCAAAAGTTTGCATACCCTGGCAGAAATTGTGAAATGTTGGCATTGATTTTGAAAATATGACTGATCATGCAAAAAAAAAAAAAAAACTGTCATTTATTTAAGGATAGTGATCATATGAAGCCATTTATTATATTATCACATAGTTGTTTGGCTCCTTTTTAAATCATAATGATAACAGAAATCATTATGGCCCTGATCAAAAGTTTACATACCCTTGAATGTTTGGCCGTGTTACAGACACACAAGGTGACACACACAGGTTTAAATGGCAATTAAAGGTTAATTTCCCACACCTGTGGCATTTTAAATTGCAATTAGTGTCTGTGTATAAATAGTCAATGAGTTTGTTAGCTCTCACGTGGATGCACTGAGCAGGCTAGATACTGAGCCATAGGGAGCAGAAAAGAACTGTCAAAAGACCTGCGTAACAAGGTAATGGAACTTTATAAAGATGGAAAATGCCAGTCAGTACTGTTCAATCACTTATTAAGAAGTGGAAAATTGGGGGATCTCTTGATACCAAGCCAAGGTCAGGTAGACCAAGAAAGATTTCAGCCACAACTGCCGGAAGAATTGTTCAGGATACGAAGAAAAACCCACAGGTAACCTCAGGAGAAATACAGGCTGCTCTGGAAAAAGATGGTGTTAAACATCTCCAGTTCTTGAGTTGGAATTTGTTTCATCTGATCTGTTTATGTTTTGATTTATAACAGCCAGAACAAACATTTATCATAAATTCAAAATAACACATGCCAGCAGATCGGCAGAGTCGTTTAGTGTCAGCAGTTCTGCAGCTCACACTGTTTTCCAGGAAATAGAAAAGCTAAATATGTCCCCCATTGTGATTGCCTTCTCGGCAGTATTGTTTGTGTGTATGTAGAGCACTTTTTTTTTTGTTTTAAATTTTTATGTTGGCAAATCAGTAGCAAAATTGTTACTATGTGGTTCCTGTGGAAATGCAGTTGTATCTTAAATTCACGGATATTTATAATTTGATCGTAACTCCAATTAATGAACTAGTACTTGTTGCAATGAAGCTTGGTACCTTAATCCACAAGATCTACGCATGGGCGCTTGCTTTGATGTTGCCACCCCTCATAGTATATAATACATAGTACAAATATATTAACTCTAAATGTATTTGTTCATATATGGCCATATACCAGATTTAAATATCAGAAAATTTAAATATTGCAAATGTATGTTATAGTTTACAGATTTATTGTACATCTATTTTAACCTTAGATACGTTTTCTTGCATTACCTAACTGCACCATAATTTGATGACCAAACTTTCGTTGTGGCAATGTATTTGATTACATTGTGACAACCGGAAAAGTGAATTTCCTATATTCGTAGCCACAACGTAACTTTGGACCGGTGCCAGCCATCATTACGACATTGTGGCAACATTGACGAACAATAGTTCTAAGTATGTGTAACTACGTTCTTCAGTTAACTATGTTTATCAATAGAACGACAGATAAAGTTAAAGATCCATTTAAGATGGCTAGCAAAATAACAACGTCTGTATCTTAGAAATAACAGCTTGTATTCGGGAGCAATGATAATCCATATAGCTAATATTCAAAATATTTATTTGAAATTTCAGCGCAGTGTTTGAAATCATGTTACGTGCCGTTCACATGCTTGAATGCTTTTGTTTTTGCACTAAAATTATACGCAGCGCCACAAAGAGCAAAACATATGTGTCTCAACTCGAGACATTTAACAGTTTAAGTTCTTTTTAACTTGACATGGCAACTAAAAACACAAACAAGCCGTCAAAGACGTCTATCTAGCGCACGTTTACATTGAAATAATTTATATATTATAACAATTACATAGGTATATAATGAAGATTTGAGTTTTCACTGCAAAACAACCCCAAAAAATGCAGAAAATTCCATTGCAAAATTTGAGAAAAGCAGCAGCAAATTCAGCCATTTTGTAATTCCAGCTAGCCAAATTATGTGGCCATTTCCTAACTACACCGTAATTTGATGACCAAACTTTAGTTGTGGCAATGTAACTGATTATGTTGTGACAACCGGAAAAGTTAAATTTCTGTATTCGTTGCCACAACGTAACTTTGGAGCGGTGCCAGTCCGTCATGACGACGTTGTGGCAAGGTCGTGGTTCAGTAGTGTCACGGAGGGGACAAAGGACACAAAAGCAGAGATGACAGTTCAATAGTTTTATTAACAAAGTTCTCAATGTCAAGATAAGGCGCACCTGGTGCCGGCTGCAGAAGGCTGAGATCCAGTGAGCAGCAATGGATTAGTGAAGGGAGTGTTTGTATGATAAGTTTGTGCTTTGTGGAAGTCAGGAACAATCCGAAGAGAGTCCGTTGATGCTGGCGTGTTGCGAAGCAAAGCCCAGATGATATAGTCCCTGAAACGCGGGCAGAGACCGAGGAATCCTACTCCACATGAACTGAGCACAGAACTGGCAAGGATGACTGCAAGCAGGAAGGTAACCGCACCTCTAAGTGGAGGCAACTGAGTTCTCCACCATCTTTAATAAAGTTGGCACGCTGTGTAAATCATGGGATATACTTTTATGTGGCCTCCGAGTGAATTGACTCTTGACCATCCGAGGAACCGGGATGCGTGTTTCGTTTCCTTTGTGCTGGTTCCGCCTAGCGGTTGGAGCTTGTTTTGTTAAATAACATTACTTCAGGACAGTTATGGATGAATCTGTCAGTTCCTTGTGCTTATTCCTCCTGTTGGCTGGAGTATGATTTGTGGAGTATTTTTGTGGGACACTGGAATGATTATGTCATCTGCTGCACTCATCAGCTGGCTCACTGAAGATTCGTTTGTCTGTCCGTGGAAACTGATCGGCTGGAATTTGTTTTGTGAAGGAGTCTACACATTCTTTGTGTTTATTCTGCCTATTGGCTGGGGTTTGTTTTACAAAATATTTGATGTTATGTAATTTTGCCTTACAAATTTGTGAGGCAAAATTGAGCAATCCGATGGCAAAGTTGTCGTGGGGGCTCTCGTTGGCGTACATGGACTCTTTGAGTTTAAAGGGATTGATGCCGGTTGGCGCTTTCGTGCGTGGGGTTAATGCGCACATTTTTCTTTTTTCTGTTTGTTTTGTTCAGGGGGAAGTTCGGGGTTTTATTGTTGCATTGATGTTGAAATGTGGTCTTCATAATTTTGTTTTTGGCACACAATTTATTTTTTTCTATTATATCAAAATGTCACATGTGAGTGTACTATCTCTCTCCAAATGGAATGTGAATGGGTTGGGGCACCCCATAAAAAGAAGGAAGGTTATTTCTTTTCTTAAACGTAAGAAATATGATATAGTGTTTCTTCAAGAAACACATCTCTCCCCGCAGGAAGCTGAAAAATTTGGGAAGATATGGGGTGTACATGTTTTCTTTAGTGTTGGCTCAAGTAAGAGCAGGGGAGTCATTATCTAGATAAATAAACATTTACAATTCAAATTTCTCAAACAGAGTAAAGATAAATTAGGAAGATTCATTATTGTTTTAGCAGAAATTCAGGGGCAAAGTCTGATTTTGTCTAATATATACACACCTAACGCTGATGATCAGGGCTTTTTTATAGATCTTGAGGGGATGTTGCAAGCCGCTGGCACCCCTCATGATATAATATTGGGAGGAGACTTTAATCTTTTGATGGACTCAGTCCTTAATCACAGTGAAGCAAAAGCCCCCTAGAGCAACAGTGACACTTCACAGGATGTGTAAAAATCTCGGTCTCACAGATATTTGGAGACTTTTGAACCCATCTGGTAGAGACTATAAATTTTTTCATCAGTCCATAAGATTTATTCTAGAAAATATTTTTTTTTTATATATCCAAATCCCTCATTTCATATGTTGTTGATTGCTCAATTGGAAATACCTTAGTCTCAGATCACGCCCTGTTGAGTTTAGAGGTGTTGCCATATACTGAGAAAAAGAAATCATATAGCTGGCACCTTAATGTGTCCCTAATGTGTCCCTGCAAAATCCTGATTTCCAGCAAATGTTAAAGACTGAAATCAGTGTTTATATGGAGACCATCTGGTCATCAGTATCCTCTGTGGGCGTGGCTTGGGAGGCACTTAAGGCGGTTCTTAGAGGTCGGATCATACAGTATGCCTCATTCACCAAAAAATCCAAAGCACGAGAACTCATGGAGTTGGAAGGAAATATTAAAAGTGCAGAGGCAGTGCTGAAGCGCTGTATATCATCTGATAGCCTCAGAGAATTGACCCGATTGAAATATAGATATAATACTCTTTTGTCACAGAAAGTGGAGTTTTGGTTATTCAGGGCAAGACAGTCATACTTTTACATTCGGGGGACAAAGCAGGGAAGCTTTTGGCTAGATATATAAAACAGAGAGAGTCTCTTTCTATCATTCCCTCAGTGAAATCTGCTGGTGGTGAAATTTTTACCTCAGCCATTGATATTAATAATGCCTTTAAAGAATTCTATCTTGATCTCTATAGTTCCACGTCTTCATCTACTGATGAAGACATTAGAAACTTTGCGGAACCATTATATCTTCCTAAACTGAAGACTGAGCAAAAAAAAACGCTCTTGATTCTGAGATAACCTTGGAGGAGCTTGACGAGGTAATTAAGTCCCTACCTACTGGCAAGGCTCCGGGGCCAGATGGTTTTGCCGCAGAATCTTTTAGATCCTATGCTACAGAACTGGCTCCACTTTTGTTAGAAGTTTATACTGAATCATTAAAGAATGGAAAGCTTCCCCCAACCATGACACAAGCCCGGATCAGTCTGATTCTTAAAAAGGACAAAGATCCAAGCGAGTGTAAAAGTTACCGTCCAATCTCCCTGATCCAACTAGATGTAAACATTTTGTCAAAAATTTTGGCTAACCGATTAAGTAAAGTTATGACATCTCTTATACATATAGATCAAGTGGGGTTTATTCGGGGCTGCAGCTCTTCTGATAACAGCAGGCGTCTCATCAATATCATGTGATCAGTAGCGAATGATCAATCTCCGGTCGCTGCCATCTCACTTGATGCCGAAAAGGCGTTTGATATGGTAGAATGGGATTATCTTTTTAAGATTTTGGAAATGAATGGGTTCGGGAGTACATTTATTGGTTGGATTAAGTTACTTTATAAACACCCTGTAGCAGCGGTACAAACAAATGGATTAATTTCAGATTATTTTACTCTGAATATGGGCACTCGGCAGGGTTGCCCTCTTTCCCCATTATTGTTCTGTCTTGTCCTGGAACCATTAGCAGCCGCGATAAGAAAGGAGGATGATTTTCCAGGGGTGATTGCGGGAGGTGTGGCGCATAAGCTTCTGCTTTACGCAGGTGATATTTTATTATTTGTCTCTGACCCCATTAGATCTATGCCTTGCCTCCACAGAATTATTAATTCCTTTTCCAAGTTCTCAGGATACAAAGTCAATTGGTCTAAATCCGAAGCTTTGGCTTTGACAGCGTACAGCGTACTGAAGCCGGGCGCCTTCCAGTGGCCCAAACGGGGCATTAAGTATTTGGCATTAAGTAAATTTTATTCCCAGCAAATTTGTCTGATTTAGTCATAGTTAATTTTGATCCCTTAATAAAAAGGTTTTCGAGTGATGTGGACAGGTGGGCTTCATTACACTTATCGATAATTGGGAAGGTTAATGTAATTCAAATGAATTGTATTCCAAAATTCAACTACCTGTTACAATCTCTCCCTATAGATGTCCCCCTCTCTTATTTCAAGCAATTTGATAGCATAGCGAAGTCCTTCATTTGGAATGGTAAGCGTGCCAGGTTAAATTTCAATAAGTTACATAGGCCGATTGACAAAGGTGGGTTAGGCCTACCCAAGATTTTGTTTTATTATTATGCATTTGGTCTCAGACATTTGGCTTATTGGTCACTTCCGCCTGAGAGGGCCCCTCCCTGGTTTTGTATTGAAAAAGAAGCTCTTGTCCCTATCTCGCCTCTGCATAGCCTTTCAATCAAATTAATCTGAGAAGTTAAGTCACACCCCGTTATTTTGCATTTACACTCGATATGGACAAAAGTGTCTAGAGTGTTTAATTCGGATATTTATTTAAACGTAGCCTCGAGCATATGGCAGAACCCTAAACTATGCATTAATAAGTCCTCTTTCTGTAGATCAGATTGGATTGTGAGGGGGGTTAATACACTCGGTGACCTATATGAGAGTGGAGTATTGAGGCCTCTTGAAAATTTGGTTCAAAATTTTGGGATTCCCAGATATCAATTTATAAGTATTTACAGCTGCGCCACTTACTCTGTACTGTTGTTGGGAGTGGCACGCACCCCCCTAGAGCGGCAGATACTCTGGGAGTGGTGATTACTGCTTTTGGAAAAGGTCATGAGGCATCAGTGTATTACTCCCTGCTAATTCAGAGTCTGGGGGACGGAGCTTTAAATTCCCTCAAAAGATTATGGGAGGAAGATTTAAATTTGTTTTTGGAGGAGGGAGTGTAGGCTAGGATTCTTAAAAACGTCAAGTCTGCATCTAGAGATGCAAGGGTGCGCCTTATGCAATTTAAGATTCTACATAGATTTTATTGGACCCATTCTAAATTGTATAGGCTTGGTCTTAAGGACACACCCACCTGCTGGTGATGCCATTTAGAAGATAGAGACACTACCCATGTTTTTTGGGGGGTGTCGTAAGATACAGGAGTTCTGGTTGAGGGTCCAGAATTTTATGGCTGACGTATTGGGTAATCGGATCTCCTTTTGCCCCAGGCTCTGTATTTTGGGTGACAGGGCGGTCATTGATGTAGGAGATAAGTACATGAAGAATTGGATCCTGGCCAGTATTATGGTGGGCAGACAGGTTATCCTTAGAGGATGGAAGTCAGCTGGAGCCCCCTCGTTTCGTGAGTGGTGCGAGGAGATGGGCAGGGTGGCAGCTTTTGAGGAGGTGTTGTGTAGAAGGCTGGGGATCTGGGATTCATTTGATGGGAAATGGGGCAGTTATTTGACATTTTTGGGGGACTCTCGGGGAGGGACTGTGGAGAGAGAGGTGTAGTTTGAGATGTGTATGATTATTATATATTTTTTATTTTATTTTATTAATTTTTTTCTGTGTGTGTGTACTTATGTGAGGCCATGAGGATGTTTGTAGGGGGTTGGGTGGGGTTGTTGATTGGGGAGGGGGAGGGGTAGTAGTGGGAGTTAAATGTTAATTCATTGTATATATGTTTTGTTTTTCTTTGTCATTTCTATGACTCAAATAAAAATGTTAATCTTAAAAATATGCATTCTTACTAACACCAGCTTTGCAAACACAAACTAGATGTACAACTAGCTTTAAGTGACACCCTGTGGACATTTCAAACTGGGGTGCATTTTACAATGACGTAACTCACTGCGTAACCACCATAGTACAATGCTGAAAATGTTGTAGAAATTAACTAATCCCGAAACCATATTTACTATGTTGCACATCCATCGTTCGAATCACATTGGTTGAGCTGTCGTTAATGATGTTACGCAGGGGGTGGAATAATAACTTCTGCAAATATGACATTATAATAGCTCATTTGTACATCCACCAGAAAGCCGTTTATTGTGAGAAAGCTGCTGAAGACACGAAAACGGCATGCACTTTGTAATGCGACAGATGCACTGCAATAGATTGGTTTCCCTCTACATCAGACTTTGGGAAAGATATGTATGGAATAAAGATTTAGAAGCCTCAGCAAATCAAATGATGTCCAAACAGCAAACTAACAATAAGCTATACTTCTAACCACAGATAAAGAGCTGTAGTTTGCGAATGTTCGTTGGATCTAAATTGTTGAACTATGTTGGTAACGATGGAACAATGCTTTTGGGAAACGCACCCCGGGTCAACAACACTTCCAGCTTTGGCCACTGGGGGTGGTGGTTCCTATTTCAGTAAGCAAAGACCGATTTCAGATGCAGAACTTTTGACCTACTGTCACCAAATTCAGTGTGATCACTCAGCCTATGTACAGTATGATGAATTGCACAGCGGATTCAGACACTTTATTTTGCCTGTCCATCTATATTAGAATTAGATTATTTACAAATATTACATATATGAATTTATTCTAATTTTATTCAATATTTATTTAGAATATATTCTCAATACTCATAAGACTTAAAAAACAAACACAGCAATGTTCTATGTTTATTTGTGGGCAGGTTGTGTAGTATAGTTGTCAGTTAAGTCATCATTAGCTCCAAAGTCAGTGGAAACACAGGCCGGTTCTGAGAGAGGTTTGTAGAACCCCCGACTGAGCACCAGCTCTTGCACAAGAACCATCACTATTTCAGTGGAAAAGGCATATCTGAAAAAGAAAAAAACAAAAACATTCTGTTTCTTCTGATCCCCACAGATCCTCCCAAGATAACTTCCAAGATCTCTCTCACATGAGCGGTGCCTGGTTTCCTCCAGACATGACGCTTGGAATTAAGGCCAAAGTTCAATCTTTTTTTCATCAGACCAGAGAATCTTGTTTCTCACAGTTTGAGAGTCCTTTAGGTGCTTTGCTTGCACTGAGGAGAGGCTTCTTTCTGGCCACTCTGCTACAAAGCCCAGATCAGTGGAGTGTTGCAGTAATGGTTGTCATTTTGCAAGTTTCTCCCATCTCCACACATGATCTCTGGAGCTCAACCAGAGTGACCATCGGGCTCTTGGTCACCTCTCTTAAAAAAAGGCACTTCTCCCCCGATTGCTCAATTTGGATGGGCGGCCAGCTTTAGGAAGAGTCTTGGTTTTTCCAAACTTCTTCCATTTAAGAATTATGGAGGCTACTGTGCTCTTGGGACTCTTCAATGCAGCCAAAATGTTTTTGTAGTCTTCCCCAGATCTGTGCCTCGACACAATCCTGTCTCTGAGCTCTGCAGGCAGTTCTTTGACCTCATGGTTTTTGCTCTGATATGCATTTTCAGCTGTGAGATCTTATATAGATAGGTGTGTGCCTTTCCAAATCATGTCCAATCAATTTAATTTGCCACAGGTAGACTCCAATCAAAGTGTAGAACATCTCAAAGATGATCCAGAGAAATGGGATGCACTTGAGCTAAATTTCAAGTGTCATAGCAAAGGGTCTGAATACTTATGTGATAATTCAGTTTTTTCTTTTTAATACATTTGCAAAGTTATCAAAAATCTGTTTTTTTCTTTGTCATTATGGGGCATGGAGTGTAGATAAATGTGAAAAAATTAAAGCATTTTAGCATAATGCTGCAACATAGCAAAATGTGAAAAATAATGAAGGGGTCTGAATACTTTGTTCTTCTTGTGTTTTTGGCAATTCACATTCTTTGTGCATATCGCCACCTACTGGGAAGGGAGGAGAATTTATAGTAAAAAGGACTTAAAAATTCTGTTTCTCACCCACATTTATCATATCATTTCCGAAGATAGAGATTTAACCACTGGAGTCATATGGATTACTCTTATACTGCCTTTATGTGCTTTTTGGAGCTTCAAAGTTTTGGTCACCTCACCATTCACTTGCACTGAATGGACCTACAGAGCTGAAATATTCTTCTAAACAAATTTTTGTGTTCAGCAGAAGAAAGAAAGTCATACACATCAGGGATGACATGAGGGCGAGTAAATGATGAGAGAATTTTCATTTTTAAAGGGGAAATATCCCTTTAAGTGTTACCATAGGGTAGGTAGCCTACATCATTGTTTTATTTATTTATTTATTTATTTATTTATTTTCAGAAATGTTTCATGTGAATGCTGTTGTTTTGTGGCCCCTACTGGGTTGTTACCATATTTCAGACAACTGTGAAAATAATTGTAATGGTTTAAAGCCAACAGAGCAAACACAAATTCTCAGCTCATTTATCAATGCATTACAGGACATGAATGAAAATCAGAATATTTACATCAATGTGTCTACAAGGGCAGCAGAAACCCGGCAACTTCAATCAAGGCCATGTGGAGAAAAGGACATTTGCACATTCGATGAGAATGACCCTGATGAAAGAATCTATGCAAACTGTTGAAATGAGGAATGGGACATTTTGAACACTTTGATCTTTCAAAGATCAGCATTGAACAATTGATACACTATCTGTATCATATTGGTAATGATTTTTTTTAAATAAGCTTGGGCACTGTGTACACAGAGTGCAAGCTGCCCTTTGAGGGACATAGCGAATACAAAACAAATTCTGAAACATACTGTAAAGGTTCCAGCAAGAAGGAAGCGGGGTGGCAATACAGGTAGAACAGCTTTCACAAACAAGGAACAGGCTTTTCAGCTTTACAAACAAAGAAGTGGTTTTTCAGCTTCATGCAATTTTCACTCCCTCACTGGTGTTCTCGGCGGCTTTTCCATCTCTGTTGTCACTGTAACAAGACACAGGTGTTTCGCATCATTAATCACCACGTGATGGCCCTTACTGCTTCCTCTCTCCCCAGTGACAGACACACGAACACGTCCCACTCCACATGTATATTTTTACAATTCAACTTTTCACTCATATTGTTATGCTGGTTATATATTTTGCAGCAAAATAAAATGATTAAATACAAAAGCAGTTCTCTAAAAATATCATATAGCCTACACCTATCTAGACTTTTTTTCACAGAATGTGAAACAAAACTGTAAATCTGTATGAAGGAGGACAGTCAAACTGATCTCCATGGAGAGTTATCCATTAAACTCAGAATGAACTGTGTTCAGTTATTTATTCATATTTTTCACAGCCTTTGAACGCTTTCCCAGAAGCATATCTCTGATAAGCTGGCTCATTTTGTGAAATTGAGATACATGGGTCTGGAAAAAAGAGTTCCTATTTCCAGTATGTGTTCTGTTCTATTCAGCACAACTTTACAGCATAACATGTCTGTCACAAGCAAATGGCCTCATTCCAATGATGTATGACTCATTTCAATGCTTCAGAAAGCTTTTTTCTCCCAACCATGATGAAGATGTTGGGGAAATACATACAGGTTGTCATCAAGAGGCTCTGTAACTTTTTGTGAGCCACAAGGTCTCTCTCTCTCTCTCTCTCTCTCTCACACACACAGAGACACATATATGTTGGCACTATCATTATGAGGACTCTCCATAGACATAATGATTTTTATACTGTATGAACTATACATTCTATCCCCTAACCCTAACCCTAAACCTAACCCACGCAAAAAACTTCCTGCATTTTTTAAATAAAACATAATTTATTATGTTTTTTAAGCACAAGAAATGACCTCATAAACCACATTTATAGCATAATACCCTTGTAATTACCAATTTGTAACCTAAAAACATTTCCGTAAACCACCCAAACCTGCCCTCACACACTCACACACACACACAATTTTGCTTACACATCAGGAACCATTTAGTCGAAATGTTTCTGTATTGAATGTTAGTCTCAGTAAATCTTTGCTTCATTTTAAGGGGGTAAAAAAGATGCAATAAAAGTGAATGGTGACTGGGGATAAAAAAAAAAAAAAAAATATCTAGATCATTTAAGGATTAAGTCAGTTGATGACATATTTACTGGTCAAGACACTTTGTAGGACGAAAAATGTTTGCCGGATAAAAATCTGCAGAATGCAGTTTAACCAATACCAGTGTGTGTCTCGACAATATAAAACAGGATGACTATTGAAACCACAACAAAATATTATTAATAAACTGCTGATCTAAGCAACACATTAACAAAACAACAAATATAAGAGAGAATCCCCTATATACACCTGGGTTCCTAAACCTTCTGATTTTTTGTATTTCTTGATTATTGGATAACAATAATTTCATACAGATTGCACTCACAACAAGCAATTCTTAACCAATGAAATAGTTTAGAGTAGCGTAGAGCATAACTAGAAAAAAATATATCATTTACTACATTTTTTATGACTAACCCAGTACTGGAAATGCTAAATTTAAAAATCCCAAATTTTTCCATGTACTCAACATTGTATATTTACTCCAGAAGGTGGCGACAAATAAGCGTCTTTCTATTATGAGTGAATCATTTAATCATTGATTTAACTGATATGTTCATCACCGAAACAATGGAAGTGAATGAGAATGATACGTGCCTACTCACACCTGTGCTGATGTACGAAACCACACCATTCTTGCTCGTGTGATATTGTTAGTATTTTTCAATTATGTAAGTAAACTAGTAATAACACTAGTAATGAGACAACCACACTAGTGTTTTACAAGTTCATTACTAGGAAGAAGTTCATATCAAGTAACTTTTATTATAGACACAAAATGGACAGTTTTATTAATTTTTTCTCCACTAATAAAAATAGTTCCAAAAGAAACCAAAGCATTATCAAGCGTTGCGTCTCAGCAAACAACGCAGAGCAGACGAGCGAGGTGATACAAACAGTGAATTATCTCAGTGCTCTTCTACAAAATATCAGCACTCTTAGAATGCTGCTTGTCCAATAAATTTAGAGGACAAGAATTAATATTTGTATAATTGAAAATTGACTTATTAGAACAATAAGGTTTTAGGACTTTGCTACTTTATTACATTTAGTGTGTACTGCTAACTCGATAATAAGCTCAAGCAGGAAGGACAGTGGTTCTTTTGAAATTTGTGTTCTATTTCATTCCAGTCGATTCAGTTTGTACAGATCATACAGTAAATTAAGTCATGCAGGCTGAACTTCTTTAGTGCTTTAACGAATCATTCACCCAAAAATTGTCATTATTTACTCACTCTCATGTTGTTCTAAAGCCGTATGACTTTCTTTAGTGGCACACAGGAGGAGATGTTAGGTAAAAAAAACATTGGTCTTAGTCACCATTCACTTTCATTTTATGGAAAAAATATGTAGGGTGAAAGGTGACTGAGGTTAAAATTCTGCATAACTTTGACTTTTGTGGTCCTAGAAGGAAATATGGGTTTGGAACATGCAGGTAAGAGTGAATAATGTGTTGAGGAACCAAGAGCCTTAAATACCAGAACAATCACTTGATTTTACATGGAGAATGTAAAGTGAAGAATGTAGGCTGTAACCTAGTGGTGCTTGTTCATTCATGTCACTTTATTCAATGGTTAGACCACCGCAGCTTCCTCATATTTGAGAATGCAGTTTAAGTGCATGCTTTAATGTTTGAGCATACAAAATGCAAACAATGCAGGATTAGACCACAAAAACCCCATTGAGTTGGGTTAAGTTGCTTCTTCCAGATATAACAAGCAAGATAACTCATTATACACACTCACTGAGCACTTTATTAGGAACACCTGTACACCTACTTATGCAACTATCTAATCAGCCAATCGTTTGGCTGCAGTGCAATGTATAAAATCATGCAGATACGGGTCAGGAGCTTCAGTTAATGTTCACATCAACCATCAGAATGGAGAAAAATTTGATCTCAGTGATTTGGACCATGGCATGATTGTTGATGGCAGACGGCCTGATTTGAGTATTTCTGTAACTGCTGATCTCCTGGGATTTTCACACACAACAGTCTCTAGAGTTTACTCAGAATGGTGCCAAAAACAAAAATCATCCAGTGAGCAGCAGTTCTGCGGACCTTGTTGATGAGAGAGGTCAACAAAGAATGACCAGACTGGTTCGAGCTGCCAGAAAATCTACGGTAACTCAGATAACCGCTCTGTACAATTGTAGTGAGCAGAATAGCATCTCAGAATGCACAACACATCGAACCTTGAGACGGATGCTTAAACCTAAAGTGCTTAGTGAGTGTATTTTTGTATTTAATTTTCTATATGAGGACTAGCTTTAGTAGGTGTGAAACTATTACATAGTATATTATAAATATGTTGTATTATCATTTGCAAAACTGTCATCACAGATCATCAACAGACAATCAAGGACTGATCTAAGATAGTCAGCTCCCCTCAGTGCCATGTTCCAGGAAATCATGTTTCCAAGAACAGTAACTGCAAAGCACAAAGCCACCCACATCGTCTGCTCCATTACTGCAATCTAGCTAAACCTGTTCACCACCCAAAATTTGTATGTATATTATTCACTCATCCACCTGTATGCTTTCGTTTTCAGTGGAATATAAACACAAATTCAAGGACAAAGCAGTGACAAAGCATGTTTGTAAAGCTCCAAAAATCACAAGTTTTCTGAAGCCACTGCTAAATCTTCTCTGCCGAAGCTCTGACAAATCATTTATATCTGCGACACGCAGGGCAAATTTTTTGTCATTGACATTATTGTGTGTCGGAACTGAATGCAGCAGAATAGTTAGAATATATAGAAAGGAGAATGAGGTTTGATAGGAAAGATTATCAGTGACTATTACACAGCCCTCTGGAAAACTTTAATTAATCCTTCTTTAAGGAATATTCTGGGTTCAATACAAGTTAAAGCTAGGGTCTGTAATCCAGAGAGGCTATCAGTTAGCAAGATAGCCTTGAAAGCATAGAGCCTGCCCTCGCTTCAGAGGTGTCTCCAAAGCCACGCCTCCTCTATCACACACACACACACACACACACCAGAGTCTAAGCACCAGGAGGAGAGACGTGTTTCTAACACGGCCATTCTTTCCTTGTTTACTTTTACTGGTGGGTCAGGAGGAACATAAGGTAGCTGCGGTTCGCCTTTCATTCTCGCGCTCACTCTGCACAGCGTCAAGGAACCCGAGCTGATGATGTGTGATTGTCTGCGCGAACAAGTTGCGCGGCGGTATGCAAATATAGATTGACAGACAGGAAGGACATCCTATCATTACATTCGGACCGAATGCAATGATTGGTCGATCATTTTTTAGTCCTGTCCCTTCCACAGAATATATATATATATATATATATATATATATATATATATATATATATATATATATATATATATATTTTTACATTTAGACCACTTAAATTATTGATTGCTATCAGGATGTGAAGAGACTTTCAACTAGTATAACAAAAAAATGTTTCTGGAAAAGATTGCACGCCCTAGCTTTAAGCTTAGTCGACAGCATTTGTGGCATAATCTTGATTACCACAAATAAATTTAGACTTGTGTATTGAACCTGGAATATTATTTTAACAACAACCACACATCAGGGGATTAAAAACACATCAGACTGTTCATCAGGATTTGCGAGTCATCTTTCCTACATCTTGTATCATTGTGATCTCTACAAGTAATTTTTTTAAATAATTCCTCAAATCAATTAATGTCCATTTATTTATTTGGCAAGTAGTGTTGTAATAAGTGGGATAATGAGCAGTCAGACAATAATTTTCGCAAAATAAATACCAATAGAACTGAGGTAAACTGGAGGTGGAATTCAGCTGTTTCTAGATCCTCAGCAATTTCTTTCTTCTCATATAACATAATTTAATGCAAATCAATATTTCATGTCCATATATTTATTTAGTAGGTAGCTGTGTAATAAGTGAGATAATGTACAGTCAGCTGGGCATTAAATCGCAAAATAAACCCCTTCAGGGTGATACAAAATCTTAATTTGTGATAACGATCAGCTGACTGTATGTTATCCCTTACATAATTACTCGATTTTGGCCTGTTCGTCATACAAGGCTATCGTATGGTTTCAAAAGACTTTGAATACAACACACAAGTCATATGGACTACGTATATGGTACTTTTATGGTGTTACTATGTTGTACAGAAGTTGTCACTGTATGAAAGAGAGAATTTGTTCATACATTAAGATTTAACAAAAAGATCCACAGAATTTTCATATAGGTTTGGAACATTGGGTTTGGGTGAGTAAATAAATACAATTTTCATTTTGAAGTAAATCATTTAAGTATAGAATCCCGTTACTTCCCGTTTTTTAAAAATCACGAGCACACAGTATGCTATTGGTTCAAAAACACATAATTTTCGCCGTTCCTCACACAGTGCTACATTATGACATCTTAACACTTTTACTATAGCGCATTTCATAGTTTAACTGATAGAGCAGTGCACTTACGATGCAAAGTATCGGATCCTGTTCACGAGTCCTGAAGAGCACGCTAGTCAACACGCAAGTCAAAAGTCTCATAGTAGCACCGCAAAATTACAGGTTTCCTTCAGCAATTGCATTTTTTATGTCACGTCTGCTTTTATGAGACTATCGGTTAGGTTTAGGTTGAAGGTTTAGGGTAGGGAGGTAGGTTTCGTTGATTTAAAACATCGATAGAGCACTAACTGTAAACACCATCTGTTTGAGAGAAAAATTAACATTTCACCTCAAAACTGCCACGATACGTGTAAGGAACCACGTAATATTTCGCAAAAATGTCACCAGTCATTTTTATGATAACAGGCTGTTTAAGTTAACCTGTAAAAGGTCAAGATGTACAGTTGAACTAAAGTAGAAACATTAGTGGTGGACACCATGCTGGTAAAATTGCATTAGATCACAGTTTTTCTTTTATTTTCTCTCATGTACAATCTTTAAATATAATATAGCAAAGTCACCTCAACCCATCAGAAAACACACCAAAGGAAAAAAAAAAAAAAAAAAAAAAAAAAGACCATCCATAGACCTCACAAAATCCTCAAATTCCAAAACCTGGACTAGAATTACATAGAGATATTTAAGGACTAGACTCCATTTTTGACCCAGAAACAGGCTTTTACCAGCTTATACTTGCCAACAGGTCTTAAAAATTGGTTTCAGAATTTACATAAAGCACAACATCTGAACACAACAACCTGTTTAAAGTTGACCACGGCAGTCTACCAGTGACTTCTCAGCAGGTTAGCATGGAGCTGTGCATATTCCTCCACAGTCTCATGGTCTGCTGAGGGTTGCGTTTGTGCACCAGGAGCAAGTCTTGGTGTACACATGCATTCTCCCGATCCTGTTCCCGAATGTCAAATGTCTTGAAACCACTGTGTATCGCTGAACTGATTCCAAGTGCTTTGAAGCACATCCCTGTGTAGACATCATCAATAGGGAAGAAGGGTATGTAGAAGGAAACATGGTAAAGAGATGGGATTAAGTTGCCAGAAAAGAGAAATCCACCACCACCAGCATAAGGAGGGTAAGGACCTTCATAGAACGATTGAGGAACATAATATTTGATTTTAGGGTCTCGTAAGGGGCTGGCTTCCGCAATGATTTGCCCAGTGTACAAAGATGAGGCCTGTGTGGGGTCTAGAGACTGTAGATGATTCAGTATTGATTGAGTGTTGGCAAAAACATCATCATCGCCCTTAAAAATGAAAGAAACAGAAGGACAGCGATCAAGCATCCATTTGAAGAACACGTGCTCCTTGAGAGTCAGGTTCAAAAAGGAGTCCTGAAAATCCCAAACAAGAAGGTCTTGAAACTGCTGAGCCTCCAACGAAACCAGTTTGTCAAGACTGGGATCATCCACAGATGATCGACCCAACAGAAAGACCGTTCGCACCTGCACCCCATTATCATATGACCCTTCTCTTCCCCAGGTCTCTCGAATGGCTTGACGCCTCTCAAAGTGCTTCGGGGTGGATTTAATTGCAAAGAGAAGGAAAATTCGATCCTTTTCCTTCTCCAACACACACTTGCTATGCTGATCGATAAGAATTGGTGGATCTCGACATTCCATGCCTTTAAGGAAGTCCCTGTAGAGTAGGGGGTATGACTGAACATCCTGAATGTTTGTTTGCAGTAACTCGAAACTCTCAGGCCGACAGCGAAACCTGCTGCGCGGGTCCTTGTGGGTTTGATTTTCAGCGATGTCGAAATGCCTGAGAAGAGAATGAAGTTTTCTGTTCCAGAAAGCACCATTTTTTGGAATGTCCTTTCTGAAGTCCTCAGAAATAGTGAGTGGTGGAAGTTTATTTGGTGTCACACTTTTGTATATCTTTCTGACAGTGGTGGATTTTTGAGGGGTGGCTGTTTTCACTGATGACATTTCAGTCAAGTCTCTTTGAGAGTGTGTCATATCCTTTAGCTTGGAATAGAATATGACAAGGCAAAGGCTGCTAGCTAACGCTACAAGGAAGAACTTTGTATACTTTATTCTCATTTTAAAGCAATTCTGTGTTAACAGTAGCTCAAACTTGAGACACGAAAGGATGTTGGCCTACACAGGAAATGGTGGGGGGAGTCCACACAACAGAAATAACTTGTGTTGAAGTACCACTCAGTCTCTCTGTTCGTCAGTGGGGAACAATGTTTGCTGATGTTGTTTTTTTTTTTATAGTCAAGACCAACACGTCCTCTGACAATTATTTGCTTCTTCCTTTTTGTAGAAAAATAACTCCAAATTGAATTCAGGGTCTTGAATACTGCATCATCGTTTATGTTCAGCTGTGTGCCTAGAGGACACAAAGAAACAAATGCAAGTGAGATCAATGGAACATGACAGACAATTATAGTTTGTAAAATGGTACAAAACTGAGGACAAAAAGTTTAGATGCTAACTACTAGTCTGAGGTCTTCACGGGTCCACTTGGATCCGAAAACCCGAGGTCCAACATGAGACCCACGCAGGTTCGGGTCCTAAACTTTGACGAGTACCTTGGACAAGGTTTGGGACTGATATTAGTAGCCTCGGGTAATTTTAAATAAATGCGTTTCTACCGAATGGACCCGAGAAGACCCGAATTCTTTTAAAATATGCCAACTTTCCTTTATTCGTTTCAGCCTTTTAACATTATTTTATTATTTAAAACAAATACATATGAAATATTTCAGACAATTATTGGTGCCAAAATCATTAGTGGTCATCAACTGCTGGATTACATCCCAAAAATAAGTCACAGGTCTGTTTTGATTGAATAGTGGACAGTAGTGAACAACAATGCTAAATAAAAATAATAAAAAGTATCGATATAATTGTGCATAGTTAGTATAGCAAAATAAATATGCTTTTTACAAAGGGAGAAGGGTTAATCCATCTCAAGTGTTCCAACATAGGTTGCTTGACCATTTTTAATTTTCCCAATTCATTTTTTGAGTGATTACTTCCATGTATTGGTATTGCAAAACCACATTTTTATTTTACATGGTTTAACCACGGCACCATCTTTGTATCATGTACAAAGTTTGTCTGTTTATTTGTTTTTAACGCCATGCCAGCTTTTATGGCTATTTCCATGGCGAGAAATGTGTAAGGAATTCTATAAAACGTTTTTAAAATCTTTTTTTCCTAAAAACTCTAAACTGCGTTCGGTTTGACTTAACTGAATAAAAAAGGTTTCTCACGGGGTTAAGACCAGTACAGTCTAATAAAACATGTTTCAGGGATAATGGATTCTGGCAGAAGGTACATGTTGGTGAATCTTCTCCCAATATTAAAAACTTGCGTCATCCTGGAGTGACCTATTCGACAGCAGGTGTAGACGATCTGGTCCCAGCGATTTGAAAACAGAGAGGAACTTCTTTTGCCAACAATAGGGCTGATTTCATGGAGTTTGTTCATGGTGCATTGATCCCACTCAGTTTGCCATTTGTTTTTAATATATTAATTTATTATGGTTTTTAGGTCAGTGGGAGGTATTGGACTCTTCTTGAAATCCACTGATAAGGCCTCTTTTGCAGCAGTGCCTGCTTCCTCATTTCCTGGGATCCCACAGTGTCCAGGTACCCAGCAGAAGCAGATATTTAAATTTTGGGCCTCCAAATCCAGCAGCTTGCATAGAATATTTTCAAGCATTGGGTGATAATTTTTTAAAGATGACATTGCCTGAAGATATGATTTTGAATCTGAAATTATCAGAAAGTTTCTCTGCTGCATAGTCTTTATGATGTCCAGTGCTAAGATTTGCCTCTGCTGTAAAAACTGAGCTGTGATTAGGGATGGATATTCCTTTTTTTTGATGGTTGATCACGAATGCAGATGATACATGATCCTCAGATTTTGATCCAACTGTATATATAGGGATATGTGATGGAAATATTTCTCTAATGAAAAGGAGTTGTTGTTGAAAGTAATTTGGGTGGGTTTCAGATTTTTTGTTTCTTGTTAAGAAATAATTATTTTTGGTTTTTTAAAGTTCCAGGGGGTAATTGTACTGAAGTGTGTCTGATCCAGTATGCTCAGATCAACTTTGAGATTTAGTAAATGTGGTTTGATCCGTAGTCCAAAAGGATGGATATGTCTTGATTTTTGTTCGTATAGGCTTGACAAAGGGGTTGAGAAAACAGGATGGTAGGCTGGGTTTTCTTTGTTGGTCTCAAGCTTTGTTGTATACTGTAGGGCTAGTTTGAGGTGTCTGTTCTCCAGAGAAAGTTCATTTGCTTCTACATGCAAACTTTGAATTGCCGATGTCCTAAAGGCCCCTAAAGCCAGACGTATGCCTTGATGATGTACTGTGTCCAAGAGTCGGATATATGATTTCCTGGCTGATCCATACACTATACTTCCATAATCCAGGTGTGATCGAATTAGTGCTCTGTAGAGATTTAAAAGAACTGAACTTTCTGCACCCCATTTTGTTTTAGCTAAAACCTTTCAAATGTTCAAGGCTTTAAGACATTTATCTTTTAAAATTTTTATGTGAGGGATAAAATTCGCTGTGGTTAAACCATGTAAAATAAAATAAAGCAGGTAGTTTTGCAATACCAATACATAGAGGTAATCTTTTTTTATTTATTTTTTAATTGTCCAGCAACCATCTATACAATTATTGAACCACTTCAGATAGACTGACCCAGAAAATACTTCCATATCTTTTGTTGTTGATGTCTAAGGCCATAAAATTACACTTCTGTTGTTTATGCACTTAACCTAATAGACTGAATAGGAATATTTTTTTGAGATACGGGGCTTTAAAGTTGTGTAAAAACAGCAAGGGCAATTTTAGACCTGCAACTCATTTGATTTGTCTGAAACAGGCTAAAATTTTTCATTTTCTTCTTGGTTTGGTTCGGTTCGCTTAGGGCTGCACAATAATGGTTAAAATGATGATCATGATTATTTTCCTTAAAATTGTAATCATGATTATTAAATCACAATTATTCTGTCATTTCAGAATTGTTTTTATATTTCAGGGCTGCACGATTTGGAAAAAAAAAAGACAGTTGCCACTGCTTCGATATCGATTCCAAGATAAATAAAATTACATTAAACGGTAGCTCTCACGCTGAACAAGGTTAAAACTACAAACAAGTAAATTATTACTTTTGACCAAAATTGTCTGCCATTATAAAAGTTACTTTGTAGGGGCTCACACTCGAGTCCTCTTTAAAAGTTTA
Source organism: Myxocyprinus asiaticus (assembly GCF_019703515.2). NCBI lineage: Eukaryota > Metazoa > Chordata > Actinopteri > Cypriniformes > Catostomidae > Myxocyprinus > Myxocyprinus asiaticus. The sequence goes on from NC_059361.1 coordinate 35,492,912, forward strand.
GGTTTTTTTAATAATAATAATAATAATAATAATTATTATTATTATTATTATTATTATTTCAATATACAATAGCACGCAGCATTGCTATACTGTTTAAAGCCTTATTTTGGTGGAAAACTGAAAAGGTTTTATGGTGAAATGCTCTTATCTCATCCTCGGTCAACCCCTCAAATACAATACACTTCAAATGTGAGTAAACCTGCTCTTAGACTTATTTGCCCTGCAAACTTTTTGTGGGACGGTACTTGAGCAATAGGCAGCCGCCCTGGGCTCCAACATGCCCGTGCAGACCACGTTACAGAGTGAATATTCAAAAACCGCTGTAAGGTAAATCCAATACAATGGTTTTTATTTTGAAAAACTGAAATGACTTTTATTTTAAATTACTTTCACATCGTAGTGCAATTCCATATGTTCACATTAAGGCCGTACCTCTCGTGGAGCTCATTATTTGACATACAAATCATAATATTGGTGACAACCAAAGACAAAATATTAAGTATAAGATGAGCTCTGAATAATCACAAAATTACAAATAACTGAAAGTTACAACAAATACAATAACAGCAGCGTATATAAAATATGCAAACAGTAAAGCTATGAGCAGTACATAGTCATTTGCATAATTTATTCATACCACAATGCATTACTGGGAGCTGAAGTGCAGCTTGCTGAATATTGCTCACGTCTGACAAAAATGCAGAAAATAAGTGGTGAAAATTATTAATTTGTGGCTATTTGAGACTTTGAGGCTTACTTTGTTTAAAGGAAAACAGCACTTTTTTTTCAAGGCATAGGGCTAGTGAGGGTAGAGTCACATGGGGTAACCTCCTCGTGGTTGCGATTAGTGGTTCTCGCTCTCGGTGGGGCACGTGGCGAGTTGTGCGTGGATGCCGCGGAGAACAGCATAAAGCCTCCACACGCACTCTCTCCGCAGTAACGCACTCAACAAGCCACGTGATAAGATGCGCGGATTGACGGTCTCAGACGTGGAGGCAACTGAGATTCGTCCTCCTCCACCCAGATTGTCACTATGCCACCACGAGGACTTAGAGCACATTCGGAATTGGGTATTCCAAATTGGGGAGAAAATCGTTTATCATAAACAGCAAACAACTTGAGCGTGTAGCACTGTTTTTCCCCTCCTATCTACATAGTGCAAAGGTGCATTTTTGTTTATTTTATTTTTTTCTCCAAATTTGTAATGCCCAATTCCCAATGTGCTTTTAAGTCCTCGTGGTCGCGTAGTGATTTGCCTCAGTCCGGGTGGCGGAGGAGGAATCCCAGTTGCTTCAGTCAACCCACGCATCTTATCACGTGGCTTGTTGAGCGTGTTGCCACGGAGACATAGTGCATGTGGAGGCTTCACGCTATCCATCGCGTCAACCACGCTCAACTCACCATGCGCCCCACCGAGAACGAACCACATTATAGCGATCACGAGGAGGTTACCCCATGTGACTCTACCCTCCTTAGCAACTGGGCCAATTTGGTTGCTTAGGAGACCTGGCTGGAGTCACTCAGCATGCCCTGGGATTCCAACTAGCGAACTCCAGGGGTGATAGCCAGCGTCTTTGCCACTGAGCTACCCAGGCCCCATCCCCCGTGCAAAGGCGCGAGTGATTTTAACGGTCACGGAAAGTCGGTTGAGCTGAAAGCTTGAGGGCGACGTTACCCTGGTAAGAAAGATATAATTAATTTGTTGCTTAATTTTGCTATTTTTATTTATTTTGGCCTAACTCCTTGTCATTTATGACTTACACATTTCAGCAAGCACAAAGAATAAATGTCGACAAAATGTTTTTGTCCAGGCCTGCAATAGTCTCTGCCAGAAAACATCCAGAAAACACAGGAAAAACGAAACAAGTTTCCAGGAGCACATTACAGCATTGAACTGACAGATCATTAATCAAGCTCTATTCAAACATGTGAATATGTAAAATGTACAAATTCAAAGAGAGGAAGTGATGGAAATGTTTTTAAGTATTTGGTGTTTGTAGTTTTGTCATGTACAAAAATATATTATATATATATATATATATATATATATATATATATATATAGAAAATGGGTTTTAGCAAAGGCCTTCACCCACTCAGAGCACTTCTGAAGTTCTGGACATCAATGTCATCAGAGCCATGAGAAGTGGATGTCAGAGGGGACATTTGACTTCAAAACAATGACATAAACAATGTTATATAAGGTACATATTTTCTATTATTTCTCATTATTTTGCATTGCATCAAGGCTTTTATGACACTAAATAATGGCTAATTTCTGTTTGCAGTGGCTCTGGAGTGCAGCATTACTTATTTCTTCATACAACGCTCCTATTCATGTAAGTTTTAAAATGTAATTTAGAGAGATACCAGTTTCTTTTTTATTATTACTCTGCATACTGACAGCAGGTCTATTAAATGTTTCACATACTTCATCAGCACATCATCCTCAACCTAATCTTTCATGTGGTGTCCAGACCCCTCAGAGTCAGCATCAAACTGATGACATGGAGATGACTGAAGTGAAGTTTTGTTTAATTTGTTGTATCCAAAACACCTCACTCAGTTTGTCAGACCAGTTTGCCCCAGTGCTAAAATTGTTTAACAGCTTTTCATTGGCCATATGTTTTTATTTATATTCACTTAAGTTTTTTACTTGTTTATTAGTCTTACTTATGGTTATAATGTTAACTTACAGTTAATGTTTAATGTTTTTATTTAAAATTACAAAAATGCTTTATTTCCACTCTAAATGAAGCAATAAATAATTAAAATTATTTAGTATGATTTAGCATTCAAATGGACATTGGTTCTGAACAGTAGCAATACCCAGATAATTCTACATATTAATAAATTACATATTAATGCAAAATCATTGTATAATCAGGGATTTTTGTTTTGTTTTACCTGAAATCAAGTGATTTTCTAAAACAAAACATTCTAAATATTAAATATTAATAGACTAATGGCTGAAATTTAATTTTTTATTTTGAATTTCATTGTTGGAAGATTATAACATGAAAAAAAAATCTATAATGCTGTGCACATTAACTACTTTTTGAACAGCTGAGTGCCCTGGAGTAAAGAGTTTCATGGTCACTATAGATTTGTGATTGCGTGGTACACCAATTTCCCTCAACGTATCAATTCCCTTCACCTAATAGTGGTCTTGAACAAACTCTCAGGAATGCAAGTGAAGGCACTTGCAATTTCCTCGGGATGATAATTCATTAACCGACAGAACCATATGATACTAAAATGTATATGCAATTTTGTTTACTTATGCACGGGTCACCATTTGATGTCCAATGATAAATCTTGTTCCTAAAGCAAAACTAGCTGAGCACCACTGCGCTATTATTAATACTACTAGAGTTGCTTTTTTGTTTGCATACATATACTAGCACAAATTATTCCTGTATATTGATGTAAAATGAAATGCAACCTTTTAATTTATTGTGTTCCTGGTCTCAAGAGACTAATTAAAAGAACAAGCTCTAACCTGAAGTACAGCTTCACTCCCATGAGGACAGTGCATTAAGCACAAGCACAGAGTTTCGAGTATTGTTTATGTCACAGTTCTGCAAAACGTTGCAGTACAGATATAAATGCCGTGCATAAATAAACATTTTCCACAACTTAGAGAGTGCATTCTTAAACCTTGTGTTGATGCTCCTTAAAGGAATGTTCCAGGTTCAATACAATGCAAGTTAAGCTCAATCGACAGCATTTGTGGCATAATGTTGATTATAGTGCCCGACCGATATAAATATTCTTTATTTTAATGATCAGCAATTAACTTATACTAAACATACAGTACTGATGTTTATTTAGCTACTTATTGTATTTTTATTTATTCTTTATTTTCTCAGTGTTCATTTCTATATTTTGTTGATAATGTATAATAATAATATTAAATATTCTTTGATAAAAATATTTAAGAAAGCAGCCTTCTGAGTACCTTTGCATAGTCATATCAGTGCAAAATCAGTGAAAAATCCACATAGAAAAGGTCTGTTTTCATTCCAGATCAGAAATTAGTTATATCAGCCATCATATCGGTAATCAGTGAATTTTCCCTCTCTAAAATCGGTATCGGTCGGGCTCTAGTTGATTACCACAAAACATTATTTAGATTCATTCCTCATCTTTAAAATAGCAAAAATCGAGGTTACAGTGAGGAACAATGGAAGTGAATGGGGCCAATTTTTGGAGGGTTTAAACAGAAATATGAAGCTTATAATTCTATAAAAGCACGTACATTAAATCTATTAAAACTCATGTATTATTTGAGCTGTAAAGTTGTCTAAATCATCATTTTTACAGTTGTATTAGGGTTTGTTGACATTACATCATCATGGCAACAAAAACGTAAAAGTAAAGTTAAAGCCAATTTACACAGAAAAGGTTAGCAAGAGATTTTATCACACTAATATCAGTATAAGAAACAGTGAATATTTTAATGTTTACGGATTTACCCCATTCACTTCCATTGTAAGTGCCTCACTGGAACCCAGATATTTGCTATAATTTTTTGTGGTAATCATTCCTTTAAGGAAACAATTTTACATTCTGAGCTAGATTATAATATTTCAGGAGGGGTATTAGGAATGTGACTGATCTGGTGTGTGATTTAGAACTGTAACTGACTTGAAGAGCTAGTTTACCCGAAAATGGTATGCCTTCAGAACAAGGCATGAGTCACATTTTATGTCAGTTTATTAGACTTATGAATTATACTTTTGGTTCCTTTAGAGCTTGAAGAGGTGGTCACCATCCACTGCCATTGTATGACATCACTGAGCCATTTTTCCCCAAAATATCTCCCTTTTTGTACCGAAAAAGGACAAAAGTAGTATGGACCCCTTTCACACGTCCACATCCGCGAAGCAGAAGTTGTCATAGTTGGCTAAACTTGAATGGAGGTGAATGTGGGACCACAGCATATTTAATTTTTGCTTACCCGTTTGTTCCAACAGCAAAAACGAAAAAATAATAAACCAAAAAAATTAAAATTCAACGAGTACGCTTTCACAGTTTTGCAAAAGAAGATTAAAATCATACAACGCTGGATAACAACATTAAAAAGAGAGAAACAGGCCAAATTTTCTGTCACTCCCTCAGTAGCTGTGGTAACTTTCAAATTTATTTCAATACGAAGGACACTGTTATAAATGTACACTAAATAATTGTTAAATTGGAAATATAAAAGTTTACTACATTTACGTTGTTAAAGAAGGCGGAAACGCGTCACAGGTCCGTGAAAATGTTCAATTGTTTGAGAACAACACGAGGGTGAATAAATGAGTGATTTTACATTTTTTGGGGGTGAACTTTCCCTTTAAAGACACTGTGACCTTCCCTTCTAGCATTTTTTGTTTCAGCAAACCTTGTCCTCTCGTTTTAATCGTAATTGTCAACACACATTACGTTTATTAATTATAAACACACATTAAATTAGGCTGACTGTGTCTCAAAACCTAGAGAGCTGCTACTACAATTTGAGCAAAGAAATAAAAATGCTGTCTAGGTAGACAACTTACTAGGTGACAAGGGCAATGTACGCTTCTTTTCTGTAACATTCTCGACTGAAAACTTACAAAACATTCAAACACCTAAAAATGCCAGAAACACGGTTTATTTTTCCTGCAAACTCTGTCAATCTGGGTTTAGCCACAAGTGACATTAAAATGAACAACAACAAAAAAACGTATTCATCTGAACACTTTTCATGAGATATTAATTTAACACGGTTTTACAGAAGTAAAGACATACTCAACACACTGTATTCATATCCTCTGTGGTTACAATAACTGTCGTAACTACTGTTTTTGACAATCTTTTGGCATTAAAAATACGAGTTTGATTACCCATTTCAAAATGAAAGAAACGGTTTTAATTGAGATTCTTGTGTTGGCGGACAACTGCTATTCGAGGGTTTTAACAAAAAAACATAACATAACTTACCGTAGGAACGTTTATTACAATGCTTATTCCAAAGCGTGTAGACAAAAACGCCGCACACAACCTCACACTCTTTTCCATCAGCAACTATGACTGATTGATTGCTGTTCGTGTTGTCCAACCCGCTCACCTGTACGCTGAATCAAACTCATGCTTCACTGAAGCCCGACTCGTTCATTAGAACCGATTCCCCGGCGTTTGTACGTCACATGAACGTGAGAGAGACTTCAGTATTGGAGTTTCGTTTACTGTGTGATGGGTTTGCACATCGTAACATTTAACTCAAATATAAAAAGTGTGATAAACAACAGTAGCTCATTAAATATCTATTCTACTACATGAAAAAAAAAACTGGTAAATTGCTGCGCGTGCAGTGTGAATACTTAAATGAGCCGCGTCCGAATGAACCGCTTCTCAAACGAAACCGATTTCCGAGTGAAAAAAAAAAAACGTTTTTCAGCACGTCTTTTCTCACCTTCAAAGGACTTACATCACGCTGTCATGTGATTTTCACCCGTCTAGCCCACATCCCCATCATGCTAACAAATACATGACTGCCAGAGTATAAATTCCTAAAATAATATAGCCACAATTTACTGTCAACCGCCAGTACACTTCTATAAAGATATTTAGGAAATGTCACTGTATTGAGATACAAACTGGATCTCTATTTTCATTATTTGCACTGTGGTAAGGAAGTGGTTCTTTCGAGGAAACGACAAAATAAAAAAATAAAAAGTGAAGTTCTGACTGCTTTATTAAAACATCCTTTCATATATGGATGTGCATTGTGAACATACGCTTGTTTCTCATCTCAGGTGCTATTTTTTTTTTATTTTTTTTTTTTTTTAAGAGTTATGGTATTGCCACAGCTTAAATGTCAGTGAATATAACAAGGGTTATGGTTGGATATGCCTTTAATAAGAAACTAACCACTCTAGTAGGCCTGGAGTATTTCAGAGTTTAATTACAAAGAGGACCATGCATTCATTGCAAGACATGATGAATAATTAAGAATGAATTAAAAGCATTTCATAAACCAATCAGGAAAAATGTTAAGAGATGCTTAGCTCACCAGAAGTGTTCTAGATGTATCTTTTCAGTTCATTTGTTTGTTCTATTTAAAGTTGCTTCTTTTTTATTATTTTTTTAGGTGTTTAAGCACTTTTAATAAGAAAAATGTAGAATATTCCACCAAAAATGTGGACAAACGAGTTTCTCAAAAGGTTACTTAATCTGAAAGGTGAGTAGTTTGCATCCCTGAATGTTGCAACAAAGCAAGATTTCAATTATCCTCTTGATCATTTTTTCTTATAACTTAAAAAAAAAAAAAAAAAACACAAATGAGAACAGCATTTCTGAAATATTCCCCAAGGTTAATATATGCAGGAAACATCAAGCAAAAACGATGTAGCGATACAATGTGGTATTTCTGAAAAGAATACAAACTTAAGCCTTTACTAAAGAGTATAACAGAATGAACAAAGGCTTTTTGTGCACAGTAAAACAGGCGCTCTGTTTCAGCCAGAGCACAAGGCACTGGCTCCTCTTCTGAAGCTTGGTGTGCACAGCACCCCGTTTTATTACTGGTTGCTGGTTTCAGTTTCCATGCGATACTCCCTCAGATCCCATTTAAAACAACCAGCCTTTCTGTGCTGTGTACTTTGAGGTCTGGCGGTATGACCGTGTCCATGACTGAGCAGCATGCCATGTCGTAAGAGAGATGAAGCACAGAAATCACTGGGATAGTTAACCAAAAATGACACATCTGTCATTATTTACTCTCACTTTTTTAGTTCACTTTCATTACGACTGAGGTTAACACTCCCCCCTAACATCTACTTTTGTGTTCCGTGGATGAAAGACAGTTGCTTGGAATGTAACTAAATGAGGGTGAGTAAATGATGACAGATTTTTTTATTTTTGGGTGACCAATCCCTTTAAGGCACTGAGAGAAAGTTGGTGATAGTCGACCATCGTACTGAAGTCATGGAGGGTCATGGTGTTAAAGGCACGGATGAGCGTAAAGGACAGAAGTAGGGCCAGAGGACAGGAAGAAGGTCTTAGCGAAGGTCACTTTCATCTTCTTGTATGGTTTTCTTGATACGAAGCAACATGGTGGTGAGCCACTGATCCAGTCGAGAGATGGTGTCATATTCCTTCACCTGAAATATGGAGAGAATGGATAACATGAGTGAAACTGATGAAAAAAGGGTGTGTTAAAAACTCTTTTATTCCTACAAAGCCTGTATTGTTAGGATAATCAAAGGGTTTGTGTGATTTTCTCCCCAATTTGGAATGCCCTATTCCCAAAGCGCTCTAAGTCCTCGTGGTGGCGTAGTGACTCGCCTCAATCTGGGTGGCGGAGAACGAATCTCAGTTGCCTCCACGTTTGAGACGTCAATTTGCGCATTTTATCATGTGGCTTGTTCAGCACGTTACCACGGAGACCTAGCACGTGTGGAGGTTTCATGCTATTCTCCACAGCATCCACGCACAGCTCACCACGCACCCCACCGAGAGCGAGAACCACGAGGGGGTTAACCTAACGTGACTCTACCCACCCCAGCAACCAGGCCAGTTGGTTGCTTAGGAAGCCTGACTGGAGTCATTCAGCACACCCTGGATTCAAACTTGCTTGGTAGTCAGCACCTTTACTTGCTGAGCTACCCAGGCCCCCATGTTTGTCATTACTGACTTAAAAGATACACCAATAGTGGATTTTGCCGGCCAATAGTTTTTGAAAATCAATTTAATAATGTAAAAAAAAAATGTAAATAAAAATTTGTTTTTCCTAACTATAACATACACAGACATAGAGGCGACATGAGTCCAAAATAAATAAAATCCCAGATGCAGTTTACTATGCAAACAAAATCCCAATAATATCTAGAAAAAAATGACAATTTGTTATGCATTTCAACTTTTAATATATATATATATATATATATATATATATATTTACCAAATTAAGCTTTTTATAGATATTATTCAATATATATATAGAATACATATACACATATACATACACACATATATACATACACATCCTTAATCTGGCGAATAATGTCTATAAAAAGCTTAATTTTTTGGTAAATATTTCAATTCTATATATATATATTTGCATGGACAACGAAAAAGCTTCAAAGCCAAAAGCTTTGGCATAGTTACTGTATTTTGCCTTTGTAGATTAGTGTAGGTCAACTTGTTTCTATTTAATAAGTGCTACAATGTGGGCTATTCAGTTGAGTTCAAAAGATCAGTAAACACAACAAAAGGTTGAGTGCACATGAGAAATAGGGGATCTTCTTACAGCATCAGTATATGCATCCACATTCTGTTCTTCAAAGGCCTCTAAAAGTTTCTGAAAAAAGAAAGAACATTTTAAGCACATAATTAATCTGATATCCTATTTTTGGGAATGCTTCATCAGGTAACAATTTTACAAAGAAATAATAAAAATTCGAAATAAAATTAATAAATGTAACTATTGAAAAACAAAAACAGAAACCTTTATACAATTATTTGTGCTCCGAGTATTATAAAGGCGTCAATACGTTTTTCAGCTGACTGTTAAGTTATTTTTAAAGAGTAATTTGCCATTTTTGTTGCTGTGGCTATATTGAAGGAACTTGCTGAGAGCCAACCGTACCTTCACCAGTTTGCACTCGCGTGAATCTGAAAAGGCTGGAAACATTTCCTCATACTTCTGGAGGGCAAGCTACAGGTGGGACATCAAAACATAAGGAATATGAGAGGGAACTCCAAAAGGCACATCTGATAGTTTGTTGGAAGGAATGCATTGTGGGTGGGGTGTTGTATACCTTAGCATTAAGCATGTCCACACAGAAGTGGCAGAGAGCTGCCTTAAAGAAATAGTCCTTTGCACTGTATTTCAGCAGAGTGCTATCCATTGCATGCGTTGCAACCTAAAAAAACATCACCACAAATACAAAGAGATTTGCTGAATAGTGTAATCTGCATTTTGCTATGAGCATAAAGAAACCGAAAAATACACTGGGACAGTGAAATAACATTTTGAATAAGACTAAAGAGCTGTGACGCTGACTACCACCCCTGGAGTGGCGAGTTTGAATCCAGGGTGTGCTGAGTGACTCCAGCCAGGCTTCCTAAGCAACCAAATTGGCCCAGTTGCTAGGGTGAGTAGAGTCACATTGTGTTAACCTCCTAGTGGTCGCTGTAATGTTGTTCACTCTCGGTGGAGCATGTGGAGAGTTGTGTGTGGATGCCGTGGAGAATAGCGCGAAGCCTCCACACGTGCTATGTCTCTGCGGTAACGCGCTCAACAAGCCACGTGATAAGATGCGCAGACTGATGGTCTCAGACGCGGAGGCAACTGAGATTTGTCCTCCGCCACCCGGACTGAGGCGAGTCACTACACCACCACGAGGACTTAGAGCGCATGGGAATTGGGCATACCAAATTGGGGAGAAAATCACAAAAAAAAAAAAAAAAAAGACTAAAGAGATGTCCAAATAATTTGTTTGTATTTAAATCATGTATCATCTCATTTGTTTGTTAGATAATGAGATGCTGTAATGATAACCGAACAAAGCCTTTGAGGAAAAATGCATGTGTAATAACAGAACATTGCTATTTTTTTTGTGTTATAAATGTAATTACTCTCTTTAAGGTGAAAGATACAATAAAATATACTATATATGGTCTCTCAAAATTGTTACTTTAACACTTTCAGAAAAAATCATCAAAATATTAATAACTACAGTCTTGACCAACACAAAATAGGTATCGTTTTAAAGTTTAGAAGCTGTACTTTACAATGTATGCAGGCATTATGACCAAAACTGAACAAGTGCTTTGAAATGTGCAGACAAATCAGAAGTGTTCTGTTTTGATAATTTATAAATAATTTTGCACTGTACATATTACTGTAATTCATAAAAATATTGTGTCATTAGTCACTGGAAAGCTCTCAAAGAGTAGAATACAACCAGCCTATTTGTTTTACTTAAAATTCTTCTAAAAATAAAGCAAGTAATAGGTAAGTATATGTCTTTGACATTTATGTTTCATGTGAACAGGTGTTGCTTACATGCCATGCTTTCTCTTATAACTTCACTAAAAATAAACAGAACATAAAATATCATACCATTACTTAGAGAAGGTGATTTTCTTTAAAACGAGCCCACACACAAGGTAATTGGATGCAAAAATCATTAGATAATTGACACAAAGCAAAACTAGCTGAAAACGCGTTAGCTTTCCTGGATCAGATGACATCATCGGAAATAATGTAGCATCATGGAACGCTAAACCAATCGGATTGGGTTCAGATCGGTGCAAAAATCATCCATATTTGGGCAGAGAGACATGTGACTGGTGACTGTTACACATGGCCACCAGAAGATGGCACCAAGTACATGACTCAATGATGACTCAAATGAAACTCATTCTGTGAAATCTAATTTTTAAAATCATGTATTCATGCTATGCAAACCTTTAGTCCTTGTTTTGTTTGCATGTGTTATTATTTCTTATGTTTTATTTTTTTGGAGAGGCTTTTGGACACTTGGAGACGTTTTTGGACACTAGGATAAATTATTTTTTCACGCTATAACTTTTGATTGCTTTGATGTATCAACACAAAATTTTACTCAGTTACAGTTGACATGACTGGGAACAAAACAGAAGCAGTTTTTCTGAGCTACCTTATTTACAACCAGAGATACTGTATATTATGTCAAATAAAGAAATAAGAACAAAAAGTACATTTTTGTGATTTTTTCAGCAGTTTCTTAGACTGAGAGGCTCAGAATTTATCATAATCTGTATCATTAAAAAATCTGAAAAGTTTTCACTACAATAATAACAAACACTTGACCCTTGGTTTTTTTATTGTCAAGTTATAAGCCTTTAATTTTGGGTATGCCACTGAAACAGGAAATCTTTAAAAACACCATCTGAGCTTAAAGGTTTAAAATAATATTCCGGGTTCAATACAAGTTAAGCTCAATCGACAGCATTTGTGGCATAATGTTGATTACCACAAAAATGTATTTTGACTTGTCTCTCCTTTTCTTAAAAAAATTAATTATATATATATATATATATGGGTTACAGGGAGGCACTTACAATGGAAGTGACAATACATAAACGTGTGTTAACATGATTTTAGTATGATAAAATCACTAAACCTTTTCTGTGTAAATACTACAACTTTGTTGTCATGATGACTTAACGCCGGTAAACCCTGTAATCTGGTAAACACCGTAATGTTGGTAAACCCCAGATTTTTATCACATTAAAAACACGTTACCCTGTATAATTTTTATGTTTTGTGGCTATATTTTTGAAACTGTGTATTTTAATGTTTATGGACTGGCCCCAATCACTTCCAATGTAAGTGCTCTGCTGTTCTTTTTTAAATAAACAAGGGACGCAAAAGAGGAAGAAAAAATTAATAAATATATTTTTTGTACTTATCAATATTATGCCACAAATGCTGTTGATTAAGCTTAACTTCTATTGAACCCAGAATATTCCTTTAATTTACATATCTGAAACTTAAAAATGTTAACTATACAGTATATTTGTAAATAGAGGCTAAATATGAATGAGCAAACATTTCTGATCTCATTTCAGATTAAACAATTCTGCAGCCTGTTGCAAGAAACTATTAAATTAAGAGAGCCTTTAGTGACAACAGCCTTACAATTCTAACAATAGGGTTGGGGGTTTTTTTTCATATCACATGGGATATTCTTGAATAGGATCAGGTGTACTGAAACTGAACAAAACCAGACTGATGTTTTTTGTTTACCTGTTCATAGATCTCAATTGCTTTGGGGTACTGCTCCAGTTGAGCTGCATAGGTGGAGACTTTGAGCAGACACTTGTTGGCTGAACTTTGGCATGAGAGACAGAAGGAATGGATTATCAAACTTTTCACAAAGCGAGAGTATGACTGATACAGACACGGAAAACAATTCCAAAAAGGACCTTGAGAAAATCAATAAAAGGAGTCATGTGACAAATACTGCCTTCAGGACCCTTCACCCACAACCGGAAATATGAGATAGTGGGCAAAGGTTTGTCTTCAGATAAAATGATTTCTATGCATCATATCCTGATATGAGTTGTAATCTATACACTGGCAAAAATGGGAAATTATAAGTAACACATTTCATACTATTTAGCATCATTTATGAAAAATAAACACTGAGCAATAGGAGTGACACTAACCATAAAGATTCCCTTACCTGGTGGACTCCTCGCCTTTATAATAGTCTGCTGCCTGTTCATAGTGGGCTATGGCCTACAAAAAAATTCAAAGTACAATAATTACATCCCCTCAGATAAATGTAAAGGATTACAGATCCTGATTTTCAGTAGAAAATTAATCAATGTGACAAAACAAATGGCTGACCTTGTCAATGTCAACCAGTTCACTCTCATATATCTCGGCAATGGTGACGTGGTGTTTTGCTGCGATTGTGAATCGACCCTACAACAAAAGACATACACATCTGTATGATCAATATTTAAGTCCTGTTTAATATAAATATCCACTTTCACTTTTATTATCACCTTCTTCTTCTTTTATTTTTGGGGACTCGCATTATTTGTGCATATCACCACCTACTGGGCAGGGAGGAGAATTTAGTGTAAAAAAGGACTTAAATATTGATCTTTTTCTCACCCACACCTATCATATCGCTTCTGAAGACATGGATTTTTTTTTTTTTGGGGGGGGGATTTTTCCCCTTTTTCTCCCAATTTGGACTGCCCAATTCCCAATGCGCTCTAAGTCCTCGTGGTCGCATAGTGATTCGCCTCAGTCCGGGTGGCGGAGGACAAATCCCAGTTGCCTCCGCGTCTGAGACAGTCAACCCGCGCATCTTATCACGTGGCTTGTTAAGCGCGTTGCCACGGAGACATAGCGCGTGTGGAGGCTTCACGCCATCCACCGCAGCAACCACGCTCAATTCACCATGCGCCCCACCGAGAACAAACCACATTATAGCAACCACGAGGAGGTTACCCCATGTGACTCTACCCTCCCTAGCAACTGGGCCAATTTTGGTTGCTTACGAGACCTGGCTGGAGTCACTCAGCGAACTAGCGAACTCCAGGGGTGGTAGCCAGCGTATTTTACCACTGAGCTACCCAGGCCCCTCTGAAGACATGGATTTAACCACTGGAGTCATATGGAATATTTTTTTTATCTTTATGTGCTTTTTGGAGCTTCAAAGTTCTAGCCACCATTCACTTGTATTGTATGGACCTACAGAGCTGAAATATTCTTCTAAAAAAATTTTTTTCAGCAGAAGAAAGATAGTCATACGCATCTGGGATGGCATGAGGGTGAGTAAATGATGAGAAAACTTTCATAGTTGTGTGAACTATTCCTTTAATACAAAGATTTTATAAAATCAGGGATAGTTTATTAAAAAATTTAAACTGACTGATGAATGAATAATGATGAAAAACACAACTGTATGGCTTTAGAGGACTAGTGCATGCGTTGAACTTTTACTTTACTACTTTAAGTTCTTTTTGAGGCTTGACACAGCCCTAGTTATTATTCACTTTTGGTTAACGAAGGGAAAAAGATGCCTAGACTTTCCGCTAGATGATGACAGAATTTTCATTTTTGGGTTCTAAAAAATTAAAATTCTGTCATTATTTACTCACCCTAATATCTCTCAAACCGGTATGCCATTCTTTTTTCTGCAGAACACAAATGGGGATGTCAGGCAGAATAATAGGGACTGAAAGCCTCAGTCACCATGCACTCTCATTGCATGGAAAAAGAGCAGCATAAGCATTTTTCAAAATTTCTCCTCGTGTTCCGCAGAAGAAAGAATGCCATACGGATTGGAAAGTGAATACAGAATTGTCATTTTTGGGCAAGCTAACCCTTTATAATTATTATTTGAATGCTGACTCAATTCAACCTGCAGTGAAAACACATGCTTTGTGTTGCAGTGACCCCTGGTGGTGTATTGAGTTACTTGCAATGTGTCTTATGAATGATATCTATGAATTTCCCAATTCACAATTTTTTGGGTTTTCACTACATAGCTTGCTTAAAGGATGAAGGACACTTTTATTTTGCACCAAAAATGTATCTAAAATATCAACCCCTGTAAAGACTCCCTGTAGGATTTACAGCTGTCAGAAAGACTCTTACCATGTCTGTATAGATCTCAATGGCTCTGTTCAGGCAGTTTATGGCCTCTGCAGAAAGAATGAGAGACAACTGACAAAGGTAAATGACCCTTTACAGTTTTCCACTGACTTCTTTGAAAGCTCCATATAGAGAGCAAGATAATTATTTACTCCAAGCAAAAGAGGGCTTTTTTAGCCCACAAAAACTGAGATGTAAAGTTTTAAGGATAAATACCTTGAGGATCAGATTTTTTAAAGGCATTGCCGGCATCAATGAAGTTTGTGGCTGCATCATGTTTACTCTGCATCTGCAGGTGTAGAAGGGCTGCCTGGGAGAAGGCGTTACCTGCAGCTACAAGTAAAAAATGCAAATATTAAACAGGCACATATGTACTGTAAGCTTTAACAAAAAAACCTCTTTTCCATTTAGAATTCAATGCATTTTAAAGAACGAGGACAGATACACAGAAGTAACCTGTAGATTAGTTAATATGATGTTTATATTGAATGCATGATGCATTGATGTCTTTACCACTCCAGTTTTTGGCCATCTTGAACATGTTTGCTGCTCTTCCATACATGTCACAGGCATCCTCCATCTTTGAAGATCCCCTGGTCAAATATCAGACTTTCAGAATGCTGAACTCATTTCACAACACTCTGAAGCTCGTGAGTTTAACCCGACACTTATGACTGGAGTGGATGTCAGCTGACTACAAGCAAACTCTCTGTTATTATGACACACGGTCTTCTTATCTGACAATATGATCTATTCTGTTTTATGAATGAGCATTACACTGGATTACAAGACTAGAAATCAGATAATACTGTGAGGGCTGTTAAACCTGTAAGATTTATGCTGACACATCAGCTATACTGAGATTTACAATAAAATTAACATTTACTCGAACTACATTACGAACTCGCACCTAAAAACGAGGTGAAATTAAACTTCCAGACATTTAACATTATCGGTGTCTTCATACTTCACGTCCTATCAATCTCATATGGCAGAAAACGAGTGTTTTTAGACTGACTGTCACGTATATAAACTTCTACGGCTAACTGGTTAGCATGCTGACTGTGTGTCTATCCCGGCTGGCCTGTCAGCAGCCTGAAAAAAAGATATAAAACAAACCCAAACAGAGAGCCGAAGAACGATTGCGAGGATTTCACTTTCTTTTCAGCCTCTGCCATGAGAGCCATTGCCTCTTTTTCTTTCACGGAGTTGTCCATGAAGTTTGTTTACAGTTCAACTTTAGCAACAGACTCTGGAATCCAGCCACATCAACACATCTCGACGGAAACACCCAACAAGGCCGCCTGCAGGTTAATTTCAAAATAAAAGTCTTTAAACGTGCCAAAGAATAAACTAATAAATACATAACTTTAAAAGAATAATAAACAATTATGCGTTACTATATTATTATTATTATTAGTAGTAGTAGTAGTATTAGGCTAGTAGTAGTAGCGGTAGTAGTGGTAGTAGGCTAGTAGTAGTAGTAGGCTAGTAGTAATAGTGGTGGTGGTGGTAGTAGTAGTAGTAGTAGTAGTGGTAGTAGTAGTAGTAGGTTAGTAGCAGTAGTAGTGCTAGTAGTAGTAGTAGGCTAGTAGTAGTAGTGGTGGTGGTAGTAGTAGTAGGCTAGTAGTAGTGGTGGTGGTGGTAGTAGTAGTAGTAGACATTTAGATGACAATATAAACATTTGTAACACTTGTCAGTGTAAATAGCAAAACATCATTAAAAAAAATAAAAATAAAAATAAATTCTTGTTACATATTATTCTGTTTTGAATACTATTCTGATGCTAGTGAAACTTTGTAATATGGCACTTTTCATACCACTGTCTCCTTAAGATGATTCGCTTATGTCTTCCTCTTTTGTAAGTCACTTTGGATAAAAGCATCTGCCAAATGAATAAATGTAAAATGTAAATGCAAAACATTATAGCAAACAGTACAAATAACTTGCTTAACACAATACTAACAACAGTATACTGAATATAAACTTCCGGGCTGCTGATATTGTCCACTGGCTAGAGAACTAGATATTAGCTCACTTGTAACACTGTCTGAAAAGCACTGAGAAATGTAACTCAAATATCTGTCAGAAGTGAATATTACTCGCTTTCTCTCTGGACACACACAACTCTTAAACACCCCAAGAGAACATAATGACAGTTACAGAGTGAAGAGGCTTAAATACTCTCAATAATCACCTTGAAAGTGCTTGCGACTTTATGGTAAATTATAACGGCCTGAATGCAGGCAGTTGTGCAAATGATGGGGAGCCTGTACTTAAAGGGATGGGCATAAGTATATATATATTTGGCCAATGAATAGCAAGTGCTCTAAACAGAGAGGACTTGTGAAGAAAGAGACGTTATGTCTAGGTTGTAAAACCTTGCGAATGTGTTTTGAGAGGACCATCCTGCTGCAAAATATATGTCTTGTAATGACACACCATTCGTCCATGCCCATGAGGAGGCCATGCCTCTAGTTGAGTGTGCTTTAACAGCAATTGGGCAAGTCTTACCCTGCGACTCATAAGCCAGGGTAATTGCATTGACAGTCCAGTGAGAGAGCCTTTGCTTAGAGACAGACATTCCTTTTGTGCATCCTCCATAGCATATAAAGAGCTGATCAGACAGTCTGAACTGGCAAGTACGCTCAACGTATGCATGTAGTGCCCACACAGGGCAAAACAAATGCAATGATTGTTCCTCATCCGAATGAAATGGAGGAGGGAAGAAGGCCCGAAGGACTGTAGCCGGCGGAAAGTGGGTTTAATCATCTTGCTCTTTTAAGGAACTTTATGATTAAATCATGGTTGCCATTAGAGGCGCCGGCTTCATGTGCGTGAAACGCAGAAATATTATAATTTCAAGTATGGGGGAGTTTACTGGGTCCTTGCCATTTAAGAGACACCAATCAGTAAACACCTTCCATTTTAGTGCATAGAGGCATCTCGTGGACGGTGCTCTGGTTTGTAAAATGGTGTTCATGACTGAACGCGTCAGTTCTGGCGCGTGTAGTGTGCCTCGTACAGGGGCCACACATGCAGGTTCCAAAGCTGGGGCTGGAGATGCCAGATTGTGGCTTGCGCCTGAGAGAGGAGATCCCTCCTCAGTGTTATTTCCCCATGGTGAGCTGTACATCATCTCCATCATTTCCGGAAACCACGGCTGGTTGGGCCATTTCGGCGCAACTAATAGAACTGTTTTCTTGTCCTCTCGGACTTTGCATATGACAGATGAATCAGGCATACTGGGGGAAATACATATTTGAGTTTCGCAAATTATGACATTTGTGTGCCATTGCGTCCATTCCCAGTGGGGCTTGGGACTTAGAATATCAGAGGGGACAGTGGGCATTCTCCACTGAGGCAAATAGATCGATTTCTGCATTGCCGAATCTTACCCAAATCCTCAGTACAGTTTGAGGATAAAGTCTCCATTCACCCGGTAATCACCCCTTGGCATGACAGTAGGTCCGCGCCGTAATTCAGGCAGCCTAGGACATATGTCGCTCTCAGGGAGAGATGATGCTCACTCCATAGGAGAAGGCGATGCATCAGTCTAAACAGTGGCGGTGAATGAATTTCATCTTGGTGGTTTATATATACCACAACTGTCATGTTGTCTGAGCGAACCAGGACATGACAGCTCGCTATTTCTGACTGAAAAGCCTTTAAGGCTAGAATTACAGCCGATAGCTCTAGGTGGTTGATGTGTCATGCCCTCCTCGCACCTGTCCAGGTGCCGAAATTTGGGCGTCCATCGCACACCGCCCCCCAACCTGTGTTGGAAGCATCCGTAGTCACCATTTTCCACTTGACAACTTTCCCCAGCATGACACCTCGCTGGTAAAATGCAGGAGCTGTCCATGGTGCTAAAGCAGCTATACAGTGGCGGGATATAGTGATGCGCATGCACCCTTGGCGCCAAGCATGTTGTGACATGCGCGCTTCAGCCAGCACTGAAGAGGTCTCATGTGTAAGAGACCTAATGGGATAATGGCGGTTGCCGCCGTCATAAATCCCAATGCTTTCTGAAACAGATTCAGAGGAAATGTTCTCCTCAGTTTGAACTGAGACAGACACTGTAGAATGGCCTGAATGCGCACGCTCGTGGAGTCAAGGCGGACTTCCAAAAAGGAGATTCGTTGGCTGGGGGAGAGCGTGCTCTTCACCCAGTTTACATTGAGGCCCTAGCTGTTTAGATGCTGAAGCAGCAAGTCTCTGTGCTGGCATAACAGAGCCTCTGATTGCGCCAGTAACAGCCAATCATCGAGGTAGTTCAAGATGTGTACGCCGCTGAGTCTCAGAGGTGCGAGTACTGCATTGATGCACTTCGTGAATGTGCAAGGAGCCAGAGTCAGTCCGAAGGGCAGGACTTTGAACTGATATGCTGTTCCCTTGAACACGAATCTCAAAAACATCCTGTGATGTCTTACAATTTGGATATGAAAGTACGTATCCTTCAGATCTATTGACGCAAACCAATCGTGTGGGCATACATGTGATAAAATCCATTGCTGAATAATCATTTAAATGTCTCAGATCCAGGATTGGCCGAAGTCCGCCATCTTTCTTTGGAACAAGAAAATAATGGCTGTAAAACCCTTTTTGTGCTTGACAATTTGGCACAATCTGTATCGTGTTTTTCCCGATGAGATTGTGTATTTCGGCTCGTAATACTGGCGCGTCTTCAGGTGAACCGTGGAAGACAGGATACTGTTGAAACAGGGTGGCCGGCGTGCAAATTGGATCGTATAACCATGTTCGGTCGTATTTTGCACTCATTCTGAAATACCCGTTATGGTCAGAGGGCAATTTGATTTGCTCACCGTATGATATGATGCGACGCTCACTATAGGAGAGTGGTTGCGCATAATGTGTGTACTTTGAAGAGGAAAAGGGCTCTTTTTTGAGAATGTATGAGCATCTTGTGCATTTGCAACAAGTGCTGTATTCTTTATTGCATTTTTTATTGCATAGGACACAGAAACAACATTTTGCAAAACAATGTGAACAACAATACTCCTCTCCCAATAAAAAGCAGTGGAGAGATGGGGAACAGTGTTCTATGTCTCTAATTGAGCCTTCTTCAGAGCACAAGAGGGAACCATGGGCTCTGTTTTCCGCTTCAAAACGTTGCACCCGTCAGGAGTGCTTCCGCTGCGCAGGGGAGTTCCTCCCGTCGGTGCAAGGCAGGCGCTGGTACAGCTGTTTCCGTCTGGGCCATGGCTTGTGTGGCCTCACCAGTGGCTCGGCGGTGGCAGGTGCTGGCGCTGAGGTAGCGGGCAGTGGTCTTTTAGCCAGGCGCTGGCTTGAAACAGAGCGAGGGCGAGCCATCTGCACTATGCTCCGTTTGGGCATAAAATGTCTTTGAGCTTGTGACTGCTGCTGAGTTGCGACGTAATGCTCAGCAAACTTACTCACTGCACCGTCAAAGAGGCTGGCTGGAGAGACTGGAGCATTCAACAGAGATGTTTTCTCTTTGTCACCCTTCTCCGTGAGGGTCAGCCATATTTGCCACTCCAGAACGACCAGGTTGCCCATGGACTTGCCGATGGTCTGTGCCGTGACATTCGTGGCGTGCAGTGCTAAGTCTTTAGTGGCCCATAGCTCTTTGAAAGTTTCCAGATCAAAGCCTTACTCATCCATTTGTCTGAGGAGCTTTGCTTGGAATACCTGGAGCACTGCCATTGCATGGAGTGTTGATCCAGCTTGTCCTGCCGCCGAGTAGGCTTTTCCTGCCACTGTGGACGTCTGTCTACATGGCTTAGAAGGATGTATGGGGTGAGATTTCCACGCCCTGTTACTCATAGGACAGAGATGTGCCACTACCGCCTCCTCCACAGGGGGTAGTTGGGCATAGCTATTATTTTCCGTGGTCCACGTTCATGAGAACGGCGTCACTGCGTGTGCACGCTGAGATGGGTGCATGCCAGGACGCGCTCAAACACCATAGCCAATATTAGGGTATTGGCGATATTGTAGAGAGGTTTCAACTAGGTCGTGTAAGAAGGCACTCCCCATATATACGTAGCCACGCAATGTCAAGTGTACTGAGTCGTAAGGAAACTCAATGCATGGAGCACTCTCACATATTTCCGCCAACACAGAACTTGGTGTCAAAATAAAAGTCCTTTAGACTGCGCGATTGTGTTGTTGTTGTTTTTGGTGTTTATTGCCATATCTGCATCAAGGGCTATATCATGACAAGTACGAGTTATAATCAAATAATCAATAAATACAGCAAAAAGATCAAATACAATAAAGCATAAAAGAAAAAAATATAAATAAATAATTTTATATAAGATTCTCTAACTGTATTTGTGTTAAAAAATTCTAAAAGTTTTCCAGGTGACCCTGTACTCAACACCTCCTTCAAATATTATCTGAAAAGAAATGTTGTTTAATTACATTAAAAGCAGAACAGATTAAAAAAAATATGTTTCACAGTCAAAGTAATATTACAATGATGACATTTTGGTGGTTCCTCACCCTTCAATAAAAACCCATGTGTCAGTCTAGTATGACCTATGTGACACCTTGTGTGCACCACTTGATCATGTCTAGATTTAAAAGAATGAATTATTCTTTTGCCAACAACAGGATTAATTTCAAATAATTTGTTATTGTCACGTTCTTCCCATTCCGCTTGCCATTTGTTTAAATACTTCTAAATACTTTTCCATAGAAAAAGGTTGGTTGTATGATTCCATATTGTTGGGGTAGAAAATTAATTCACCCTTTTCTTGTTGTGCCTGTATTTTCTGGAACTCATGGTGGTAGTTCTCTATTTATTTATTTTTGTTTGTTTGTGATTTTATCCCCTTTTCTCCCCAGTTTGACATACCCAATTCCCACTGCTTACAAGGTCCTCATTGTGGTGTGGTTACTCACCTCAATCTGGGTGGTGGAGGACAAGTCTCAGCTGCCTATGCTTCTGAGATAGTCAGCCCATGCATCTTGTCACGTGACTTGCTGTGCATGACACCCCGGAGACTCATAGCATGTGGAGGCTAATGCTATTCTCCGCTATCCACACTCAACTTACCACGTGCCCCATTGAAAGTGAGAACCACTAATCATGACCACAAGGAAGTTACCCCATGTGACTCTACCCTTCCTAGCAACCGGGCCAATTTGTTTGCTTAGGAGACTTGGCTAAAGTCACTCAGCACACCCTAGATTTGAACTCACGACTCCAGGGGTGGTAGTCAACGTCAGTACTCACTGAGCTACCCAGGTCCCTGGTAGTTCTCTATTGAAGAATTCAAAGTAGTGGACTAAAGCACTGAACTGGTAAGCAGAAAGTTGTTGGTTCAATCCCCACAACCACCACCATTGTGTCCTTGAGCAAGGCACTTAACTCCAGGTTGCTCCAGGGGGATTGTCCCTGTAATAATGGCACTGTAAGTCGCTTTGGATAAAAGCATCTGCCAAATGCATAAATGTAATGTAAAATGTAATGTGCTGTATTTGAAGTCCACATCCTTTGCCTTTCATTTTCCGAATCAAATTCCAGTTCCTCTTTGTTGACGTATTTATTGTCAAGCTTGATACAAACTGTCTCCAGCTCTGTTTCTACATCTCATTAATAACTCTATGTGCCTGTGCCCAGCAGATTTTTAATCTAGTAAAATTTTCTGTTGTTGGGTGCTTATTGAAAATTCTTACTGCTTTTTTACTTGCCTCAATAACCTTTTTACAGTTGTCATCAAACCATGGATTTCGCCTACAGAATGGTTTTGTTGATGTCTTTGGGATAACTTCATCAGCTATTTCAATTAAAATATCAGTAAACCTCTTTATAGGATCCTTTTGTTCATGAGGTTTCACGCTGAATCTCTTAGCAAAGGGTTTGAAAAGAATACCAATCAGCTTTTTTAAGTTGCCATTTTTGAGGCCTTTGTTGTACGTCTGCTTTTGTTGATGTTATAATTAGGGGAAAGTGGTCATTCCCACACAGATCATCCCAAACATGCCATGAAAAATCAAGCAAAAGTTCAGCTTCACAAATAGTTAAATCAATGGCAGAATACGTTCCATGCCCTGGATGTAGGTAGGTATTTGAGCCATCATTTAATAAACACAAATCATTGTTTCTAATAAAATCTTCTATTCTCTTGCCCTTTGTATCAAAATGATCCCCTCCCCACAAAGGGTTGTGACTGTTAAAGTCACCCATGAGAATATATGGGGATGGCAGCTGACCAACAAGTTTATCCAAGTCTTGGTGTGTCACAATGACACCAGGAGGTATATAAATTGACCACAGTGTGATGTATCTATGAAGAGTTAAACACACTGCTATTGCTTGTAGACTGGATTTAAAATTGGATTTAAAACCATGACAGTTCCACTGAATAATATGACTACCCAACTTCAAGTGGGTAAAACAAGGGCATGCCCCTTGTTTCTAACTTTAGGAGAAAGGCTACGGCTACGAGAGCTAATGTCCTCTGCCATTTCAATATCCTTTGAGAGTTCAGTCTTCTTTACTTTCTTGACTTGTTTTTGTTTTTTGTGAAACTGACTTATGGCTCTTATTACTATGTTGGCTTTGTTCTGTTGATGAATTTTCATTCTGACTGGTCTGGATCTGACTGTAAATAATCTTACTTGGAGTATTTACGATCTTTCTTTTTGTTAAGACTAAAGTCTTTGTATTATCAAGAAGTTGTGATTTGTCTTTTAGCCATTATAAGTCTGTCTGGACATCAACAGTTTGTAAGGATGACTTTACAACAGACGCAAATTTTTTCCCCAGTTTGAAGGTAGGAGAGCTCTCAACCAGTTTCTATGCTTCCATGTAGTTCACTTTCTTAACGCGTTTCATTCTCTGGATTTCTTTCTCTTTGATCCAAGTAGGGCAGTCTTTTGATGAGGCTGTATGGTCCCCTGCACATTTGCTGCATTTTGATGGTCTTTTGCAGTCTTCTCCATGTCTTGTCTCTCCACAATTAGAGCAAATGGGCTTATTTTTGCATCCAGCAGGTCCATGTCCAAATTTCTGGCAAGCATTTGAGTGGATTAGTTATGAATATATCAACAGGCACACTTAAATATCCTAGTTATATTTTTTCTGGTGGATGAGGTCTATTGAAGGATAAGATATAAGTGCCTGTTTTGATAAAGCAGTCTTCTTTCTTGATTTTTATCCATTTCACATTTATCACATCCTGTGTTGTTAATTCTGCAGTAATTTCAGCCTCCTCCATATCTTCTAGATCTCTGTTGCAGATTACTCCTTTACTATTATTTAAGGATGGATGGTGAAAGGCCTTCATAGCAACACCAGCAAGAGTACTGGCACATAGAAAATTCTCAGCTTGAACCTTTTCGAAACATTCTACCAAGATCTGTCCAGACCTCAGCTTCTTTACGTCTCTCACTGTCCCTGCTATTCCTGAAATACCTTTCTGTATAGCAAAAGGGGACAGCTTGGTCAGTGGCATATCAGGTAATAGAGACTCTAAAAGTAAAGTATGAACCTCTGAATGACCCCTTAAACAGCCGCCCCCAAATTGCAGGCAATTTATACATGAGAAAGGCTCATTACTGAGTGTCCTCAGAAGGCACTAGAGCAGTATCCGTATCCACTTCTGAATCTGTGATAGCTGGAAAGACAATGAGACGGGCTTCTGGTCTTGTGTAGTCCTTTCCCTTAATACGGACACTGGCTGACATCACATGACCATCAGCAATTTGGTGAACTCTGATGACCTTTCCAATGGACCAAAGAGCCCTGGGCAGTTGGGGATCCATTAACAGGATGACAGAGTCAACTGCAAGATCAGCTGTGCTGACATGCCACTTCTGCCGGTGCTGCAGAGATGGTAAGTAGTTCCTTATGAACCTAGGCCAAAAGTGGTCCGCTAGCACTTGACAATGCCTCCATCTTTTTCTGCTCAGTCCTTCACTCTTAGGTTATACTACTTAAGGTAAAGCTCCTTTGAGCCGCCCCATCAAGAGGACATTTGGCATCACTGCATCCAAATCAGCTACGCTGGACTAGGTATAACCTAGTTGTTTCGCATTCATAATGGCTTCCACTTCCTGCAAGACCGTACCAAGCACCTCTGCTGAGTCTGGGTGGGCTCCAGTAACTGAATACAGAGCAGGTTTGACAGATCTTATCTCCTGCTCCCAGATACCACCGAAATGGGGAGCTGCTGGAGGGTTGAAATAGAAGGCAATCTTCTGCTTTGCTAGGAACTGCTGGAGCTCTGATGACATGCTGTCAAAGGCCTCACCAAGCTCTTTCTCACCAGCATTGAAATTTGTGCCTCGGTCTGAGTACAGTTTGGCTGAAGAACCTCTTCAGGCCCTAAATCTTCTGAGGCTCATCAAGAAGGAATCAGCGTTCATACTGTGCAAAAGGTCCAAATGCACCACCTGGGCATATAAAGAAGATTCCCCAGCTCTTTTCGGAGTGGCGCCCCAACTTGACTTAAAAGGGCCCGAAGCAGTCAATGCTCGTGGAATAGAAACTAAGTCCCCGGTAAGTCTGCCATCTTGGGAACCGAAGGCCTAGCTTTCCATCTTCGACACTCTTTACAGTAGTGTTGAACTCGGCATATTGCCTCTCTCCCACGTAAGACCCAAAAGGTGCAGCGTATCTCTGCATATACACACTCTGGACCAGGGTGACAAAGACGAGCGTTGTAATCCTGTATGAGAAGTTTGGTTACAGGATGACCAGGATATAAACAATTGGGTGCCCGAAAGTAGGATCAAGTGCTTCTGCTTGACGCAGTCTGCCTCCAACCCGTATGAGACCTTCCTTAGGGTCCAAATCTGGGGACAAGGTAAGTAAACGGCTGCTGTTTGGCACTGGCTTGTCTGCATGGAGAAGGCACTACTCTTCAGGGAAACTGTTTTGCTGGATCCTCTTGAATATCATAATTTCAGCCTGTTGATATTCAGAGGACATTGGTGGGCTACCACATTCTGCCGTGCCCTGTAGTTCCTGCACTGTGGCCTCTACCAATTCTTTCCAGGATGTGTACTGGTTGTCTTGTGGAGACAAAGACAAGTCAACGTTAGCCGCAATGCTACAGAAGACAGACTTCTTGAATTCCATTGGATCCGAGTCAGACATCTTAGGTGGCTTAACTGGCCATTCCTCTGGCCCCTTGAGGAGGAAGGGGGGTCCTTGGCTCCACCGATTAGGGACTGGGAGTTCCTCTAATGTCCTGCCCCATGTAATGTCATCAACAGGATTTAGTGTAGAGTTGACATATTGCCAAGCATCAGGCCTCGTAAGATCCTGGATTTCAGCCACATGTGTGCCAACAAATATTTTGAAGTGGCATGATTAAGACTGTAGCCAAGTCAATACCATGGTCGAGTTGCTCCAGAGCACAGTCTGATCTATTTTAAGAGTCAGCTCCTTTTCCAATATCTTAGCTAACTGTGTTGCCGTTAGAGCACCGCAAAGCTCCAAGTGTGGCATTGAGTGCTGTCACTGTGGGGTAACCCTTGATCTAGCCACCAAGAAAGACAGGTAGACTTTTCCCTGAGCATCTTCTGTCTGCAGGTAGGAGACAGAACCATAGGCTTTCTCTGATGTGTCACTGAATATGTGAATCTCTCTAGAGATGCCGGTCTGAGGAACATTAGCTGGAACATAAGGTCGGGGTAGCACTATGTGAGGCAATACATTAAGCTCTGCTTCCCAGTCCTTTCAGGCTTGATGGAGATCTTGAGGAGGCACAGGATCATCCCAGTCACGATGTTTATTGCACAAGCACTGGACCAACACTTTGGCACATGTGATGTAGGGTAGTATGAACCTCAAAGGGTTGTACTACCGCACCAGAACCCTGTACACATTCCGCATGGTCAGCTCCCCATAATTGAGTGGCCAGTTCTTGTACCCTAAGGTATCCGACTCCCAATGCCAGATGAGTCCAAGAGTTGACTTGGAAAGACCAGTGTCATTATGTGAGAGCCAGCATTCCAAGCTTGTTGACCTAGCCTCCTTCAGTAAGTGCTGATGACGCTTGGGTTGTTACTTGTCCAGAGGCGGATTTCAAACCCACCAGAGGTAAAACCAGAGTAGGCTCTCTGAGCTTGTCCACCAACTTTATGGCTGTGTTGGCATCTGGCATAATCTGGATGCAATTATCTGCATAGAAACAGTGTTTTACAGAGTGTCTGACATCCTCCATGGATCCGCTGAGATGCTTGGCATGTTGCTGAATGGCAAATGTGGCACAACAGGGAGAACATGTGATGCCGAAAGACAGGACCAGCCACTCAGTGGCATCAGGTCTTCTCATCTCATGTCTCTCCAGACAAACCTGAGAAGAGACCGATCTTCCGGCAGAAGCTGAACTTGGTGAAACATGCTCCTTATATCATCACTGATTGCCACTGCATGTTGTCTGAAATGCAACAGAACGCCGAGGAGAGGTGAACCCAGCATCGGACCAGAAAGGAGAGTATTATTTAGATTGAGGACACAAAACTGATTGGAACAGTCGCATGTCTCGTTTCCTTAACAATGGGGTGGCACATCGGAGAATGCCTGCCACCTCTACCTGCCGGGTCTTAGTCACCAAAAGTTCCAATGCTTCTGAATCTTGCTTTGACCACATTGCTGCCTTGTCACTCTGGAATGGCAGCACATCCATCTGCCAGAGTCTCTCAACATTGCTCATGAGCTCTGTTGTCTGTGGTTTAAACAGTCATAAAGAGGCATTGCCATGAGTCTGCCATCCACTAGACAAGTGGGCTGGGACTTGGAGCGTCCAACCCAGTCTCGTTCAAATGGCTGCCGGTCCTCCTAGAAGTCCCAAACTTACTGGCAGAGATAGGGGTAAGTAGGTGAGGGTGATCAGCCCCGATCAGCACGTGTGGTTTAACCTGCTCTTCAACGACTCGAGAGAGAGAGGCCCACCAGGTGTCGGTACCTTCTCTTCAAACTGGCGAGGGGATACGAGTGCTCCGCCAAGCTCAGACACTGTGAGAAGGCTGCCGTGATCCGAAAACTCCTCCTGGGATGTGCTGCAGAAGAGATGCGGAATGAAACTGATGATCCCTTCAGAGTTTGGACATCCTGCCATATCATACGGAGAACAAGCTCCTCAGGTCTCCCCCCAAGCCAAGTTCTTCAGCTGCTTCTGGATGGTGCATAGTACGCTCTGATCCATCATCCAAGACTTGTTCTTGGAGCACTTGTTTCAAGAAGTATTTCTAAACACTCACAATATGGGCAGTTTAGCTTTGCATTTCCCTTTTTCTGGTACTCTTCTGGGCTACAACTCTCCCGTTTAGGGACTTTTCAACTGCAGAACCCTTTACACCATGCAGTACAGTAGCAGCTATGCTACCGCCATGCTTACGCTCCACCGGCGTCTTTCTCTAGCTGCTCGGTACCTCACGCCAGTGGAGCGCGAGCATGGTGGCCGTGTGCTTTCAGTCAGTGGCACGGATCAGTTCTGTTGACGGCATCACGGTTACCGGCTCCCTTCCTGGACATGTACCACTCTGCACGTTCAGGGAGGGCTGTGCTAGCCATTTAACTGCAGCAGCAACAAGTGACCATTAACTTCTGATACGCCTCGCGTCCGTCCAATGACCATTTTACATCTCCTTTGAGTGGGACGTGGGAGAGGGGGTGTGTCTTAAAATTTAGTAGAAAGTTCATTGGTTGCTCTCACGTGTCAACTGCCCAATGGTATTTTTAAACTCGACTGTCAAATGGATGAAGAAAAGCCCATGTCAAACGAAAACGAAAAGCCACTGGCAAATAGATGAAGAAAAGCAACTGGCAAATGATGAAGAAAAGCAATTGGCAAATGAATAAAGAAAAGCAATTGCCAAACACTTTTTTTAAATACACTTTAAAAGGTGCATTAAAAATGACTTATTAATGTGCTGTATTGCTAAATATAATTACATTTTTAAACACAAATTAAACAAACACATTTAAATGAGTCTATTTATTTGTCCATTTATAAATTGGTTTATTTATTTACATTTTTATTTTCAAATTAATAGATTGATCATTTATTCCTTTGTTCTTTTTCAAATGGCACTCCTCGGCTTCCATAGTAAACAGGGATGAATTATTATCATTAAAGGACCTTTCGTACATAAGTCATTTTTTTAAAGTAAAAAAATATGTTGTTGAACATTGATGTTTTTTGTCATTTAAATAACTGAAAATGAAAGGCAGTACATGGGAGTATTATTACTATGATGTATAAACAGGGCTGGGAGGGTTACTTTTGAAATGTATTCCACTACAGATTACAGAATACATGCTGTAAAATGTAATTTGTAACATATTTCATTAGATTACTCAAGGTCAATAACATATTCTGAATAATTTGGATTACTTCTTCAGAACTGGTAGATTTTTTCACTTGTTTTGACTATAAAAACTCTGCCAGTACAGTAAGACAAAATACACATGTTAAAAATACATTCTCTGAAAACCCTAAATATCTTATGCAGTGTTGTTTCTAAAACAAGATAAATCAAACTGATCTTGTTTTAAGGATTTTTAGATATTTTTACAGAAAAACAATACAAAAATTATTATCAAGAATATGATTTTTGCCCTAATATCAAAAGTTCTACTAGAAAAAAAAGAAATTATGATCCAACGTGAATTTTCTTGATAGAAAATATGATCGTGTCTGGTAACATGTGCATGTAAAATGGCTAGAAATAGCATTTTAGCTAAGCGTAAAGCTGACAGTTCACACAAGGTTTATTTCTATTTCTTCTGCTCCAAACTTACTTCAAACTTACTTCTCTGTCTGCTCGTATGAATGTAACACATCATAAGAAAGTGTTTCATCACTGTTCAAATGCACTTTGGATCACATCATTTATATGTATAAATGTTTTCCATCTGAAAGGACTAAATATTAAATGAAACAAATGACAATAAAATGCAAAGTAATCTCTTCAATGATCAAAATACTTTTTGAATGTAACTGTATTCTAAATACCAATGATTTAAACTGTAACTGTAGTGGAATACAGTTACTTATAATTTGTATTTTAAATATGTAATCCCGTTACATGTATTTCGTTACTCCCCAACCCTGTGTATAAATACCTTATAATTTAAATAATAATTTTCTAGGCTTCATTTTCTATGTGCAGAATAAAATATTTTATTTGTTCCTTTTGATTTTGGAGTAAAATAT
Organism: Myxocyprinus asiaticus; assembly: GCF_019703515.2. Classification (NCBI taxonomy): domain Eukaryota; kingdom Metazoa; phylum Chordata; class Actinopteri; order Cypriniformes; family Catostomidae; genus Myxocyprinus; species Myxocyprinus asiaticus. Next base: position 35,523,211 of record NC_059361.1, read on the forward strand.
GAGCAGGACATTTTTTGACAGGGTTTGTGAGAATAACCCTGTAGTAGTAGCAGTAGCATATTTTTAGAAAACAATATAATAGGAAATATTTGTTATTTATATTATTTAGATATATTACTACATATTATAAAAAATAATACAAACTAAATAGTAAATATTGTAAATGAAAACATATTTGGTAGATATTGAGCTTCTAGAAAGGCGAAAAAACTTTTATTACTTTTATTTACTTCAGCTTATTCAGTGTAATTGTTTATTTTTACATTTAAAGTATAGGATATGCTTTAGCAATATTGCAAATGTTCACAATCATGCAACAAAGCTTTGCTGACTCTGACTATAAAGTATTTACAAATGAGATGGGTGCTGATAAATCTGCGAATCCTCAGTGCTCCAGCAGCACATACATCAGTGAATGTCCAGCAGAGGACGCACTCTGATCATGTCAAGTGAGTGACACTGTACGAGGCGCGAGTGTGGTTTGTGGGGCGTCTTTGTGAGGAATTCCCCATGAAGGCAAGGTGACGTACATGGAGACCCCTGTGTGTCGGGTCTGTGAGGGAATCCCGGTGTGGAGGCGGTGTCCGCCAAATATTGTCCATGTTTTCCTGTATCTCTCTCTGGTTGCTATGTAGACAGGATTCTGCCACGTGTTCGGTTACTTTTACATAACTCATTTTCCTCTCTTAAACATAGAAACGTCTCATAGTTTTCATTGAGAGACTGTGAACACATTTAGACAACAGTGACGTTGTGAGAGGCCAGAGGAAAATTACATATGCATATGCAGTTCCTTCATTTTACTATAATAATTCCAAACATTATTTTAGATGTCTATATGCTATATATATATATTTATGTGTAGCTAGTTTTTATGTATGTATTAGGGAAAGTGTATGTTTTTTCATTTTAATCACCTTTTTTCTTACACTGTTTCATTTGTAATAGTCCTGTTGTGTGACAAATGAATTGCATACATACTAATTATAAAACAATGAGCAAAATGCTGTTTAAAATCATTTTAGATGGAAATGTCAACTCTCCAAAGTATCTGCAATGTCATCTATCCATATTCTTTTTTTTCAAATACTTTAACCATCTGGTTCTTTTTAAGGGAATTGTTTGGCAGTTCATTACAAACTGCAAATGATTATGATTTGTCTTTACTTGCTCAATAAGACAAAATTTGTGAAGTCTCAAATGCCTGTATGTTCACAGTCTCTGTCAAGTTTCCCTATATGCATTCTCTCTTTCACACACTTGAATCCTTTTGAAATCAGTCCTTGAGAAAACTCCAAATATGGGGATGTTTTTAACTTCTTTCTTATAGATACAGCATCAAAAGCCTGAATTTGTACTTTAGGAAACTTAACGGACCAGAGAAAAAAAAAAGAGGTATTAATAACTCTTGCAAGCCCATCCCACCACATTCTCCACAAGTGAGTCACACTGTAAACCAGCTTGCAATGGAGCTATGGGTGGACTGCCTCTGTTTCTCATTTGTGTTTCTTTCCATGGACAAATTAAGGAAAGAAATAGGGAGAACCGAGGAGGTATCACCACACAAACACACACAATGATGCTTTCACATGCAGTGGGATTGCATAAGGAAAGAGGAAATATTGTGCGCATATGCATTAAGTATGATGTGAGAAAAGTTAACAGAGCGTCCAGAATGAGGCTGACCTAGAAAGTAAGTGAGAGAACAGAGGAATGGGTGGTTGTACTGGAAGATAGAAAATGGTGGTATAAGCTTTTGGCATGGAGGACTGTGACTCATTGTTTATCTGGCCTGTCACTGAGCAACTGTAAAGCATATGTGTACAGAAGGCCACAGCCTTTTGTGCCTGTTTGTGTGCCTCTCTTTCATATAACTCTCTGGAAAAATTCAAGATTCAAAAGGTTCTTTCAATAAAACGCATAATATGGATTGCAACTTTTCTTTATCAAAGGGTCAGTGAAAAGATGGGCTTAAACTTCAGAAAATGTTGTTTGGCTATCTCAGGAGGTCAATGTAAACATTCAATTAAAAAAAGAATATGTTTATGCATTTATAGTTTGCAACTTTTGCAATCCTGTTACAAAAACTCGTCTAAATACAGTTTAAAACTTTGATACTTGTAATTGAATTCTTTTCTTGAAATTAACAGTAGATAAAAAATTAAGAATAAATATAATAATGGAGGGTTTTATGGAGTTAGAGGTTTATTCTAAAATGAGTCCTCATTAAGGGCAATGATTTTAGTGCCTTGAATCAATAAAAAAAAGAAATGTTAAACCAATTTGTTCCATATTTGTGGAAATTGCCAAAATTCTCTCTTTTTTTTTTTTTTTTTTTTTTTTTGATCGGCATTTTGTAAGTATATTCAGTGTTAACTCTGTGTATACTTTGTAAAAAGGTCTGTTCAAACCAGTAAGAAGCAGTCAATGGGTCTTTATTAAGCTCAGTATATTTACTGTGTTAACATTGGTTTACTGAAGCAGTCAGTGAAACTGTTTACAGTAGTCAGTAAGAAATTTCCACATTTTGTTTCCTTTAACATGTATGATTTTATATTTATATAAATTCTGTGACATTTGATCATAGTGTGAATAGAGCTCATTCAATACAAAATAAGAGGAAGAAAACAACAACAACAACAACAACAACAAAATAACATACAGTATATTCACTTTTCCATTTCAAAGGCAAAGGGAGAAACATGCTAGAAAATGTATTTATTCCAAAAAAAAAAAAAAAAACAAAAAAAAAAAAAAAGAAAGGCAGGTCAGCAGTCAAAAGAGTTTTAGAGTTGAAGGCTTGCCTAAACTTCACATTCTGATATTTATTTAACTACAAAATAAAAGCTGCATGGAAAAGCCATGTAAGGTATGTAATGCTGTGCCTACAGATTTCAACACTGAATGAGGCAAATTAATGAAAATTATCTACAAAAGTCAGTTTGTAATTTCTCAGGTCAGGAGCCACAACATGTTATAAAATTAGTCATGTGTGTAGCATTTCTATAGTTCATTTCATACTGACGTGTAATGTTCCCGTCAAAAATATAAATGGCTGACACATGCTACATTCCTTCCAAATGACTGAGACCAATCTTTGGTTTATCTCAGTGTTCTTTGGCTTCCAGCTGAGAATCTTTGAAATTTTGAGCAAGAATACAAATTAAGACTTATGTCTTTAAGATTATGTGTTACAAAATGGCAAAACTGCACCAAAAAAAAAAAAAAGGAAAAAGATACAGCAGCTGCTGTGGACCAGAATGGAGTTCAGAGCGTGCAGGAGGTGTGGACAATGGAATCAGTTGAAGCCTTGTCGGCCCTGTGCATTCTTGCTTTGTCTAAGCATCAGAGCCTTTTTGTCGGCGCTTGGATGGTGGCACTAGACGGGCGGGCAACTCAGGGGGCAACCCATGGCCCTCCAGTTTCACTTCAATCAGGTGGCTGGCCAAGGCAAACTCCTCATCATCCAGCATGCCATCGCGGTCCACATCCGAGAGCTTCCAGATGCGGCCCAGCACTGAGTTAGGCAGCCGTGTGCTCACCATCCAATCTTTGGCTTTGGTGCCACTCAGTTTGCCCTCGTTTGGTGACAGGTTGTAGAAGATCTCATCATACTTGGGCTTATCCTTTGTTACAATCCATTCCTCATCTTCCTCACCCACCTCGCCATTTTCATCTGCGTTCTCGCCAAAGGGGTCGCCTTCCACAAAGGGTCCAGCACGGGTTCCCAAGAAGGCCCCGCCTTGGACCCCATGTTGGAAACCACCCTCTATTTCTTCCTGCCTGAGAAGTGGCATCAGTTTGGCAATATCAATGGACATTAGCTCATCCAGCATTGCTATAAGGTTAGGTTTCAGGGCTTTGAATTTGGTGAAGTCATGTGCCATTAGTTGCTCCTAAATGATAAAAAGAAAGCCAATAAGTGGTAATTTGACACCCTTTATCAAGCAAGAAAAGTGCAGTAGTGTTTTAATGTCAAAGCAAGGACCAGGTGGTTACAACACTAACCTGCATCTTAGCACAATCAGGAAAGTCTCCAGGGGAGATATGATGCTGTAGCTGGATCTTGGAGAAGATGACTGGGAGCTGGTAGATCAGGTTCTTTTTTTTATTGTCCTTCCTGAAGACAGAAGGCATCTCCTGCTTCAAGTAACTGATGATATGGGCATGTACCTATGAGTAAAGCACACATTTCAGATGTTTTCCATGGGTCTGTTGAATAATAGCCTAGCAAATGAACAAAAAAATCTCTACAATACAAGATTGGCGTAATTGTTGATTGTTAGCATTCGAGTTATCTTACCTTCCACCATAGTTCCAACACAACATCATCAATGATATACTACATGGACAAAAGTATGTGGACACCCAAACATATGTGTTTAATGAACATTTAATTTCGAAACCATGTATTAATCCCTTCCTTTGCTTCTATAACAGCTTCCACTATTCAGGGAAGGCTTTCCACTAATTGTTGAATCATTGCTGTGGCAATTTGCTCTAATTCAGACACAAGAGTATCAGTGAGGTCATGCACTGATGACCTTGACCAGTAGGGCCTGGCTCACACTTGGCTTTCCAATTCATCCCAAAGGTGTTCATTGGGGTTCAGGTCTGGGTTTTTTATTTTTATTTTTATTTTAGACCACTCAAGTTCTTCCACACCAGACTCAGTAAATAATTTCTTTTCAACCTCACTTAGTGCAAAGGGGCATTGCCATACTGGAACAGAAATGGTCCTTCCCCAAATGGAAGCATCAAATTCTCTAGAATGTCATTGTATGCTGTAACATCAAGAACTCTTTTCAGTGGAACTACGCAATAGCCAAACATGATAATAAGAAGCGTGGGTCCACATACTGTCCTTTTGGCCATGTAGTGTATATGAACTCTTTTGATAACTTACCCTCACAAGACGAGCCCTCTTGACAAGGTCATTAAGTTTGCGCAGGGCTGCGTTGCGAGGCAGATTCTGGATATCAGTGAACAGATCTTCCTCCTCCAACTCAAATAACTTGCGGTTATCATTCACCATAAGAGGCTCAGACCAGAAGGACCCGATGTAGACTCTCAGAACTTCAGGAGTACCAAACACTTTCCCAAGAGACCACATCAAAGCTCCGTACACTCGCATGAGCTGCTGGGTATCAACCATATCAGCCTTGTTCAGCACAACACGGAGTTTGTCTTCATTGCCCCTTAGGGCCCCGATGGCCTCTGAGAATTCATCTGAGATCTCCAGTTTGTGGGCATCAAAGAGGAGGATGATCCGGTCCACGCGCTCAGCAAACCAGCGGAGAACCGCTGGGAAGTCATATCCTACCATAAAGAAGCAGGAAGTAGAAGACCATCATGTTTTATTGAACCGATAGGTACAAGACTGTGTACTTAAATTAAACTCTGAGTCTATGAAGTACTCATCCCATGATGAATTGCAAATAGCATATTCAAATGTAAAACTTACACTGTGAACTGTAAAACTTCTTACTGACTTAAGTCTTTTAAGTTTATTGCAAAATATTTAAACAGAAATATACAGTATATGTTGTTTGAGAGTGCAAGGAGGCTGATTTGACTGCATCATTCGCAATACTTTATGAGATTGGGTGGCAACTGCTGAGCTATTTTGGTGCATTTCCTGTTTCAATGATAAAGCAACTTCTCTGATTGGTGGAGGTCTCTTTAGGATTATGGGTAGTGTAGTTCTTCACCAGGAATTCAGCAATTCAACACAAGTTGAATTACACTTTTGGCTTAAACAGAGGCATACACAATTGCTTAACAATCTTGGAGCTCATAGTAGGTATGTCTTGAAAGGTTTGTACATTATTGCTTTGAATGGGAGTGAATGAATGGGATTTTAATTGAAGGACCCTTCTGTTGTGCTCTAATTAGACTATTTCCATATATTGAGATCATTATAGTTGTGTAACAATTTTATAGGAGAATATGGGAAAACAGTGTGTAAAAAAAAAAAGTATACTAAAATAGTTTGGATTAAGTTGACCTTCTCTCTCCATTACTCCAAACCCTCCTACATCCTCCAATAATTGTCATGCCTTTACATTCCTTCCCTTTCCTCTCCCTGTCACACCTTAATGGCTCACTCTCCCACTCTGTGCGTCACATTTGTTTCAACTGCTCTAAGGCAGGAAAATATGTGAGGAAGAGCAGACATCAACCAGAGAGGTCCAACACTGATAAGCTAAGATTACTCAACAATGTTCTTTGTGGGAGAACCTAAATATTTTACATATAGCTATTCACTCCGAAACAGGTCTCAGATCAGTATTGACCTTTGATTTACAACAGCACCAATTAGGATCCAATATCTATTATTTCTTGGGGGTTGTTCTGGCTCTAACTTATTTTTAACTTTTTTTTCAGTGGATTCAGGCTGGTAGTTCAGATTCGTCTGATTTAGAATTAAAATTGTTTGATGGACACATTGTAACAACTATTGTCATGCACAAACTCTATGATTTCAGGAAGACTAATAATCATTAGAGAAAATAAGAGAACTTTCCAAATGGTCTGATAGAGTCACATTACTATACCTACATTTTTTAAACAAATATTTTTTATGTGGCTTGTTGTACTTACTGGTGAAATAAACAACTATGCACTACAACAATGACTTTCATTCACTTTCACAAAAATACGTGTCCTGAAGTGCACGAGTTGATACAAGTCGAAAGGAAATAATACATACATTTTAACAGAAGAATTAATGTAAGTGCTTTTATAAAATTAGAAGCTTCATATTTCTGCCTTTAAACTAGTGTTGGGTTCGAGTCCACCTTAGTCGAGTCCGAGTAAATTCCGAGTCTTTAAACAATCCAAAAGGTCCAAAAGGGGCCGAGTTGGACTCAAGACCGAGTCCATAACAGGTCGAGTCCGAGTTGAGTCCGAATGAATCTGTTCAAGAATCTGAATTAAAATTGTAACCATAAATTCAACATCAATATTTTAAGCTTATTTTAACCTTCACAACTAATAAAAACAATTTGTCAATATAAATGCAAAAAACAAATTATTAGTATCCTGCTGAACAAATTTCAAAGTGGTTTAAGAATGAAAGCATATGCTTTAGGTGTATGAAGACAAAACTCTCCTTCAACACACTACTTATTGCATTCTATTGACATTTCAATTATTTGTAGGTTTTTTTCCCTCCACTCAAACATAGACTAAAGAAAGTGAAAGCTGCATTAGTAATTATAACCAGAGTTATTATTATTTTCAATTTGTCCATTCAATTTAGTTTAGCTTTATCTAAAATTATGGGTGAAATACATTTAATGTGTTTAATACATTTAATATTAAAACATTTAATAATGCCCATAAAATTAAATACAACAACATAAAATAAAAACAGAAGAGATCAGATACCATTAAAAACATATTTATATACTACAGTACTACACTTCACACTTTTCAGTCCTCCTGCCGTATCTAAGTGTAGCCTACTTAATGTCAACATCAAATATTTGACAAACTCACCTTGGGCTTACATTTCTTTTCACATTATATTTAGTTGGATAATAGGTGAATAGAGACTTCTCCCCTCACTTGTGTTCTTCATTGTATTTTCTGACTTTTTTGCCATTGAAACGCAAGTGCCAGCTTTACAGGTAACACACAGAGGTTGCGCTACAATTATGTGATGGACTGAGTTGTACAATTTCCACCATGGTATATTTCATCCGTCATATTAGTTTAAATGTCCCTGATACGTTGTAAATTTGATTTTGTCTCGATATAGTCAACATTTTCAGTTAGAAATGACTTTGCGTAGTAATTGTGAGTCTGATAAAACGTGTTCTATTTAATCATTTGCAGAGTTGGGGAACGTACTTTTTAAAGTGTACTTACGATATTGATATTTCTGGATGAGAGCGACACAGCACACTTGGCGAATGGCGATCTCTTTCCCGCATACACATACAGCACGGGCGCATGTGCGAGAGAGCTGAAAAGTACTTTCTGCTGCTTTCTGCCAGAATAATCACACGTAAGGACATATACGCGTGAAAACTGATGCGATGTATCAAATACACAGAATGTATGATAGTACTAACTGTAGAGAGCACATCAATATGAAGCCAATACAAAGCCAAATCCCGGACATTTAGAGGCAATTTTGAAATCCCGGCTGGATGCTTTTTTCAGGTCTGAAAAAGAGGTCATGTCTGGGGAAAAGAGGACATATGGTCACCCTATGTTACATTATTTTTTGTTTGTTTGTTTTTCATTGCATCACAAATGCCATGGACTCAGCAGACTCTGAAACAAATCCCATGTCAGAAAGGCTCGAGTCCGAGTCAAGTCTGAGTAAAAATGCATCCAAGTCCATGACAAGTCCAAGTCCATTAAAATTGGACTCGTGTACCCCAACTCTAATTTAAACCCTCTAAAAATTAGTGAAATCGGAAACAGTAGGTTGAATTTTCTTTAGCTAAAATCGGTCTGTGCTTACAGAAATTTTAAACACAGCCCCAGTGGAAAAAGCCGTAAGTCTTATTGGGTGTATGGGTATGTGTAAGTTCCATTTTCAGGGTGAAATCTGCAGCAAAGTTGCCACTCGTTATTTTCACATGCAAATTAGCTTTTGATTTGCCACAAAGGTTTGCCAAAAGTTTGCAACTCTTTGCCCTTAGTGGTGAACCTCCAACAAACCTCTGGCAGCAATGGACAATTTGCTGCAAGTTTGTGGCAAATTTGCCATGAACTCTCAATTTTCGTAAGGGCAGTGAAGTAAAAATTTAATGTTAGAGAAAAAAATGCAAACTTCGAATTGTGCTCGTCAGTGCAAATGTGATTATTTCCTTCTTTCAATGCTGGATCAAAACCTGGGTCTTCCACACTGCTGACACAATGTGCTTCACAAAAGTGAAAGTAAACAAACTTAAAGTGATACAAAAATGTCTGATGAGAGATGACACTTGTCAGTGAGTTGGCATAATGTGGCCGATCCTAGGGTCTTGGAACTCTCGGAAACAGATCATTGATCAAAGTAAGCAAGAGTTTTATTGTGTTTAAGTTTTAGGTAAAGAATAAACCTTCCACCTACAACTAGAAATTCTCAGGCCCTAAAATGTGTACGTGAGAGCTGTGAGTTATCTCAATGTTTGTTCTAGCAGAAAATAATAACATTCAGCCTGGTCTCGATGACATTCAACATTAAGAAGTTACAGTCTCTTCTTTCTCATAAGATGCAATATTTTCTTTTTCCTTCTTTGCATTTCTCAGTCTCTCCTATTGTCTATTCTCTCCTATAGCCTTTATCTAAATCGATTACAAGAATTGTTGGAGTGATGGAGCCAGGTGATCGGGTGAATTGATCAGTCACCCTCTGGCCCCAGGTCAAAAAGAAGAAAAGACCTGTTGGATTTACAATTACCTTTGACCCATATTTGCAGACAAACTGAGACTTCGTGGTTCCAGCTAATTAATGGTATGTGTCTAAATAACAACATCTGCATAAATTAACAGTTCACGATATTTGGATAGTTTCCGGAAATACATTTTATGTTTAACCCAGAAGCCTGTAAGCCTGTAAAGATGACATCAACTCATTTGCATATGCCTATAATTATGGTTGTTTCGAGTTAGTTCGAGTTTAGAGCCTCAACTTATTTTCTGTTTCTGTCTGAAACGCGGAGAACTTTGTCTTCAGTTAACTCTTTCTCTATTGACTGAAACTTCAACTTTGACTCCTGGTCTTCATTGTTCAAACTGGTCTCTTTACTGGGTATAACTCTATTCCCCTTCAACATACACCATCTTATTGTAAAGTGTTACTGTGAGAAGAATGGATGCTCCCCCTCAATCCCTTCTCTAGAGGTTCTCACCTCGGCTAACTCTCTGTTTGGCCCCGGACAGGATGCCTGGAGTGTCAATGATGCTGATGCTTTCCAGGACCTGATTGGGCAGTTGAGCACACTGGAATCTGATGGAAAAGAGATTAAAGAGTTTAAAGAGATTTTGTATTGCATTCAGTGAACAAACAAAATTCTCATTATTGTGGTTAGATGGGAAGTCGAGTACTGCCTGTAAAGCTTCTTTGACCTAAATTAAAGTAGGTTCCAAAAGTCTGAAACCACAAGTGAAAATGCTTTTTTCTTTTTTAATTGAAACCTTTTTAATACAAATTATGTTACCATCTTAACAATTTGAGTGAAAAGTTGAATTGAAAAAATTTGCACAAATTTCCTTAGTATTTGGTATGTCCCCTTTTTTGCTTTAATGGCAGCATGCATTTGTGTTGGCATAGACTCCACAACCAAATGACCCATGTTATCCAGCATGATTTGAGAATGTTCCAAAGAGAATATTGTGTGCTTCAGTGGGAGCAAGGAAATCTGACCTTTCGCACAAAGGATTTAACATAACCAATGTCACAAATTTGCTTATTTGGTTAGTGACCTGCAAATAGTGCAGAATTTCATACATTTCTTATTTATTTTACATCATAATGTCTCTCTAAAACTTTTTATTTTTAGGTTTAAATTTGATTTTAAATCCCAAATTGTCAATGTGGTCTCAGTCTTTTGGACCCCTCTGTAAGTTATAAAAATTCAGCATTGCACATTTCGTTTGTGAACTGGCAGCTGTTTTGTGATATATATTATTCACATCTTATACACAAAGTGGTTGCCATGTGATACTGTATCTTAAAAGGGCACAACGTCATTATTGAACATTCAAGAGCTCTTTAGTTAAAACAAATGTCCCCCTGAGAAAAGCTGAAAGATTTTTTCAGTGCTTCTATCACAACTGCTTTACTATATGTGATCTAACAAGGAGACTTCTAGCGTCACTCCTCCCTGGCTGGTCCATTGTGTGGAAGTGCTGCTTGAAACACACAGTGCTTCCTGAGGGAAAATTACCATTGCTGCCAAAATCAAACAATACCTACCACTAATGATCTGTGCCACAGAAAAACACAGCCACTTCCTGCTGTAAATTAGTTTAACGAGTGGAATGTTTCCCTGGACAGGAAGTCAGAGAAAAGACATTCTCAAAACATGTTTGCAAAAATACACCCTGAGAGACCAGAGGAAAACTGATATGAGGGAGACTCTTCGGAAAGTGTGGCACTCAAAACAGCACCTCCTCTGGTGTTGATAGACACCTTCGACCTAATTATGTTGAAATTCTCTTTGCCAGGTTAAGAGGACTCGACTTGAGCAATGACATGGACTTGAACTTTAGCTTTGTTTGCTCCCACTATTGCCTTGGCTCAACCCACTCTCTACCACTTTCTTCTCCAAACGAATCTTGCTTGCTAAGGCAAGCATCACTATTTTTATTGGTTCATACTTGGGATCCCTAACTAGAGTTATGCGATTGCCTGGCAGACCATACACTGGGCGAACAAATAACATGGACTTCTACAACCCAAGACATATTTGGGTATTTCTCCAACTTAGGGTACTTTCATGTCTCAAAGGTTAATTTTTATTAAAACGAACAGATTTCTTTTTGTTATATGAAGGTCTCATTAAAACTGAATTGGAAACTTTTTTACCAGGCCTATTTTTGGTACTTTTCATATGCCTTTTATGTATGGATTTTACAGTTTTAGCCTTGTCCCAGACCCAGACTTTTAATATTACACTATACAAATCGAAATACAAAAACTATGATAATCTAAACAAAGAGTGAAATAAACAAACCATTTTTTCATACCAATATTTAGGCCTATTGTGTAAAAAATATTTCTATCCATTTTTTTCAAAAATTAAAACTGTCCCACAGTTGTGGTGTCATTTCCACCACACCAAACAATTTTGCCCCTAATATAATATATTACAATGTAATATAATATACAACAAAAGTGTCAGTGAAAAGCATGCATGAGATTAAAAAAACAATCAAAAAATGAAGTAAACAAAGAAAATTCAAGGTAAATTTCAGTGCTTTTAGCTGCAATTTTGCAAAAAGTGTGAAACTATGACTTAACTGTGTGCATTTAGGATAAATAAAATGTATGAAATAAGTCATAGCAAGACAAAAGAGTCTGCCATTTTATTTTAATTAAAAGTTAAAAATGTAATTTCCACCACAATTCTATTAAACACAAAACAGAATTTGAGTTGTGGTGAAAATGACACTGTAGTGGGACCTTTTTTATATGATAAAATGACCAAAATGATATAATCTCCTGTGGTGCGTGTACATAACTGTTGGACATTGTTTGTTGACAAATTACAAATATTGGAGTGTAAAAAATAATTTTCTTTCTAGAAATCCACAGTGTTAAAATTGACAAAGTTGAAGAAACACACATCTATGGACCAAAATATCATTGAGGCTTGGGGTCCAGCCAACCAACCACATAACAACATCCTAAAAACTACTCAGAACACCTTAGCAACCACATAGCAATACTTTAGGAACCACAAACAACACCCTAGAATCGTAGAAACCACATTATCTTAAGAAAATGTAAAAAAATCTAGTTTGGTTTTGTGAAAACAAACTCTCAACAAGTCGGGACTTCTTGCCTCCTTCTCTTTAACCTCTGATGAACTCTAACCCCTTCAAAGCATCTCACGTCATGGCTCCCCTTTAGGCGCATAAGCGCTCATTACTCTCTCTGTGATATCTCTCCATTCCACAGTTTTTCCACAAATAAGGAAAGTTCCTCATCCCTCAGAAAGTTGGCACAGATGCTTGAAATTCCATAGAGCAAGAACTAACACACTGTTTCTCTGTTATCTTCCCTGCTTGCCCAGTGTAAGCAAGTGGATCAGTTGACACATTCTCTCACATAAACCACACTGCTCTGAATCGCCCTCATTGAATCTTGTGTCGTAAATAGCGGCCCAGTGTAACATCAGCATTTATCTATTCACCTGTTGAGGAAGGTGTTTCCGAAGGGATTAAGCTTGCGAAAGGGTTTGTTGGGATCCACTATAAGGGCATTTCCAGGAATGAGCCCCTCCACATCTCCGTGCATGATAGCAGTGAAGCAGTCGGTGGTAGGCTCTGGCCCTATGCGACTCCCTGGCACCTCCTGTTCCAGCAAATACCTGTGTTGACAGAACAAAGCCATGGTTACCATTACTTACCATTAATAACATGGTATATTTACTGTATATGTGCTTTGATCTCGAAACACTGTGGAACATTTCAGTTTAAAGTGCCCATTCCATCAGATTTTTTATTTTTGTGGCTTTTAGTCTGTTAGCTTTGAGGCTATGCCAGTGCACTCCTTAAATTTGATGCAATACAATTTTAGCATGTAAACACATTTAACATTTACAGTCTTTCTCTGAACAAACTGACCAAAAATATTGGTGATTCATCTTGACCTCACGTGTATATACAAATTTATGTCCAATAAAATGTTCTCTAGAATTAGAGCATTCCCTCCCCTAATTTATAAATACCACCTTCCTCCGAATAACAATTGCAAGTAGCAAAGTTCCGGAATTAAAAATCCCATTAATGTTCCCCATAGGCAAATTGAGTTGTAACGATAACCTATAAACCTCTTAAGACTACCGTGAGTTTCGAGGTTGTTAATCAATGGTATTTGCTTCTGTTCAAGCCATCAGTCCATGTTATTTCATCTCCATTTAAAAAAAAAAATCGTGTTTAATAGCGAAATTCCTGGTTAAGAACTACACTACCCATGATCCACTAGAGATCTAAACAAGCACAACGATGCAATCAAGTCGGTCTCCCTACATTCTCAAACTACTTATATATCTGTATATTTCTAAATATTTTACAATAAACTAAGTATATTGATACCAACAACTTTAAAATCAATCATTTTTTTTCTGTTGATTTAATTTGACTACATCTTTTGCTATGCTTCATGGGATTGTAGTTCATTACCTTATTGAAGTGGTTAAGTACACAGTCTCATATCTTTGTGTCTTTGTCTTATATGAAGGACTTTATGAAATCCCTACCGAAGAAATAAATGGAAAAACTATTTACGGAACCAAGACGGCTTAAAAAGTGTGCAGTTAATAAATACACAAACCACATGAACAAAAATACATGAACAAAGGGCAGATAACTGTGTTCGTTGAGCCATTTCATGGGGACTTTAAGTAAATACAATTCTTTCCATTCAATTAATGACCTAAAAATCAATCCTTGAATTGAATAGTGGGCTCAGTCCAACATTAAATAAGAGAAAAAGTGCAGAGATGTCACACACAGTACCACCACAATTCATCTGGTGTTATTACTTTTAGAATAACGCACACGCACAATGGTCTGTAACACCAACTCCCAAGTTCCTAAATCATGAGTGGACTAGTACCACTTCTAGGCATGTTTAATCTCCTGTCAAACACATCTCTGCTGTAAAACCCTGAAAAAGACCTGGAGTCATTGGATTCTATGATTTATACAGAGTCTTACTTGATGAAGGTAGTCTTTCCAGTAGAGTACTGGCCAACCACTAGCACCATGGGTTTGTTGTCGAAGTCAGCGTCCTCCAGACTCGGTGAGTGGAAGTCATGGAAGCCATAGTACTGCTCCAGCGGCAGAAGCTTCTTTCTGTAGAGTGACTTGAGGCCCTCAGTGACTGTCCTGATCACCTCAGGGGCCTTCTTGACATTCTTCCGTCCCCAGCGTGACATTGTGTGACTACTCAAAGTTTCCTTTGCAGTTAATTTATGGCTTTGTTTTGGACTATTTATGTGTCCTCTGGGATGGCTGTGAAGATTCACTTTTTTGTTTTTACTGTATTTATATAAAGGACCAAATGTTCTGGCTTCAAGGTTTGGAGTGTTTGGCTATGGAGTGATGTTTGCAAACTATAGTGTACAATTATTTGTATATAACTTTAAATCCCTGGCCTTCTCCTTGTTTAATATGTGACCTTGTATGATTCTTACATTTACCTGGAAAAAAGGGGAGAAATGGAAAAAGAAAATGTAAAGCAACATCTTCAAATGTTTTTAGCTCGCTGAGCTGAATAAAACCTGCTTTTTTGGTCAGAAAGACTTGTTCGCATAAAAAATTGGTTAGCTTTTCCTTTACCTGCAAATAAAGTACCTTAAGAGACTCTTTTTCAGCCCACAGGGTAAATACAGTGTATTGTCCATGCTTGTCTGGAAAAAGTTGGTGCTCGTTTTGGAAACACTTACGCACACCCAACTCTGGGTCCACAAACACACACTCATAACTTATGTTCGTATACTAAAAAGAGTGAGGCATGTTTTCCAGCAGCGGCTCTTAGTGGAAAGTTCAGTGAATAAAGGATTACGATGTGCATAGGGCTGAATACACCAGCAATGTGTAAAAGACAAGAAGCATTTCAATGGTCTTTGTTGAATGCTGACAGGATTTCACAGTAATTTCTCCTAATGCGTGATTTGGCTCGGAGTAGATTTGAAACACTCCCTACTGATGCAACACACTTATACAGAGGATTGACTTAGAATCAAAGCGAAGTTAATGCAGAACTTTATACCCCCATTTTGTTCTAATATATCTCCTTTTGTGTTCCACAGTAGTAAGTCTTTGGAACAAGAAAGTAAATAAATGATTGAATTTTCATTTTTGCCTGAACTAATATAGTATCATTAATATTTGGTGAAACAGGAAAGTTTAGATTATTCCAGAGAGGCATGTTTCTCAAGGTAAGGCTGTGCAAATCCTCAGGGCCTGTAGTAGCAAGTTAAAAGTCTTCTCAAAATAAAAGAGCAACTTGTGCACAGCTGCCTTGGCAAAAGGATCATGGTTGGGAATTTACTTTATGTAAGAGGGCTCACATGTTGCGTAGGAGATGGAAAATGCCTTGTGGCATCCTTCACCACAATTGCAACACAGAGTCATCTTCTTGGAATAAGGGAGCCTTGAATGCCAGTTAATTTCTGAAACTATTTCAGATCTAATGCAACACTGCAGTATGTGTTGGCAATAGGAGGAAATGGCAGAGGCAATTTGCTCAATGTTTAAGTCTTTTCTCCATATAAATACATACAAAAAATATATTAACTTTTTAGAATTATTTATGATGATTCTCATATTGTTTATGTTCAATGACGCATGTTATGTAAGTGTTCTGCAATCATTGCCATTTAGGGGAATAGAAGATCTGCTACATTTTCATATTATCAAAAAGTGTAATACACAACATGCACACATAGCAGAAGTATTTTCCAGGACAAAACATATTGATTTTCCACTTACCTAGAGGATTTCAGCAGAAAATCTGGATGAAGTTCTTGCACAGTTGAAGAACCCTAAACACTGAACTCTTAAGTGATCGCTTTGACAGTTGAGTCTCTCCTGACCACTCTCTCCAGCCCCTGGAGGTGTTCCTACAAGTGAGAATGTACCTTAGAAGGAAGATACCCAAGTTGCACCAGTTCAAGTGCTTCAAATAACTGTTACCTTCCAGTTCTTTTAAGTATGTCAGATGAGGTCTTGATCTGATCTAACTGTGCTGCTTTTCCTTTCAGCTCTGAGGCATGCAATACAAGTACTACCTCCCTCTGCTTCCCTGCCTAGGTTTCTCTCAACACCTCTTCTTCACTGCCTGACACAGAAGCAGGGGAAAGCCCTGGAAGGCTGGTAGGTTTTAGGCGAGTGATGACAATGGGTTTCAACCAGGGTGGGGACGGGGGGCGAGAACGCCAGTGCATCAACACATCAAGGTGGAGTCAAGCATTTTATAGGGAGTGTCATTTATTTACATAAAGAACTGCCTGCAAACATGAGGGTGTGGCGTTGCTCATCTTTCAGCAAGCATTGCACCATGGGACGACATGTTGTATTACACGCTTTCTTTAGCTTTTGTTGATGTAAGAGATCTGTTTACAGCTCAGACGTTCACATAACCTCTGATGAAAGCATTACAGACCACTTCTCTGAGGCTTGGAAAACGGTTTACATTCTGCTCTCATGGGCTTCTCTGACTTGGACCCTCAAAGCTCTATTAACTGGTGCCACCCACTGGCCATTAAATGCATTACATACAATCAAGTAAAATAACTAAGGTCTCAGTGTTTACAGGCTTTGTTCACACAGCACCAAATTAAGATTAGTTTTTTCACATCTGATCTTTAGGACAGAGTGTCTGCCCTGTCATTCTGGAAGTAATGAAATCAGATCCGTTTGCTACAGCGCATTTACATGCATGTTCTTAAACGTATTCTGCTTGAGCTGACAATGTGTAAGGTCATGTAAATGCCTTAAATGGTTTTCCTTTATAGGGGCAAGGTCACAAATGGTTTAAACTAGGGGTGGGCGATATGAACAAAATCTTATATTACAATATGTGTAATTTTATATAATGATAACGATATATATCACAATATAGTATAACGTTTTCAGGAAAATCAATAAAAATTGGTTTATAAATAAAATAACCATATTGTAATGCCTATTTCTGGAACTCCAGTCAGTGAATTAAGTACTTTATAAATTAAAACTACTTCCTCTTTATTTGTAACAAGACAATGTCAAAGTAAATAAATAAAAATTAACCTTACCAAAATGCAAAATATAACAATATGCCACATTTCAGTTTCAAATTTTGTTGACCAATATTATTAATATGATTATTATTACTATTATTATTATTATTATAAACTTTGCTCAAGAAACTTAAGATCTTCTCAAAGCAATGCAACAAAGAAAATAAAACAAAAAAATCAAATAAATATAACTTCTTGCTAAATAAATATATAAATGTTCGAATTAATGCAGTGTTCATCTTTTGGCTTTCATAATATTCTTTTGCGTGCTTCATTTTGAGGAGGTAAAACAGATTGCATGTATTATGAGTGATTATCGTTGTGAGAACCGCAGATGTCGCACCTGTTTTAGTAACAAGCTCCTCTTCATTTTCTTGACCTGTTTGGGAGTCTCACCATTCTGTGGAGATTTCGTTCCCCATTTGGGGATTCAAGCGCACTTTGGAGCTCCAGAGACAGCGCACGCCACAATCACGTGAAACATTCGGGTGTCAGATGAGAAGAATATTTAGCACTTTTAAAGCACCAAACACCCAATGATGGTCATTTCATTTGCCTGGACGGCTGCAGAAAAATGTTCCGTAAAAACTCCATCCATGTTTCTTCAATTCTCTCAGTCTCATGTGAAGCCCTGCCCACTGATAGATAAACCCATGCTGCACACATGTAGAGTTGTGCTCAAAAGTTTGCATACCCTGGCAGAAATTGTGAAATTTTGGCACTGATTTTGAAAATATGACTGATCATGCAAAAAAAGTCTTTTATTTAAGGATAGTGATCATATGAAGCCATTTATCATCACATAGGTGTTTGGCTCTTTTTTAAATCAATGATAACAGAAATCACCCAAATGGCCCTGATCAAAAGTTTACATACCCTTGAATGTTTGGCCTTGTTACAGACACACAAGGTGACACACACAGGTTTAAATGACAATTAAAGGTTAATTTCTCACACCTGTGGCTTTTTAAATTGCATTTAGTGTCTGTGTATAAATAGTCAATGAGTTTGTTAGCTCTCACATGGATGTACTGAGCAGGCTAGATACTGAGCCATGGGGAGCAGAAAAGAACTGTCAAAAGACCTGCGTAACAAGGTAATGGAACTTTATAAAGATGGAAAAGGATATAAAAAGATATCCAAAGCCTTGAAAATGCCAGTCAGTACTGTTCAATCACTTATTAAGAAGTGGAAAATTCGGGGATCTCTTGATACCAAGCCAAGGTCAGGTAGACCAAGAAAGATTTCAGCCACAACTGGCAGAAGAATTGTTCGGGATACAAAGAAAAACCCACAGGTAACCTCAGGAGAAATACAGGCTGCTCTGGAAAAAGACGGTGTGGTTGTTTCAAGGAGCACAATACGACAATACTTGAACAAAAATGAGCTGCATGGTTGAGTTGCCAGAAAGAAGCCTTTACTGTGCCAATGCCACAAATGACAACACCTTGACACGCCTCACGGCTTCTGGCACACTGTAATTTGCAGTGATGAGACAAAAATAGAGCTTTATAGTCACAACCATAAGCGCGATGTTTGGAGAGGGGTCAACAAGGCCTATAGGGAAAAGAATACCATCCCCACTGGGAAGCATGGTGGTGGCTCACTGATGTTTTGGGGGGGTGTGAGCTCTAAAGGCATGGGGGAATCTTGTGAAAATTGATGGCAAGTTGAATGTAGCATGTTATCAGAAAATACTGGCAGACAATTTGCATTCTTCTGCACGAAAGCTGCGGATGGGACGCTCTTGGACTTTCCAGCATGACAATGACCCTAAGCACAAGGCCAAGCTGACCCTCCAGTGGTTACAGCAGAAAAAGTTGAAGGTTCTGAAGTGGCCATCACAGTCTCCTGACCTTAATATCATCGAGCCACTCTGGGGAGATCTCAAATGTGCGGTTCATGTAAGACGACCAAAGACTTTGCATGACCTGGAGGCATTTTGCCAAGACGAATGGGCAGCTATACCACCTGCAAGAATTTGGGGCCTCATAGACAACTATTACAAAAGACTGCACGCTGTCATTGATGCTAAAGCGGGCAATACACAGTATTAAGAACTAAGGGTATGCAGACTTTTGAACAGGGGTCATTTCATTTTTTTCTTTGTTGCCATGTTTTGTTTTATGATTGTGCCATTCTGTTATAACCTACAGTTGAATATGAATTCCATTAGAAATAAAAGAAATGTGTTTTGCCTGCTCACTCATGTTTTCTTTAAAAATGGTATATATATTACCAATTCTCCAAGGGTATGCAAATTTTTGAGCACAACTGTATATACATATCGCAATATGCACGATATAGCACAATCTCTATCGGTTGAAACTTTATATCGTCGCCACGATATATATCGTCATATCACCCAACCCTAGTTTAAGCAAAAAAAAAAAAAGAAGAGCAGCACAGGAAGATTGAGTGTTACATGAACACAAATATGCAGAAAACTACCAAAAATATGCTTGTTCAAAAAAATCTGACAACGCAGCACAACATAAGATCAGATGATTCTCTATTGATGCCAAAACATAAACAGTCAAGCACACAACACTTGTGCACATTGGATAAGCCGGTAAGAAAAGCTGGTATAGGTGTTTACCTGCAATGCAAAATTAAGGTAATGAGCAAGACCGTTGATGACCTTAACCGATAAAGGAAAATGGTTTAAACCAGTCATATAATTCACATGTTCTTACTGGTGTAGTGCCGAATTTTGATTCCCTAGTATCCTTTCTCCAATAAAAAATGTTTATTGTTTCAAAAATACACAACAGAGAAAAAGACAACACATACACATCAAATCAACATTTAACCCCCACTAATATCCCTCCCCAATCACCAACCCCACCCTCACCCCCAACGAACACCCCTGTGGTCACATATAACACACACACAAAATAAAAAAAGTTAAAAAAAAAATATATATATATATATATATATATATATATATATATATATATATATATATATATAATAAACATACATAATTAAATTAAACTTCTCTCTCCACATCCCCTTCCCGAGAGTCCCCCAAAAACGCCAGATAAATTCCCCACTTCCTAACAAACAAGTCCCCAAACCCCAGCCTTCTACTTGCCACCTCCTAGAAAGCTGCCACCCTTCCCATCTCTGCACACCACTCCGGAAACGAGGGCGCTCCATACGACTTCCATCCCCTTAAAATAATTTGTCTGCCAATACTGGTCAGAACCCACTTTTTTATGTGTTTATCCCCCAAATTTATGTCCGCCCCATCACCCAAAATACAGAGTCTGGGGAAAAGTAAAATTTGAGTGCCCAAAACGTCACACACATACAACTCTGAACCTTCAACCAAAATTCTTGGATCTTAACACACACTCAAAAAACATGGGTTGTGTCTCCATCTTCTGATTGGCATCGCCAGCAGGTGGGTGTGTCTTTAAGACCAAGCCTATACAATCTAGAGGGGGTCCAATAGAATCTATGTAAAATCTTGAATTGCATAAGGCACACCCTTGCATCTCTAGATACATACTTTAAGTTTTTTAGAATCCTTGCCCACACTCCCTCCTCCAATACCAAGTTTAAAGGTGCTATATGTAATTTTTTTACTGTACTAAATCATAAAATGACCATAATATGTCATTTGAGAATTAGGAAACATGCTAAGTTGAAATACTGACTTCTCAGATAACAATGCTACAGCCAGTATATTTTACTTTGAAGTTTCCATTCCTGGCCGGAATTTCTATTTATGTTTTAGCCTGTGTGATTCCGCCCACTGCCCACTCACCACTAGTATTTTGACACCATGAAGTTGCCAGATTTGAACAAGTTTGCAGGCAAACAACACTGCATGCTGCAGCCATGTGCATCCTCATTCTGACAACCCGCCTGAGCTTCGAGTTTGGGGCGGGGCAGACAACTCTCCAATATTTTGAATTTGAACTGCAGTACTCATTTCAAATGCTTGTTGTCAATCTTACATATAGCACCTTTAAATCTTTCTCCCATAATCTCTTGATAGAAGTTAAAGCTCCGAACCCCAGACTCTGAATTAGCAGGGAGTAATACACTGATGCCTCATGACCTTTTCCAAAAGCAGTAATCACCTCTCCCAGAGTATCTGCCGCTTTAGGGGTGTGTGTGCTACTTCCAAAAACAACACAGAGCAGGTGGCACAGCTGTTAATACCCGTAGAGATCTGAGATCTAGGAATCCGAAAATGTTGAACCAAATTTTCAAAAGATCTCAACATTCCACTTTCATATAGGTCACCGAGTGTAGTAACCCCCCTCACAATCCACTCTGACCAGCAGAAAGGGGACTTATTAATACATAATTTTGGGTTCAGCCATATGCTTGAGGTAACATTTAAATAAATGTCTGAATTAAACACTCTGGACACTTTTGTCCATACCGAGTGCAAATGCAAGATAACAGGGTGTAACTTAACTTCTCCAATTAGTTTGATAGAAAGGCTTTGCAATGGCAAAATAGGGGCAAGAACTTCCTGTTCAATACAAAACAAGGGAGGGGCCCTCTCAGGTGAAAGTGACCAATGAGCCAAATGTCTGAGACCGAATGCATAATAATAAAACAAAAATCTTGGCCATACCAAATTAAAGACTATGCTATCAAATTGCTTGAAATAAGTGAGGGGGACATCTACAGGGAGAGACTGTAACAGGTAGTTACATTTTGGAAAACAATTCATTTTAATAACATTAACCTTCCCAATCATAGATAAATGTAATGAAGCACACCTAGCCACATCGCTCAAAAAACTTTTTATTAAGGGGTCAAAACTAACTCTAACTAAATCAGACAAATTTGCTGGGAATAAAATGCCCAAATACTTAATGCCCCGTTTGAGCTACTGGAAGGTGCCCGGCTGGAAAGCCATTACTCGGCAGTACGCTGTCAGAGCCAAAGCTTCGGATTTAGACCAACTGACTCTGTATCCTGAGAACTTAGAAAAGGAATTAATAATTCTATAGAGGCAAGGCACAGATCTAATGGGGTCAGAGACAAATAATAAAAAATCATCTGCGTAAAGCAAAAGCTTATGTGCCACACCTCCCACCACCACCCTTGGAAAATCATCTTCCCTTCTTATCGTGGCTGATAATGGTTCCAGGGCAAGACAGAACAATAATGGGGAAAGAGGGCAACCTTGCCGGATGCTCCTATCCAGAATAAAATAATCTGAAATTAATACATTTGTTTGTACCGCCGCTACTGGTTGTCTATAAAGTAACTTAATCCAACCAATAAATGTACTCCCGAACCCATATATTTCCAAAATCCTAAAAAGATAATCCCATTCTACCATATCAAATGCCTTTTCGGCGTCAAGTGAGATGGCAGCGACCGGAGTCTGATCATTCGCTACTGACCACATAATATTGATGAAATGCCTAATGTTATCAGAACAGCTGCAGCCCTGAATAAATCCCACCTGATCTGTATGTATGAGATGTCATAACTTCATCGGTTAGCCAGAATTTTTGACAATATTTTTACGTCTAGCTGGATCAGGGAAATTGGACGGTAACTCTTACACTCACTTGGATCTTTGTCCTTTTTAAGAATCAGACTGATCCAGGCTTGAGTCATGGTTGGCAGAAGCTTTCCATTCTTTAATGATTCCATATAAACTTCTAACAAAAGTGGAGCCAATTCTGTAGCATAAGATCTAAAAAACTCAGCGGCAAAGCCATCTGGCCCTGGAAACTTGCCTGTAGGCAAGGTCTTAATTACCTCGCCAAGCTCCTCCAAAGTTATCTCAGAATCAAAAGAACTGTTTTGCTCAGTCGTCAGTTTAGGGACTTCTAATGGTTCCAGATAGTTTCTATTGTCTTCATCAGTGGACGAAGACATGGAACTATAGAGATGAATATAGAATTCTTTAAAAGCATTATTAATATCAATGGCTGAGGTAAATATTTAATCACCAGCAGATTTCGGTGGTAGAAGGGAGTGGTAGAAAAAGACTCTTTGTATCTAGCCAAAAGCTTCCCGGTTTTGTCCCCCGACTCAAAATATGACCGTCTTGCCCTGAATAGCCAAAACTCCACCTTCCGCGACAAAATAGTATTATATCTGTATTTCAATCGGGTCAATTCTCTGAGGCCATCAGACGACATTCGGCGTTTCAGCTCAGCCTCGGCACTTTTAATATTCCCTTCCAACTCCATGAGTTCTCGTGCTTTGTATTTTTTGGTGAATGAGGCATACCCACCCCTAAGAACCGCCTTGAGTGCCTCCCAAGCCACACCCACAGAGGATACTGAGGACCAGTTGGTCTCCATACAGACATTGATTTCAGCCTTTAGCATTTGTTGGAATTCAGGATTTTGCAAAAGGGATACATTAAAGCGCCAACTATATGATTTCTTTTTCTCTGTATGTGGCAACACCTCTAAACTCTCCAGGGCGTGATCTGTGACTAATATATTTCCAACTGAACAATCAGCAACAGATGAAATGAGGGATTTAGGTATAAAAAAAAAAATCTATTCTTGAATAAAACTGATGAAAAAAAATGTATAGTCCCTACCAGATGGGTTCAAATGTCTCCAGATATCTGTAAGACCAATATTTTTACACATCCTGTGAAGTGTCACTGCTGCTTTAGGGGGCTTACAACACTTTTGCTTCACTATGATCAAGGACTGAGTCCATCAAAAGATTAAAGTCTCCTCCCAATATTATATCATGAGGGATGCCAGCAGCTTGCAACTTCCCTTCAAGGTCTATAAAAAAGCCCTGATCATCAGCATAAGGTGTGTAAATATTAGCCAAAATCAAACTATGCCACTGAATTTCTGCTAAAACAATAATGAATATTCCTAATTTATCTTTAATCTGTTTGAGACATTTGAATTATAGATGCTTACTTATCAATGTAAAGACTCCCCTGCTCTTACTTGAGCTAGCACTAAAGAAAACATGTCCAGCTTCCTGAGGGGAAAGATGCGTTTCTTGAAGAAACACTATATCATATTTCTTATGTTTAAGGAAATAAATAACCTTCCTTCTTTTTATGGGGTGCCCCAACCCATTCATATTCCACGTGGAGAGAGACAATCCACTCATATTAACATCTGACATTTTGACATATTAGAAAAAATAGATTGTGTCAAAAATACAATTATAATGACCGCATTCCATCATTAATGCAACAGTTAAACCCCGAACTTCCTCCAGAACCAAACAAACAGAAAAAAGAAAAACGTCCGCGCACGACAGCGCCAACCGGCATCCATCCCTCTACACTCAAACAGTGCACGTATGCCTACGAGAGCCCCCGCGACAATTTTGCCATCAGATTGCTCAAGTCCGCTGCTTCTATACAAATTTGTGTAGACAGAATTACACAACAGAAAATAATCTATAAAACAAACTCCAGGCAATAGAAGGCATAAGCACAAAGAACGTGTAGATTCATCCACATAACTGTTCCGAAGGTGTGTTCCTCCACAAAACAAACTCCAGCCACTAGGCAGAACCAACACAAAAAGAAACAAAAAGGCGCCCAGTTTCCTCAGACAGACAAGTGAATGTTCAGTGAGTCAGGCTCACTTGGCTGTTACATGAGTGGAACAGATGCCCTAATCACTTCAATGTTTTACAAGAAATATTCCACAGAACAAACTCCACCCAATAGGAGGCATAAGCACAAAGAACGTGCAGATTCATCCACAAACTGTCCCGAAGGAGTGTTATTCCATAAAATAAACTCCAGCCGCTAGGCTGAACCAGCACAAAAATAAACAAAGGCGGCGCTCAGTTTCCTCGGACAGTCAAGTGAATGTTCAGTGAGTCAGGCCCACTCGACTGCATCGAGAGCATTGCTCAATGACTTACTCCATTGACTTTATGAAGGACATCGCTTGTGGTGGGCATGTAAATATTTTGCGGTCGTCCTTAGTATCTGTTCTCAATTTGGCCAGGAACATCAGTGCAAAAGCGGCCTTCCGTTGATGTAAGAGTTTCTTTCATTCCTTGTATCGATCAAATTTCTCTCTTGTCCAATTCACAAAGTCTGGGAACAAGAAAATGTTGTGGTTCTTCCAAGAAAGCCTTCCTTTACTCCTCGCCTCACGTAACACGAGATCTTTATCGGATGATCTCAGAAATTTGGCCAGAATTGATCGGGGCCTGTCTCCCTCCGCGGATCTCCAAGCCGGAACTCTTTGAGCTCACTCGATTTCAACATATCTTGGCCTTCCTTGTCCTCAGGAATTCTAACAATTCTGACATTGTTTCACTGGTTACGATTCTCAAGGTCTTTCAACTTTTCCAAAACATGCTCCAAGTCTATCTCGGTTGCTAGCGGGTTAGCAACTAATTCCCTCTCCGATGACTCCAGATAATCGACCCGTTTCTCAACATCCGACACTCTTGTATCCATCTCAGTGAATTTGGTCTCCATGGCAGTGATCGATCGATGTATTACAGCAAGATCCTCCAAGTCAGCAACGACCCTCGCCAGCATTGCCGACATGTTCAACAGTTGACGCTGAATCTCTTTCACCGCACTGTCCAAACTGAGTCCCTGGACTGCGGCCTTGTCAGGGGTATCAGCTTGAGCACGCGTCTTTTAATGTCTCCAGAGCCCGAGAATTTTGAATTCTTTGACATATTGTCTTCCTAGAAAAGTCAAGAATCAGAATGTATCGAATCTCACCTTTTTATGTCATAAACCGGTGAGATTCGATACACTCTGATTCTTGACTAGCAAAGTGCGCAGAGCTCGCCGATCACACGTCCACCACTCACATGGCGCCACACGACTCCCCGATTCCCTAGTATCCTTATGTTTAGGGGTAGGTGTAGGAATGGGCTTTAGAGATAAGGGCCTGGCTTATCCAGTGTGTGCAAGTGTTGTGCACATACCTCCTTACATTTCGAGATGAAAATAGGAATAATGAGTATTTCATATTCGATTTCAAATCTTACATAAATGCAGGGTTCTTATGTTGGCTTTCTTAAATAAGATGATTTTTGATAGTTTTCAGTGTGTGCGTGTAAACGTGCTCAGTGTTGAGAATATCCAGTGAATCTACATCAGTTGCCATATTAATGATATATCATCATGATGCAAAGACAATTTCTTTTACAACAACTGAGAGTAGCTGTCAGTCTGACTGAAGGTGGGGTGATTGTTTGAGCATCTAGCTGTTAAAATACAGGACCATAGGCATCCCAAATGGGACATATTCATTTCTGTCAAAATACGGGACATTCCAGCTGATACGGGACAGTTGTCAACCCTAAGCGAATGCCACATGTTCACTATTGTTCAATGTACACTGACAGTCAAAAGTTTGGAATAATGTACAGATTTTGCTGTTTCGGAAGGAAATTGTGGCATTCAACTGATCACAAAGTATAGTCAGGACATTACTGATGTAACAAACCACACCATCACTATTTGAAAAAGTCATGTTTGATCAAATCTAGACAGGCCCCATTTCCAGCAGCCATCACTCCAACACCTTATCCTCGAGTAATCATGCTAAATTGCTAATTTGGTACTATGAAATCACTTGCCATTATATCAAACAGTTGAAAGCTATTTGGTTCATTAAATGAAGCTTATCACTGTCTTTGTGTTTGTTTTTGAGTTGCCACAGTATGCAATAGACTGGCATGTCTTAAGGTCAATATTAGGTCAAAAATGGCAAAAAAAAGAAACTTTCTCTAGAAACTCATCAGTCAGTCATTGTTTTGAGGAATGAAGGATATACAATGATTTAAACTGTATGAAAAGATTTCATACAAAGGTGTACATTACAGTCTTCAAAGACAAAGGACAACTAGCTCTAACAAGGATAGAAAGAGATGTGTAAGGCCCAGATACAACTAAACAAGAGGATAAGTACATCAGAGACTCTAGTTTGAGAAATAGACACCTCACATGTCCTCAGCTGACAGCTTCATTGAATTCTACCCGCTCAACACCAGTTTCACGTACAACAGTAAAGAGAAGACTCAGGGGTGCAGGCCTTATGGGAAGAATTGCAAAGAAAAAGACACTTTTGAAACGGAAAAACAAAAAGAAAGGTTAGAGTGGGCGAAGAAACACAGACATTGGACAACAGATAATTGGAAAAGAGTGTTATGGATCTTAACCCCATTGAGCATTTGTGGGATCAGCTAAACTGTAAGGTACGTGAGAAGTGCCCGACAAGACAGCCACATCTATGGCAAGGGCTACAGGAAGTGTGGGGTGAAATGTCACCTGACAATCTGGACAACCTCTTTGTAGTTTAAGAAGTTCTGGAAAAAAAATAAAAAATAAAATTGTAGTAGTAATTTTTCACGTTATTAATGTCCTGACTATACATTGTGATCAGTTGAATGACACTTTGGTGAATAAAAGTACCAATTTCTTTCCATAAGAGCAAAATCTGTACATTATTCCAAACTTTTGGCTGACAATGTATATGGTGAAAGTGCATGAAAATTAGTGGATCTAGACACCAAAACAGACAGTAATCATTGTGTATGATGTTACCAATGACAAAAAATCCCCGACCACTAACACATTTCCAAAAAATCTGATATGATTGTGGTTTTGAATCAGATTTGGATGTCATACATTTTCTATACATAAAACACATAAAATCAATGAGTTGGATACATAAAATAAACAAATACATTTATTTTTAAATTTTTTTTTTTTTTATTTGTCACCTGTCTGAACAAAGCCTAAGACACCCAGTCACATGGCAAACAGAAACAAGTGTGAATCTTTCATAAAAGAAGCAAAGTTTAATTTACAGTTTTACTAAATGTACAGTTTTTTTTAAAAAGTGTCATTATACACAATAAATACAATACAAAATTAATCTGTAGTACTATACTTCAAATTCTTACAGTTCTATTTTCTTTTTTCTCTTTACATTATTATTGTTCTTTTTTTCATGTCATTGCTTTTACTGTGTTTGCTTCTGAACGGTCCAAAGATCTTTCAGTGATTCTATCTTGTGTGTGCAAGCGTCTGAACTTAAGTATGCCTACAAAAATAAAAGCATAAAAGAGGGACACTTATTACTCTCTGAACTAGAGATGCAAAATTGTTTTTTTTAGGCTGTTTACAGGCATTATTCTCTCTGAAAGGGTTTGAGAAAACTGTAAATTGTATTTCATTTATAAGAGGCAGGTCCTGGCAACCCAAATTGTCTGTGCTGCAATAGTGTGTTTGATTTGTAAATGTGCTTTTGATGCTGGAATGCTTTAAGGTCAACAGATTTCCTACAGTTCTGGCGACTTTTCTGTTTGTGAATACTTCACTGTTAATTCCTTTAATAAGACAACCAGTAGGGTTAACTGAAAACAGAATTTAAAGCGTTTGAGCACTATTTTATAATGTATTAAAGCCTCTCTGTTTTGTTTACCAGTTCCAAAAAATGTAATTATACACTGATTCTAATGACCAATCAATTGAACTCTTCAAACAAAAGTTCTCCAAAATAAAAATACTACTGGTTGATATGACAAATTTCATAATCTCACTTAAAAGTTCCTGCAGTCTGCATGT
Organism: Myxocyprinus asiaticus; assembly: GCF_019703515.2. NCBI lineage: Eukaryota > Metazoa > Chordata > Actinopteri > Cypriniformes > Catostomidae > Myxocyprinus > Myxocyprinus asiaticus. The sequence goes on from NC_059361.1 coordinate 35,552,206, forward strand.
CACAGTACATACAAAAGCAAATGTATTAAATGACTGGTCATATATTTTTGTCTCTCTCAAGTTAAGAGAACTCTTGAAATTGGGAAACTGACATAGGAACTGTCCAAGTTTCACAAAAAAAAAAAAAAAAAGAAAAAAAAAAGGGGGGACAAATGTTTGAAAATCATATCAAAGTGCACTTTATCCTTTAGAAAGTACACTTAAAGGGTCATATGTAAACCAAAAGAACACATTTTATCAGCACAAACCACAGACAAACAACTCAAACACAGCTTAACATGGGAAGAGTCTTTGTTTACTTCCCCTATCCACTGACCTCCCTTACAGTCTTCGGCAAAAGGGGATGTTATCTACTGTGCGTCTGTGAAACCAGATTCCCATTCTGTCCTCGTCCCCCTACCTGTGGATTTTGGGACATAGGGGCGGACGAGGGTACTGAGGAGAGGGGAGGTATGGACTGTCTGTAGGAAGGGTGGGTTTGGTGCTGGTTAGGCAAGTTTGCCCCATGAACCCTCCCTAACGCCCCTCTCCCAGACCCTCCATGCCCAGGAGGGCCTTGTTGGAGGTTCAGTATACTGTCTATGGCACACTGCAGGTGCTCATTCAACGAGTCATCAGGTGGCGGGCTGCCGCTAGAGAAACTTGCATTGTCCATGTCTGGAGAGTCTGATTTACAGCGTTTGGCAGGAAGTGAGGAGTCTCTTGTGCAAGAAGACTCTCCAGAAGTAGGGGGGCCTGGTGCATGCTGATCCATCCTGAAAGTACCCCTTCCTCTGTTTTTGCTTCTAACACCCTTCAATCGCCCCATGCCACCACCTTCCTCAGCCTTGTCCTCATCCTCTTTGTCCGGAAACTCTTGATGGTGTTGGTACGCATTTTTGATACCACGATAAAGGACGTCCTCTACAGCTGCAAGGCTCTGCGACTCTGCGTGTGGGTGCACCTGCCCATGCCCACCTTGCCTCTCTAGTTTCACACTGGCTATCACAGTCCGTTCAGGTTGAGGGGAAGAGCCATGCGGCTGGGGGGAAGAGGTAAGAGGGGGTCCTGCAGGAGTAATGGGCAATGTATCGCCTCCTCCTCCAGGTACTCCCGGCCTGTGACGTGGACTGATGTTCTCACGGTACGTCTTCCGGAGCGGGAGCCGACAAGTCGTCAGTGGAGGAGTCGCTGTGGACGCGGGGTTCCGTTTGACCCCACCTACCTCGTGGTGTTCAAGAGTGCCATTCATCTGGGCTGTGGATGTGGATGGGGATGACGAAGACCAGGAGGAGAAGGAGGGAGGAGCTCCACTAGAGGAAGTTGCGCTACTAGAGGTGGAGCTTGTATGTGTGGTTACCGTACTGACAGCGGATGAGGGGGTGGGGAAGGAAGTTGGGAGTGGAGTTCTTATTACAGTGGTGGGTGGGGTTACAGGTGGTTTAACCTTCTGAGGTGGCTCTGGGGTCGGTAGCTGTGGTGTAAGCTGGGTTTGGGAGTGGACTGGATCTAAGGCAGTGTTGTGAACGACCTTGCTAAGCCCCGCCTCCTGTTTGATCTTCAGCTTCAAACCTATTCGCCGGCGTGCCTCGTAGGTCTTGATGGGCGGTTTGCTGGTTCGCTGGGGAAGAGCGACGTCGTCGTCGTCATCATCATCAGCAGGCCTGGAAGAAGAGGACAGACTGCGGCTGAAGGAGGCGCTTGGTGGCACTGGCTCTGTAGATGACCGGACCATAGGAGCAGGTGAAGGGGTGGAGCTGGTGGACCAAGACACTGACGCTCCCCCTCCACCTTGCTTTATCACCAGCTTGGTGGGGGGGAAGAGTGCAAGGGCAGATGCAGGAGCAGGAGCAGCAGGTGGAGCAGGTGTAGGGGTCGGGGCAGGTGATAAAGCTGGGGTGGCTGCCACAGGTTGTGCTCCTGCTACTGATGGTGCAGTTCTTACAGAGCTCAGATCCACCTGAACAGGCCTGACCGCACTGCTGTCCAGCAAACAGGAATTGGCCACAAATTCTTCTGCAAAGAGCCAAAGAGAAAGCTGATTAGATAACACACCTTTTGTTGCACCACCAAATAATGCACTGACAGTTACGCACCTACAGTGGAAGTCTATAGAGCCAGTGTACAATAGTTACCCAACTGACTTCCATTGGAAGTGTATTACACGTTGTGCATTGAAAGCGTGCACACACATTTATTGTTTGATTTTACAAACTGAGGTATGAGTCCAAATAATTTGTGAAATCAAAAACTGACTTTTGTCAGTTAGCTTTGAGATCATCTATTCACTAGATGATCTCAAATCATCTGATTCTCATGCACTGCCCCTAGACTATGGAATGCACTGCCTACTGCTATTAAGAATGCTCCCACTTTGAACTGCTTTAAGAAATTATTAAAAACTCATCTTTTTAAAGCAGCTTATATTGATTAAATCCACTTCAGTTTAATTTACTGGGTTTTGATTTGGTTGCATAAATTGCTTTGTTTTATTTTAATCTGCTGTTGTACTAAAATGTTGATGACTCCAAATCTAAATTTTTGTCTAATAAAATGCTCTCTAGAATGAGAATGCCCCCCTCCCCCAATACCACCTGACTCTGACTAGCAATATCAAGTAGCCAATCATGGCTCAAACGTAATCATGTGAGTCTTCAATAGAAGAGAGTACATTAGCACAATAAAGAAAATGAGCACAACAAGCCATTTCATTGGGACTTTATCTTGTACAGAACAAGGAATATTCTTTGAATGCTTGGTCATTACCTGGTTTCTCCTTGGCCAGAACCCTGTCCTGACTCAGAGCGACCTTCTCCTCTTGAATGAACATCCTGTCAATCATAACCATCTCTGCAGAGGGACCTAGTCTCTGCTCAAAGTGACAAACACAAAAAACAATAAGTTCAGGGCTCTGAAGTTCCAGACATCAAGATAGACATGTGAGGGAGACTTTAATGAGTGATACCTTTGATTCCTTGAAGAGCAAGTGACGATATTTATCCAGCATTGCTTGTGTGCGCTTCAAAAGTTGGCTTGAGACGCTCTCAAATTCATCATCCACTGGATGGAGAAGCATAAATGAAAGAGTTACATAGCCAGTACATAGCCAGTACCAAATACCACACAAAAGCACAAGAGACAGAGCAATGAAATGTAAATGTAATGAACAGGACTGTGGACACTCAGGGCAGAAACCACAAAGTTTACCTCTGCGGTAGTCTTGCGGGGATGAAGCCATGCCTTGGTACAAGTGGTACGGCAGCAATCGATGAAGAGTGTCCTCAAACGTGCGGAAAGGAGAGCTATAGTCCGGATGGAGAACAGAACCTTGCTGTTTTCGTAGCTGTTCCAACAACCTACAAACCAAAGCATGATTCTAAATTAAGAAAGCTTCTCATGTTTAAATACAACAACCTAGCAACTTTGTGAATGATGCAGTTTAAAGTAAAAGTTAACTCCAAACTATTTACTCATTCACATGTCCCAGATGATACACGAGAACCAAGTTTGACATCATTAAGCTTGTTAACATGAACACTAGAAAGCTGTTTTTTCACACACACAAAAAATAAATGCTTAATATACAAAAGCACCATTTTCATTTACATGCACTGTGTTCGTCTTTCTCTTTACTCCTGTTTACATGTGGCTCGGTCAGTAAGCAGCTTTCACCACAGCACGAGTTTTGCCGATGTAAATAACAAACACGCCGTCTCAAGATGGCTAATTTTTATTGTTTGTCACTTAGCTTTATTTCCAGATATTCCATAGTCGTTGCCGTGATTGTTTCCTTAACTTTCCATTGCGATCTGCTGCGGAATTACGTTTGTTATATGTTCTGTAACACCCACATGCGCACCCTTCAAACACCCATCAGAACGCCACTTTTGTGTTAACATGGCCACATAAGCCACGTTCTTCAGGAGAAATCTAGGCGTGTTAAACCACTTTCTCTTAAACAATTAAAAGGCACAGGAAACGTTCACGTTTCAGAATGCCACTTTCTGCAAAAATCCTGGAATAAACCGTTTTCTTAAGTGCATGTAAACTGGGTCATTGACGTCAAACCTGGTACAGCATATCTCAAATAATGACTTTAATATGGAGTCTGCTGAATATCTTGTTTTGAGTTCCATGCATATAAAAGTCAAACAAGTTTAGAACGACATTAGATTGAATAAATGATATTTTTTTAAATCAATCTTTTCATGAAATACAAATGTATTGCTGTTTTTTGCTTTGCTTTCATTGGATGAGAACTTAAATTGCAAATATATTACCTTGCTTCTTTGCTTGGTTCCATACTAAATGGCCTTTTTAATGTTGAAGTCTGTGGAACAACATAAAAAATATCAAAAGATAGAAACAATACCACAAATAGGAAACAACTCAGCTTGGTTGAATAGTCTGATGTACAGGGTTCCCACACCTTTTGAACAGTGACCTATTCAGCAGTTCATGATTATTGGATAAGGATCTTTTAAAACAATAGCTAAGGAATCACAACGTTACTGCGCATGTCTGGTCCTGAAGCATTTCTGTTTGCAGTATCTTTATAACTCAGAACTGTAAAAACAAATGACTAGTGCATACTTTTGATTCTAGCTAAAACAGAACAAACAACACGTATTCTAAAAATAATAAATGTGTCATTAGGTGTCTAAGAAAACGTTAACCTGAAGTGACTTTTCCAGATGTGTCCCATTATCTTGTAGACACTGAGGGCTACATGAGAGATACGATGAAAGCGAATCATCGTTCAGATGCTGACAATAACTTCAATTAATTCAGTTAATATTTGACAGGGATGTACCCGAAGCCAAATACCTTACTCAGAAAGGCATGAATAATGACTTCAAAATGAATAATGAATTCTACCGAATAAAAGAAAAACGTATTTGTTACACTGATTATCCAATGAGCAAAGGGATAGGTTTATTTGAAAAATTGCTCTAAAATAACAATGCAATGGTGAATCTGTTATGCCAGTATGACTAAAGTATAAACATTATGAATAAAAATGCGCATGGTCTGATCAAGTTCTAATCGCATGGACATGGCGTCACAGTCTCCATTTAATGTGCGCCTCCCAGAAATCTGAGCTTGTCAAGAGTAACATTAATACCTGTTGATGCTCATTGACCCCACCCATGGGATCGACTTTACTTTGGTTAAATTAGTTCACATTTACCATATAGTGTGCTGTTCAAAATTGTTATAATATGTCAACATTATTAACTCTTCTTTGACTAGACTATATAGTATATGTGAACTAATTTAAGCAAAGTGACATCAGTTCTCTGGGGGCATGCACATCAACAGGTTAAGATACTATATCATATATCACTTTTTTGATATGTCTATGGTAATGTTTAAAGCCTTTTGAGCGAGACATATGAGAAATAGAGATTGACCTATAATCATTTTTTTCCCCTATATTTTTTCCGATATTCAGGCATTTTTCCTAAATAAGATATCGTTTTGGGAATATCGGATTACCGATAAATGGCTCCATCTAGTGGGCATTTCAGAAATTGCATGCAAATCCGCCATTACAGCAATGAGTGTGAGAGAAAACAATATGCTGACTGTTCACAGGTAAAGTAACTTGCTTTTGCAGTGTGGTGCTTGAATGAATATATTTCATTCAACGTAACAGCCATTGATGCTCAAGTGAGATGTGTAACACCAGGGCTCCTGACTTAGGAGCCATGGGCTGCTTAACTGAAACATTAAGGAGCCAAATGGCTGTTTTTAGTCGCCAAATCATATAATTGCTCGATTTAGGTTGTTGTTCAGAAACAAGACAGAAAGCAGAAGGAAGACAGCTGAAAACCCATTAATCAGAGGTTTAATAAAAAGTATATATAGGTGAGAAGATAAGGAAGTTTGCATTCCTCAATGTTCACACCCCTTTCATAATTTATACAAATATAAGAAAAAAATGGTTTTTTTATTTAGTACTGCTCTTCAGAATCCACATTACAGATAATTACATAAAGCGTAGTATGCATATAGTAGTGTGTTGCCTTCTTGAGCATCAATGAATGTTTGCACCTTGTGTAATAGTTGTGTATGAGTCCCTCAATTGTCCTAAGTGTCAAAAGCTTGATTATATATATACAGTTGTGCTCAAAAGTTTGCATACCCTTGGAGAATTGGTAATATATGTACCATATTTAAAGAAAACATGAATGAGCAGGCATGGGATTCATATTCAACTGTAGGTTATAACAGAATGGCACAATCATAAAACAAAACATGGCAACAAAGAAAAAAACGAAATGACCCCTGTTCAAAAGTCTGCATACCCTTAGTTCTTAATACTGTGTATTGCCCCCTTTAGTATCACTGACAGTGTGCAGTCTTTTGTAATAGCAGTTTATGAGGCCCCAAATTCTTGCAGGTGGTATAGCTGCCCATTCGTCTTGGCAAAATGCCTCCAGGTCATGCAAAGTCTTTGGTCGTCTTGCATGAACCGCACGTTTGAGATCTCCCCAGAGTGGCTCGATGATATTAAGATCAGGAGACTGTGATGGCCACTCCACAACCTTCACCTTTTTCTGCTGTAACCACTTGACGGACAACTTGGCCTTGTGTTTGGGGTCATTGTCGTGCTGGAGAGTCCAAGAGCGTCCCATGCGCAGCTTTCGTGCAGAATGCGAATTGTCTGCCAGTATTTTCTGATAACATGCTGCATTCATCTTGCCATCAATTTTCACAAGATTCCCCATGCCTTTAGAGGTCACACACCCCCAAAACATCAGTGAGCCACCACCATGCTTCACAGTGGGGATGGTATTCTTTTCACTATAGGCCTTGTTGACCCCTCTCCAAACATAGCGCTTATGGTTGTGACCATAAAGCTCTATTTTGGTCTCGTCACTTCAAATTACAGTGTGCCAGAAGCTGTGAGGCATGTCAAGGTGTTGTTTTTTGTGGCATTGGCCCAGTAAAGGCTTCTTTCTGGCAACTCAACCATGCAGCTCATTTTTGTTCAAGTATTGTCGTATTGTGCTCCTTGAAACAACCACACCGTCTTTTTCCAGAGCAGCCTGTATTTCTCCTGAGGTTACCTGTGGGTTTTTCTTTGTATCCTGAACAATTCTTCTGCCAGTTGTGGCTGAAATCTTTCTTGGTCTATCTGACCTTGACTTGGTATCAAGAGATCCCCAAATTTTCCACTTCTTAATAAGTGATTGAACAGTACTGACTGGCATTTTCAAGGCTTTGGGTATCTTTTTATATCCTTTTCCATCTTTATAAAGTTCCATTACCTTGTTATGCAGGTCTTTTGACAGTTCTTTTCTGCTCCCCATGGCTCAGTATCTAGCCTGCTCAGTGCATCCACGTGAGAGCTAACAAACTCATTGACTATTTATACACAGACACTAATCGCAATTTAAAAAGCCACAGGTGTGGGAAATTAACCTTTAATTGTCATTTAAACCTGTATGTGTCACTTTGTGTGTCTGTAACAAGGCCAAACATTCAAGAGTATGTAAACTTTTGATCAGGGCCATTTGGGTGATTTGTGTTATCATTATGATTTAAAAAGGAGCCAAACAACTATGTGATAATAAATGATCGGTCATATTTTCAAAATCAATGCCAAAATTTCACAATTTCTGCCAGGGTATGCAAATTTTGAGCACAACTGTGTGTGTGTGTGTGTGTGTGTGTATATATACACACACACACACACACACACACACACACACGCACACACTACCGGTCAAAAGTTTTGAAACACATTCTTTATTATAATTTTTTTTTTCCTCCACATTTTAGAATAATAGTAAAGTCATCAAAACTATGGAATAACATAAATGGAACTATGGGAATTATGTTGTGACTAAACAAAATCCAAAATAAATCAAAACAGTGTTATATTTTAGCATCTTCAAAGTAGTCACCCTTTGCCTAGAATTTGCAGACATGTACTCTTGACATTTTCTCAACCAACTTCTTGAGGTATCACCCTGGGATGCTTTTTAAACAGTATTGAAGAAGTTCCCATCTATGTTGGGCACTTATTGGCTGCTTTTCTTTATTATTTGGTCCAAGTCATCAATTTCAAAAACGTTTTTTTAAATTTTTTTTTTATTAAATTTTAGTTTTATAATGAAACAAATTTATATGGTGACACAATTATATTTTTGTCTACAAAACTAATTTCAAACATCTAACAATATGCCTTCAGATCAAAAGATTCTTAAGATCATGAGAAACATTTCAGTCAAGTGTTTCAAAACTTTTGACCGATAGTGTATATACACACACACACACACACACAACATTAAAATATTGTGTAGGTCCCCTTCGTGCCACCAAAACAGCACCAACCCGCATCTCAGAACGGGGTAGACTGGGACTAAAAAGTGGCCCTGGACTTTCTGGTCCAGAGCGGCCCACCAAACCCGGCCCACAACACACCGGCTCATTTTTATTGACTGCTAGTCATGACAACGGGCCCCACCAATGCAAAAATTGTCATAACTTTAAAACATAAAACCACTGTAAATGTGATGAGTGGAGTTTTTTGTAGAGAAAGCACTAAAAAATATGCACTTTATAGTTCAGACAAATAAAATGTCCCAAAACATTTTTTCCCCAACATACAGATGTTAGGTTAAAATGCACATGAAAGTACAAGAGAAAATGTGTATTTTAGGTGCTGTGACAAGTCAGCATTTCTTCAGATATTAAAGATCTTAATCACCTTTCAACTTTTTTCTAGAAATGCAAATAAACTATTGTTTTAGTTAATAAGAGGTTGTGGAACCAACAAGTATAATAATAATATATTATATATGTATATATAGCTATTAGGAGTGTAACGGTACATGTAATCATCCCGAACCGTCACGGTACTGACATCACGGTTCGGTGCATGCAGTCAGATGAAGAATACATCTGAGTCAGTCACAGGCGATCCACACTCTAATCCAGAAGGGGGCACGTGCGGTAATGCAACGCTGTTTGTGCAACGCTTTTCCCAATGCAATGCAACAAGAAAAAGAGCAGAAGAAGAAGAGACCATCTATGCACCAACCCAAAACAAGAATGGCTTCTCCTAATGCACAAGTTTTATTTTTCATTATTCTATTTATTTTGTACTTTTATAACACAAGAGATGCTTTTCATTTTGTAGCTGATTGTGACCAAATAACTTTTGTTTTTTTGTCAACCCTACAAAAAAATGTGGCCTATGCAAGAGTGCATTCTGTTTACTGCTTAGTGCTTAATACACTAAAGGAGGCTGTACTGTACCAACTACCTCAGGGGGGACTAAATGCCACTAGGTGGAACAAACTGTAATTTGCACTACTGTCTGTTCAAAATAAATGAAAAGAAACCTAGCATTTGGGATTTGTGGCTTTTTCCTGTTGTATCGAACTCGTATCGTACTCGTATCGAACCGTGACCCCAAAACCGAGGTATGTACCGAACCGTGACTTCTGTGTACCGTTACACCCCTAATAGCTATACAAGATCATAAAATGTTGTTTAAAATAGTTAGATGAAGAAAGTGTCGCACAGCAGAACACTGATGACAGTGCTTAAAATGTCATATAAATTACCCACTTAACTATATTGTGTAAATGTTTATTAAAAAAAAAAAAAAAAAATCAATGAAAACAAACTTGGCCAGAATATGTACATATATAAATAAACAAATATAAATATATGTAGAAAAACAATAAACATACCTCTTAAAGTGTAGAACTTCGCAGATATTTTGCAGATTAATCGCTCATATTTTCCCTCTATGTGAGTTTGTTGCATCTTTATATCTACAATGTTTTAATTCCTTCCCCAGATCACTCTTTGGAAAAAGTGAAAAGCCCTATGCTTTGACAAGTGCTGTTTCTGTTTTCCTTTTAAACAAAGTAAGCCTCAAAGTCTCAAATAGCCACAAAGTAATAATTTATGACTTATTCTCTGAATTTTTATCAGGCGTGAACATTATTCAGCAAGCCGCACTTCAGCTACCAGCGTTATGACTAAATTATGCAAATAGTGCTCATAGTTTTACTGTTTGCCGATTTTATTTACGCTGCTGTTATTGTATTTGTTGTAACTTGCAGTTATTTGTCATTTTGTGATTATTCAGAGCTCATCTTATACTTAATGTTATCTTCGGTTGTCACCATTATTGTGATTTGTATGATGCGCACATTTGCTACAATGTGTAAGTAATTTCAAAATAAAAGCCATTGTATTGGCTTTACTTTACAGAGTTTATTGAATACTCACTCTGTAATGGCGTCCGCGCAGGCATGTTGAAGCCCGGGGCAGCCGCCTATATCGCCTGTAGGATGAGGCGGTAATTGCACAGCAATGGGTCAGCCCAAATTACCCACCGGGAAAACGCACAGTGCTCATGATGGTCAGTCCTCCCCCGTCTCAGAATAGCATTCTGAGATGATTTTCTTCTCACCACAATTGTACAGAGTGGTTATCTGATTTACCATGGACTTCGTCAGTTCAAACCAGTCTTGCCATTCTCTGTTGACCTCTCTCATCAACAAGGCGTTTCTGTCCACAGAACTGCCGCTCACTGAATGTTTTGTTTTTTGGCAACATTCTGAGTAAATTCTAGAGACTGTTGAGTGTGAAAATCCCAGGAGATCAGCAGTTACAGAAATACTCAAACCAGCCCATCTGGCACCAACAATCATCCATGCGATTATCTGATTAGCCAATCATGTGGCAGCAGTGCATAAAATCATGCAGATAAAGGTCAGGAGCTTCAGTTAATGTTCAAATCAACCATCACAATGTGGAAAAAAATGATCTCAGTGATTTGGAATGTGGCATGATTGTTGGTGCCAGATAAGCTGGTTTGAGTGCCAAAAAACATCCAGTGAGCTGCAGTTCTATGGATGGTAATGCCTTGGTGATGAGAGGTCCAGTAGCAGTTTTAACCACCATGCAAACCACGCAACTGCGTGGGGCCCCAGACGTCGGGGGCCGCCCGGCCCGAGTAGGAAAGCTCTGCAAAAAGCGCTTGAGGGGTGACATGTTGTTCTGGGTACACACGCGAATACGCTGTTGTCTGAGGTCTCAGAGTGGTTCACGAAGCCGCCGGGTTCGGGTCAGTAGGACTTTGGGTTCGGGTTTGTCATTTATGAAAAAAATATACAGGCCTTCCGAACTTGTTTCGCCCACGTGCTCTCACTCACACAGATATGCGCAACGGATGAGGGGCCGTTCACATGTGTTTTTGCGTGCGTCTATTGTTTTTCAATTGTTTTTCTATGTAAACACACGCTTTACGAACGTCCTTAACTGCTGTACCGCATCTCACTGTTTCTCACGCAGGACCGGCACATTTTTAGATTCTGTGTCATGTTAAAAAATAACGTTCAGGTTTCAAAAACACACGTCGAGACACCCGAGTTCTGTTTCATTAGGTGCGCTGCATCTAGACTGTTTTTAGCGAAGTGTCACAAAGATTTAACATTCTGAACAAGTTCAGGTTGAAAGAGGTGACTGTTACAATGTTTAACATTATTCCAGATTATTCTGTACCAAGCAAAGTTTCAGTGCTTGATAAACGGCAATGTTTTTTTTTGTTTTTCTTATGCTCTAGTGTGCTGAGGGTCCGCCGTGGCTTGTATGTTTACTGTTACAATACTGTAACAAATGTTGCTTACGATGCTTAGCCTACATAAAATACAGCCTTTTGCAACATGATGAACAATACACTGCAGCATTATTAATACTGTATCATATTATAATGACAGTCTGGACAACAACAAATCATTTTTGGGTTATAATAATATATATTGTAACAACTGAATTTCAAAATGTTACTAGGTGAAGTAGTAGGTTTTGCACACCCTGTTCACACACACACACACACACACATTGGGTTCTCATGTTTTATGAGGACTCTCCATAGACATAATGGTTTTTATACTGTACAAACTTTATATTCTATCCCCTAACCCTAACCCTAAACCTAAACCTAACCCTCACAGAAAACTTTCTGCATTTTTACATTTTCAAAAAACATAATTTTGTATGATTTATAAGCTGTTTTCCTCATGGGGATCGACTGATTGTCCCCAGAAGGATTGTGGGGACATTTGGTCCACCCCCAACGCAGGGAATACCTATACACACACACACACACTCGTGTTTTGTAAAAATATATGTAGGTAAATAATGGTTTTTTTATCCCTGTATTGTGGAAAAACTGGAAAACATACATTAATTATCTTTAACAAGATTTGTATTTCATTAAACATTTTGAATGTACTTGGTTACAATGGCTGATAGGGAGAATTTAAAATTATGACTTAAAATCAATGTAGTCATTTTTTAAGCAAAGTTTTTCAAAATGGAGCCCCGGGTTGGTCGATTGCTCGGGGACTCAGAAATCATAAACCCGCCCCTGGAGAGGTCAACAGAGAATGGCCAGACTGATTCAAACTGACAAAGTCTATGGTAACTCAGATAACGGCTCTGTACAATTGTGGCGAGAAGAATATCATCACAGAATGCCATTCTGAGATGCGGGTTGGCACTGTTTTGGTGGCACGAGGGGGACCTACACAATATTAGCCAGGTGGTTTTAATGTTGTGGCTGTTCGGTGTGTTTGTGTGTGTGTGTGTGTGTGTGTATATATATATATATATATATATATATATATATATATATATATATATATATATATATATATATATATATATACACACACACACACACACACACACACACACACAGTATATAAGTGGTGTGGGACTTTTAATCATAAAGAAGCCTGAAATACACATGGGACTCCTATTTTGAAATGTCTGCACTCCCAGTTGTGAACACACTGACGGATGATTCACTGAGAAAGTGACTCTGATTCAAACTGCTAACCTGAGCTCCTGAGTTCACATTCTCAGTTCTTTTCAGGTGATTCATGAAAGACCCGGTTCAAGAGTAATTTGGCCACGACTCTCTCGCGCTGGGTTTGTTGTTGCGTGCAGCAAGCTCATCACAACAGAACAGGTACAAAGCAGTGCGAGACACAATGGTGCGCGTTCTAAAAATATATTCAGTAACTCACAAGATGATATCTGACGAAACTGTATATGAACGCATACAACCTGACTACTGCCAATGACGACTAGATTTTAAATTATTGTCGCAATCAATTATTTTTTGTCGCAAGACCAGCTTGTTTAAAAATTCCCTTAATTATATTACAATTTACAATATAACTTTATTTTGCTATGAATCATCATCTACGCAATTGAAGCGCTGTGGAAATTATCTCCGCGACACCGAGTAAAAGTTTTGCTTGAACGCTTAGAAATGAATGGGGCAAAATCCTCGTGTCACAATAAACGTGTCTAAAATTGCTGTGTGTCGGGAGGCAATGAGCATTAATGAGATGTGCATGTAATTTGCTCCCAGATAAGCTTCAGATGCACTGCTCACTGTACAACACAAAAATAGAGCTCTTTCAGCAGGTATTTTGTTAGGCAGCTGCTATAATCTAGACCAAAACATACTTTTTTTTTTGTATCCCCTTTTCTCCCAATTTGGAATGCCCAATTCCCACTACTTAGTTGGTCCTCGTGGTGGTGCAGTTACTCACCTCAATCCGGGTGGCGAAGGACAAGTCTCAGTTGCCTCCGCTTCTGAGACAGTCAATCCACGCATCTTATCACGTGGCTCACTGTGCATGACACCGCGGAGTCTCCCAGCATATGGAGGCTCATGCTACTCTCCGCAATCCACGCACAGCTTACCACACGCCCCATTGTGATCAATATCGGTCGATCTCTAATGAGAACATGCATCTGAGTCTCACTCGCTCCTCATGCAGACTGTATGCAGAGTGAGAGGTGAGGGAGGGGTTAAGTTTTTGGTCAATATGAATGATTTCTTTCCTAAACAAAGCGTAGGCAAGTAACCTGCAATGAACAAGTACAGACTGTTGTGTAGGGCTGTATAAGGCTGGGATGTCATCATGATGTTGCCGGTTATATAAAATTAATCAATATTGTGATTATAGCAATAATTTTAATGCACTTTTTTGTGCCACTTGATTTCTTAAAGAGAGCATAACTATTCTAATTTCACAATCATTCAGGGCTGCACAATATAAAAATAACATTTTGCTGCTGTTCATTTCTGATTCAAACAGAATATTTTTGTATTATATGTGTGTGTGTATATATATATATTCTTGTTTATATAAAATAATAATTACATATAATAAGAAGAAGAAATCATTCTATGCATTATACAAGGCATATTGTTACAAGGCACATTGTTATATGGAAACTATAAACGGAAGAGTCCATTTAAAATGGGCTTTTCATTTAGTATTGACGCACTTCTGGTTTAAGACCCGCCCACATCTGATTATATCCGAATACAGATACAGATCATTTTGCTATTGCAACAGAAATAGACACAGATAATGGCTTCACTGAACACCCCTACCCATTATAATCAATGAAGCTGTCAACTCTGAAAGCACATGACTTACGCAGCTTCATTAATTTTAATTGAAGCCACTTTTGTCACTTTTAGAGCCCGTAAAGAAATACTCTAAATTAGCTAGCCAACTAGACTCTACTTATCAAACTTAGTATTAGTAGGCAAAAAATGTGTTCACCTTCCAGAGATAAAATGTGTGCTATATATATATATCCTACAGTTCCTACATATATGTCCTACTTAACCAGCCGTCTCGCTTCAGTACTGCAGTCCTTGCATCCATTTGTGTTTTTTTTTTTTTTTAAGAAATGTAAAATCTTTTATTTTCATTAGTTCCACACATCCAGAGCGTATCCAGCCACCAAACAACATGGTCCAAATGTTAATGTTGACATTTTATGACAATAATGAATACATTATCGCTATGAATCACTATGAATGAATTGCCTCCCGCTCTTGTTTTAAATGAGTTTAACAACTAACTGGAAATGTTTTAGGAACCAAGATGTTACTTCCCAAACCAATAAATATAATTTTGAAATTGTCTATTGAAATGTACGACTTCTTAACCTATGATTTTTTTATTTTCATGACATCTCAAGGGTTGGAAGTCACAATTTTAAAATTCTGATATTTACATCTTTTCCATGATGTGGGAACCCTGAATGTACTATTATGTGATTTTAAACCTACCTGTGTTTGAACAGGAGCAGGTTGTGGAGGTGCAGACATTTGAGAGAGTCCAGCACCTAAAACCTGAATCTGCAAACCTGCTTTACCCAGAGTGAGCCCACCAACTGAACTTATGATTCCTGGCTTTGCCTGTAAATTTGAACCAGTTTCCATGTTCAGTAAAAAGTCAATAATTCTGCAAAGCTACATTTTCCAGGTGTAATTTCACTAACAACTTAATTTCATTCACCTGAACAGCCTGTGCATGGTTTGGTGTAGTGATTCCCTGGTTCACCGTAGCTCCAGCTGACACTGCAGAAAATACTTGCGTCTCATTTGAACCTTAGGTGGGAATAACTTTGTCAACACAATAATATTTTTAAGCAAGGATCTAAAGTTTAGAAATGTGAGGCAACACACCTGTTGTAGAGGACTTGACAAGCACAGACTTCTGCTGCAACAGAGACGGGATTGGCGCTTGGATAGTGCTACTGGACGTTGATGTTGCGGCCTGGACCAAAGGCTGATCAGGCATTTTGCTGAACTGGTTTGTAGCCTGTTGCTGAGAAGCCTGGGCTTGAGCCTGAGCTTGCTGCTTAGCCTGGAGGAGAATGTTTTGCTGGATCTGAATAGAAAATGAGCACACAGACAATTGACTATTGATTTTCAGTGGCTGAAAATCTTTAAAAATCTGAGAGATTTTGCAACAGCGTGTCCTAACCAGGCGTGACGATGAAGAGCAAGTGATGAATCATCTCTCGTTTTGAGCTGCAATGTGTGACAAACCACTGGGTATCTACTAACATACTAGGGTTGTAACGATAAATAAATCTGGATCCATCATGGCAGACTTTGAGGTTTCGGCAAAAATAGGACTGATTGAGAATCTATAAGATCATATCGTAATGAAACTTGCGAATTACACCCCTATAACATACTCCTCTTACTATTTCTGCAGCGTATAGTAAGTGATGTACACCTCCATTTCCAGCCAGACAAATTAACAAAGTAATTACAGATGCAGTTTTCAACATCTCTATTATCAGAGTCAATTACATGTTTACACAAAATCTAATCAAAAATGCAAAATAACCGTATTTATTACTTCCAAGATTATAACTGAATGCTGCTCACATGCAACGTGATGGTTATGTGACAATTTAGCAATACAATTGTTTGAAATGTTTCATTGCATGATGCCTGTTTCACTTACTACTAGGCAGTATGCAGTGTATACTTAGCAGTATTCAGTTAGTAAGCTTGTACTCCAAAAGCATTGTTTTCCATTCGCTTGGTTACTCTTCATCTTCTCACACTTGATAATTCTCCATAATGAAATCTCATTGGTCTAAATTCCTGCTCCACATCTGTACATAACCATTAAATACATTTTAATTGGCTGTAATTTTTGTCGATTGGGCAGATTACTTGCTGCAGGGAAATTGTCATGTCACGACTAGTTAGGAAACAGTGTTACAGATAGACAAATCAATACCTGGTGAAGCTTTTCCAAAAGCTGCTTTTGTTGAGGAGAGGGTTGCGCAACGGATGACATTGTCTGTAGCTGCGCACTGACCAGCTGCAGGTGATGCTGCTGTTCTGCAGTCAGCCCTGGCACCACAGCCACATGCTGTTTCATCACTGCAGCTGAGGGTGAGTTCACAACAGGCTGGAACTGGAACTGTGCAGGAAGTGTCTGTGGAGGCTTTGGGGAGCAGGAGGAAGGAGGCATGTCTGGCTGCTGGGCGGCAGACTGAGGCAGAGTCTGAGGAAGAACTTGAGGCTGGAGCTGAACTTGTATCTGCGGAGACTGCTGTGACTGTGGAGGAGGAGTTGGTTGTGGTGGTTGTGGAGAACCTACGATCTGATTGTTTATTATAAAGAGAGGGGGTAGAGAGGAAGGCGTGCAGGACCGCGAGGGAGTCTGTGCTTGTGACTGAGGCTGGGGTTGCGAGGGAGGGCGAGACTGCTGGTGAGGAGACTGGATCTGTTGGCCGAGGGTGAGGGGAGAAACCTGGGCCGGTTGAGGGCTATGGGACAGGGTGGGTGTTGGTGTAGGGGTGACCACATGATGAGATGGGGAGGAGCTTTGGATCTTTATGGTCTGTGGATGAGCTGCTGATGGAACCTAGACACAAGAAGGGGAGGACAAAAAAAAAAACAACAAAAAAAAAAAACATTATTTAAAGGATGCCAGAAAAATCAGTCATACTTTATACTTTAAATCGTTTGGGCAAAATGCTTGCGTTTTTAGGGATGCATTGACATTTTTTACCCACTGCAAATGGCAAAGAAAACAAAGTGATTTTTTTGCCTGGAAGACTAAAATAAAGATTTTTTTTTTTTTTTTAATAATTTCTTTAATTAGACAGGTTCTTATGAGAGAATCGAATCGAGAATCGAAAAGAAACAAGGAGAATAGAAGGTGGGATTGAAAATCAAACCCAAGTTGCCCGCACACAAGCTTTTCTGTGCAACACACGCACATCACTCACCAGGGCAGGCCAAAAAATATGACAATCAATAGCCACTTTTCCACTATCGGGCCAGTCCGAGTAAGGGCTAGTCCCAAGACCAAAATCAATTTGCATTCCCACCACCTATTCTACGTTGATCTGTTGAGATAATGTGGTAGCTAGATATGAAAAATTGGGGAATGAGTTTCTTGATGCTGAAACCTCTGACCTGAATCAGCTAAACTCCACCTTTGACACAGACCCCGCCTCAAACCCCAGTTGACCTTCTTTGGCCCAAGGTTAATCAGCGGGCAAGGGCGCTTGTCCGTCGGCCACGGTTAAGCCCCAAAGAGGCATGATGAAGCCCCGGAAGTGACAGTGGGAACGCAACTGGCACGCACTAGAATGCCCTCATTTGGCCTGATAGTGGAAATGTGACTATTAAATACTCAAATATCAAATTAGAACACGTAACAAATAATTTCTATAGCAATGCAAAAGAGAAATAGTGGCTATAAAAGCTATTTGCATTGCTCTCCTATACTGATCATCACCAATGCATTCAAAGATTTACAGTTTACAACACCAACTTTAATAAAAGCTGGATAAAGCAATAAAAACAACCCAAGTAGTCTATTCTATGACTTAGAGATTTATTCAGGAGCATCTATATTTGCTTATCTATTTGTTTAAGATATTGTGGCACTTCTAAATGGTGTCATTGGTTTTAGGGTGATGGAAAACCTCATTACAATCCTCAACATAATTCAAAAGGATGCCGTGAATTGGAGCGCATATTTCTGAGTAAATATGCGACAAAAGCATTGGCTAAAGCTGACAAATGGTGATAAAGCACATGAGAACAGCACTGAAGTCCAACAGGTCAGAATGGGACTTTATCATACCTAAAAAGTCTAACAGAACCACCAAGAGGCAGATGAGAGACTCAACAATAAAAAAACAAAAAGGCATGAAATGTCTTACGTGAACGTATATACACTTCTAATTATGCAAACTTGATTTCTAATGCTGTTGCATTTTGAAATGTGTCAGAACGGAATTCGTAATACAATGCAAGTACTCGTAGCATTCTCAGGGTAGCTGTAACTGGCATTAATGCAATTTTTTCTTACACAGTCAATTTTCTGTTTTTGGTCTCTTTTGCCAGTCATGGTTAGAACTCTGCTGAGCAAGTTAGATTAAGTCAGTTTAACTGAATATTGTCTACATGTTTGTACACATCCAGTTTAATTGTACAGACTTTTGGAAAGACTTTAATACTGAATGTTGTTTCCATCCATTACCGTGTTTTTCAATTCAGTTTCACAATCATTTTTGATATATGAACAGAAAAAAACGCAGCACTTGATTTTTGGTTTCTCATTTCAGTGCATCACTAAAGCAATAACTAATGTAAACTTTTCAGTCATAACTATAGGGCAAGTGGGGAAAAACACAGCAATAAGCAAGCAACAATAAATAAATACAAGCAGGATAAAAGGAGAGCAAGGAGAAATTGGAGGGAAAATTTTCTTATCTAAAATCTTTCAGTAATATTTACAAATCCTAAAAAATTCAAATACTTCCTGAAGTGTACTACATATCTAATCTGAACATTAGGCACATATCTAATAGATTTGTGTTCTCTGACACTATTGGAGTTTTTCATCAAAAGGGAAAAAGACCAATGGCAACAGAGGATATCACCTTCACAAAGAACAATAAAAAAATTGGTTCATTGAGAACAGACATGTTATAATACAATACATTTAGACACAAATATCTAATATTCAAAAGAGTTTTGCTAGGAGAGTGACAAAGGCAATTCTTGGCAGTGAGCAAGTGATCAAGTTCAAAACTTTCAAAGTGATCTTGAAGGGAATTAATATGATTTTTCTTGGGTGGGGGTGGAGGGGTATTGGTGGGTTCTTGATTGAGGTTAAAACAGAAGTTACTGCGTGTCCAGAAAGTACTAGTAGCGAGTAGTTTAAATGTTAGTATGGATAGATATAGTGAGTTACACAGACTTATAGCAGAAAACTAATAGAAGAGCTACAGTGCTGTCACTCCATGCTCATGGGAAGATGCACAAAGTTGTTGCAAATGCAAATGAAAAAAAAAAAAAACCTCTCTACAGCCTCTTTATTGCATGTGAAACTATTTGAAGAGCAACGACTGCACTTATTCAAACCAACCCATATCCCAATTAGGGTCAACGTAGTTTGGCAAGCTTCCTGTTCACAATCAATCATGCAAAAATATACAAAAGGAAGGAAATCTATTACGATGAGATTGAGCGGAGTTATGGAAAATATCGCACTATTGAATAGTTAACCGACAAACAGTATTATACTAGTATCATAATACCAATAAAAAACATTGTTTTTATACAGATGAACAGTGAACAAAAAACGAAAGCATGAAAAGTGTAGGGATGTGCACAGATGGTTGTTATTCGGTTAACCATTCAACGTGCCTGTATTTAAATACTTAAAATTACTATTTGGTTATTCTGTACATGGAATAGAGGTGTTCTACCAAGGCAAGTTAAGGGCTGTTTTTGCGTGTCTGCAATGTTTTTCAATTGTATTTCTATTTAAACGCAGCGGATGAACGTCTTCGACTGTTGCGCCACATCTCACGTTTTTTTTCAACATCTCGCACAGGACCGCAACATTTTTTAAAATTAAAGTTAAAAAGTTAAAGTCAAGTTAAAAATAATTTTTAGAAACACATTTCAAGACACCTGTGTTGTTTCATTCATTACCCTGCATCTGGCTTTTTTAGCAAAGGTGTCACAAAGATGATACTCTGAAGAAGTTCAGGTTGCAGAGAAGACTTCAAGTGATGGTTACACATGATTCCATATAATTTCAGTTTCAGTTTCAGCACTTGACAAATAGTAAGCCAATAATTTTACACATTTACTCTGGTGTGTAGACAATAATTCCAGTA
The DNA here is from genome assembly GCF_019703515.2 of Myxocyprinus asiaticus. Classification (NCBI taxonomy): domain Eukaryota; kingdom Metazoa; phylum Chordata; class Actinopteri; order Cypriniformes; family Catostomidae; genus Myxocyprinus; species Myxocyprinus asiaticus. The sequence continues at coordinate 35,572,723 of NC_059361.1, forward strand.
GTTAAATGCTAAACCATTTAAAAATCAAAGCATCCCAAAAAGGCTTATAAACCGCAGAAGTGCAGCTCCATGCATGCACAGGACAATACTACTTTTCACTGCGTTACGGAAATGTTTGCTGCCTTACGGGAACCTGCCCGGGCAGAAAACATATCAGGTTTGACACTTACATTATGTATTTTCCAGAGGTTAAAAATACTAAGTTACTGCCAGTGGCCAGTGCTTTTTTTGGTTTGACTTTAATGTGAATGATTTTATCCTTTGAAGATCTATGTATTGTGCTATTTAGGCTCATTGCTCACTGTGCACTTTATTCCCTGCTATTTTGAGTAGTCTTGGACACATATCCATAGCCATAAATGTTCTTTATTCCCGAGTCTTTACAAATAACTGAATAACCATTTGCGAACCCTCGCTCTTACCGGAATACTATAAACGGTTACTGTGCACATCCCTAGAATGCACAAAGTAAATAAGACCAGATGATAAAGCAGGCTATGAGCAGAGAAAAACAGCAATCAAAAGCAAAAACCTAAGCAATAAGAAAAGACAGGAAACAAGAGAGAGAAAGGGAGTTCTGCTGGGCGACAATGGTCCAATACGCAGCAGTGGCAGCAACGAGTGGGCGGGGCTTAGAGCAGAGCATGAGCTCATCTACCTTGTTAACCACTGTTGCCTTGGGGGCGGGGTCAAGGGAGGGGCTGGGACTCTGCCTCTGCCGAGTTTCAGCTAACAAGTTGTCATGGCCTGAAGGGGCGGGACCAGAACTGCTGCCGCTGACGATAACAGATGCAGGTACACCAACAGCGGCAGGTGGGTCTTTTCCCGCTAGCTGCTGTTGGTCCAAACATGGGTACATTTATCGGTTAAGGGATGGGTGAAGTAAAACAATATTCCAAGCTGGTCAGAGGTCAACTTGGGGATCAAATGTTATGTTAGCTTACTGGCAAAGGCACACGGTTTGCAAACAGCAGATAAGGCTTAAAGAGAGCACACTGACCTGCTGCAGGAACATCTGCAGAGACTCCTGGCTTAGGATCATGCTGGAACCAGGGGATGTGAATAACACCTTTCCTGAACTGTGCTGGGCCTGAGGACCCAACCCCACCATTGAGGACGTGGACGTGGCCATTATTGGGGATGGAGATGAAGAGGAAGGAACCGAGGCAGCTACTGACAGTGGTGGAGTCTGAACCGTTAGAATTGAAGGTTGAGATTGAGCCTGTGCTGCTTGGGCTGCCGGGTCTGTGGAGCCGCCCAGCACTGTGATACCCTCTCCAGGCTGGCATGGTGCCATGGCTGTCGTTCCACTGCTACTGTTACTGGGAATGCCACCAGACTGTTGCAACGTCTGCAAACTGACTGCTGGGCTAAGGTTCTCCATAGATAGGGAATTCTGTATGGGCATGCCCTGGATGACTGTTTGTACTTGGCCTGTAACTGGGTGGGCTTGTGTCTGTGTTTGCGCCAAAGACACTGGCATTTGAAACAGAGTGGGATGACCAATCTGCCCGGGCTGGAGCTGGATGGGTCCAGAGAGAATATGAGCAGCACCAGAGTGACCCTGTGAGGCCAGCACTTGACTCAGGTTGATGCTCTGATTGGCTGTCAAGATCTGATTAGCAATGATCTGCCCTCCAGGTCCCTGACTTGTAATGATGTGGCCACCAGGATGCTGGGTCAGGATCTGACTTCCTGCCTGAAGTCCTGGTAAGAGAAACTGGTGGTTTTGGCCCTGCAGGACAGTTTGCGAGGGAAAGACAATGCTGCCCTGTTGGTTTAACAAGTGAACACTGAGTGGTTTGCCCGATGTTTGGGGGCCTTGTTGCTTAAAGAGCGCTTGTGAAAACTGTGCTCCCTGTGATGCTGCCTGTGTGCTCAAGACTACATTTGAGCCAGGCTTCCCAGCGAGGAAAGTCACATTCTGACCAGCGGACACTGGGATTTGCTGCACCCCAAGAGCCTTATTAGCATCATTTGGCAAGGCCTGTGGGGCTGGAAGCTGTTGCTGTTGCTTGAACATTTTGGGTTGGATGGCACCCCCTTGTGGAGGCTTGGGCTGTATTGGTGTTGGCGTTCGCTGGATGATGACATTCTGCATGATTTGGCCTTGGGGCTGGGTTTGAGATCCAATTCCGGCAGTCAAAGAGGCATTACCAAAGCCCATATTGCCACCAGCAGTGGCCATTGTAGCTGCACTGTTGTTGGTATTTGTGTTGCTTAAGCACACAGCTGGCCCATTTAAGGCAGGGGACCCTAGAGTGGTCTTGCCCCCTTGAATTAAAAGTCCACCTCCTGAACTCAAAACAGAGCCCCCAAGCCCAGCCTGCGCTCCAACGCTGGCTGCTTCAGGTCCAGGTTGATGGAGCTGGTAGCCACCCATGGTTTTTGCCAAGATCTGCTGCCCAGATGGGTTTAAAGTCATTACAGTGGGTTGGCCCACAACTTGAATTTGTCCAATTCCCAATGGTCCAGATTGACTGCCATTCGGTAAGGCCTGAAGGCTTGAAATAGACTGAAGAGTTACATTTCCAAGCCCAACTTGCTGCACAAATGGCTGAACACTGATGGCCTTGTTCATGACCTGGGGTTGAAGCTGCAGGCCTGGATGTGCCAGGACTGAACCAAGCATGTCAGGGGTTGCATTAGAGGGTGCAGCAGGGGTGCCTTGGTTAGGAAAAATCTGAGTTGCACCTCCAATGCCCACCCCAGACAGGCCAGCATCAGGCAGGGGTTGGACCACCTGCGTTAGACCAGTTAGCCCAAAGGAACTGAGGTCAAGCTCAGCTTCAGCCTCTTGAAGGCTCTGCTCCGTGATGTTAGCCTCAGCCAGGCTCTGTTGCAAAATGTCACAGGGTTCGTGATTTGTCCCAACACCATTGCTTCCATTGTCTCCTCCTGGTGATGCCCCCAAGATGTCATCGTCCTCCAGGAAGTCCAAATCAACGCTGACTCTAGGCAGGCCCGGCTCAATTGTTGACAGCTGAGCCTGTGGCTGGACCTCAGGAACGTGGCCCTGAAAGAGACAGAGACATAAATTTAGCAGGTCCACCTTGGAGCATATTCAGAATGGAGAAATATAATGGCAGGGATGAAACCCTTCTGGCACATTCCGGGCCCCATGATTGTTGTAGATGCAGATCTGGTGCACAATGCATCTGATTTGGAAGGTGGGTCTGAAGAGCAAGTGCCTCTAGATGGATACAGGAGGTTGGGGGAAGTGGGGGATATTACTCACCCCAGTGCTCGAGAAGAACGAGTTGGACGGGTCACTCGTGCCATCCAAAAGGTCATCAGTGTCCAGCTACAGACAGACACACCCAGGATAGGATAGACAGAAACCACCACAGCACACAGACAGGCATGTGAAAGGGATAGAGAGCAGTTGTACGAGGGGCAAATAGGCACACAAAGAGGGAAAGGGAAGGGAAGAGCAAAGTGAGGACAGTGCACCAAATGACCAGAACAAAATGCAGGCATATGACAGGCATTAATTAGTTAAAAGTCAAGCAAACAGGGAAGAAAACAGGAGTCAAAAGACAGGAAAAATTAGATTAGTAAATCATATATGCAAATTAACCAAAGAGGAAAAAATTAGGACTGAAATTAGGAGGAGCAGTTATATTCTAAAGAAATGGTCAATAAGCTGAACAGGGGCAGAAATGTTAAAATAACCCAGAAAGGAGGTGAGGGGAAATTCTTGTTGGGCAAGTGTGCTGTGTTTCGCAGTGATATATCTGAGTTACACTTTTCAAGTGGCATATCAGCATTCATTCTTGTCCACCGACGCAACGGATCTCAACAAAAATATAATCAGACTTCCACTTTCATTACTCACTTGTGTTTCTGATCCATGAAGAAAATCGTTGAGTGCTTGTGGGTCACTATAATACAAAAAAAGATACTCAGCTGGGTCTACACCAAAATTGGCATTTAGCACAATGCATCCAAGTTATTTCAAGCCAAACAACTGTTATTGTTGTTACAGTGATAACAACAAAGTACGCTTACCAAATTACATCTAGCAAGCACCTGCCATCTTCATCATCCATGTCAACTGTAAAAAAAAAAAAATATATGTTTTGCACAAACATTAGCCCTGTGAACCAAAGTCCTTTCTTTTACAGATTGGCTAAACACTACACAGCCTTAAAAAAGAAAAAGCAAATTTCAAGGCAAATATTTACATCTGTCATTAGGAGTGAAATATGGCTAAATTAATTCGCAGACTCACACTCACACAAGTGACAATAACAATCAGCACAAAAAGTGACTCATGAATTACAATTAGATTGATAACGTCTGAGTTTTCTTGACAAACACACTCATTTTGAAGAAAATAAACCGGATATTTGCCAAAGATGCAAATAGTATTAAAAGCAGACTAAATGCTGCCAGGTAAATGCTGCTTTCGTCAATGGCCATCACGTGATTAACTCTATCAAAAGGAAAATAAAGAGCATTAAACTAAATCATAAATGAACACCACATAGAAATAAAGCCTATAGATTTTCAGGAATGATTCCTACAGCTGTTATAATTTAACAAAGCATCTCAAATTGTTTAAGAGCCATCTTAAACCATCATTAGAGTCCTACTGTTCTGCTTAATTGAATACCATCGTTAAAAATTTGCATAGACTATTTTACATTTACCTACATATTCAGCTTAAGTAATATAAAGCATTCTGGCGCTTTTAACAGGGACTATCCCGATGTAAAACGAGTTAATGTTTCCACATCCTTTGCGGCAGCAACTAAACTTTCGTGTACTGTCTTGAGCGCGAGAGAAGGTGAGTGAAAAAGCGCGCGCATCACCTCACAATCTCACAGATAGAGAAAAACCACTGATGGGCAAATGTTACGATTTCAAGTCACAAACAGCTATTTTTAGGAATTAGGCAGACATTAAAGAGTCAGTGCAATATTCGCGATCATAAAGTCTCAACCTAAAAACAATCAAAACCAAAAAATGATGATGAAGTAGGCGGGGACGCCGCTAATGTTTGTTGGGGGCCACAAAAACGCTCTGCAGAACACACAGTCCAGCACTAGCAAACATCTGAGACCGTTTCTGCTCTCTGGGGTTGACTTTTAAGAACATTTTGATAGCATCTCGCATCAGAGGACCGCTGGAGACATTAATGGAGACTCTGGACCTCTAGGATACGGCGGCTATTCTTCGCTTTTGCAAAGCTGTAATAACTCACTCGACATACCCAAGGGTGCAATGCAGTGTATGTTATTTGCGACCACATTTAAAGGTCCAACCGCACAGAGCGTCTTAATCATCGCTGTTAAACTTTTTCTGACGCCCGTTCTGCAGCAGATCCAGTTAGCGGTGGCTAGCTAGCATCCTAGCTGCAATTTCTGCGTTTACACACGCAATACGAACATATCCGACAATAACTGACTGCAGACACGCAGTATTTCTGGCATACGAACGCATTCATTGGAGAAAGCGCACGTAAATGGTGAATATTCGGTGATCGGGCTCCAATAGAGGCAATTGCGTAGCCTATCTTTATCCCTGCTAAATATGAGTTTATGTTGGAATACTCTTGGACCAGGGGGTATGCTTGGGAATTCGCTGTAAAATCAACCTTCATATGGCCCGGCCACATGAAGCGGGAAGAGGCGAGGTCTGCGATCGGCGTGCAGCATGCGAATGTTGCAATAGTTATTGAGAATTATAGAGAAATTGGTACATTGTAACAAACTCACCCGAGACGATAGAGGTGCAGACGGCGCGGGGTCTCCAGTTCGGCCCTGCACGGGCTCCGCGTCAGGACCCAAGCACAGCGCTCAGAAGCAGGAAACAGAGGCCTGACGCGTTCGCCTGATTAATAATCGAACACCCTGTTGTTGTTATTATTGCAGCTGTACATTTGTTGCTCTTCTACTTTGACACGATATTGCACTTTATCCATGTATTAAATTATATGATATTATTTTATGTTGAATTAAGAGGGAAAAAATCGTATACACGGTTCCTATCATATAAGACAATATACCGTATAACATTCACTGATAATGGTGCTTAACCTTGCTTCTTTATGTTAATAATGCATTATTAAATGTACACACACCTATAGCGGTACATAACCGCAGCACACTGATCTTGAAGGCTGTATCTGCTTTGAGTTAAAAAAAAAAAAAAAAAAATATTATACAGTCATAAAATATGGCATTCAGATATTAAATATAGCCTAATTAAGTAAGGCACAATATTAGTACAATATAAATATCAGTACCACAAAGTTACGGAATATAACGTAAACAAATACAAATATACTTCTGGCAAATTTAATTCCTGTGTAAAACTTAGTGTTCAGGTTAGTTTCCCTTTCGTGCACATTTGGAATGCAGTTTTCTTCCAGTTTAAAGAGGGAATCCCTCAACCAAAATAAATAAATAAAAATCAGGCGGTTTTTAGTACAGCTTCACCTTGGGTCCGGGATTGTTTTTATGACAAAGGAGTCTGTTTTGATGAAACACTGTGGACTGTGATTGGCCATCTTTTTTTAAACATCACAAATAAGGGGTGGTGCGACTTTACAGCATTACAGTGGAGGATTGGCTTCTTTGTAATAAAGGCTAAATTAACCATTTGCCCCTTAAAAAACAGGCATTTTTATGAGTTATGTATAAGGGGCGTGGTCTTCCATGTTGTTTACTCCCCTTGATTGGTCGCATTTGAAGTTGTTCTTCAATATTGCTTACAGTAGGGTGTGGCTAGGACCTTTACGGTCAATCCAGTGTTACAAAATCACAGCTGGTGTGACAGAAATATCGCAATGAATAGATTTTCATCCGCCAACACCACCACCCACACCTTCCACTTTTTTTCCATTTAACTGCGCATGTCCTAGAGTCAATAGATACGTCCTCTTCCAGCCATGCCATGACCAATCTAAGCATCACGGAGCCCGATAATAAAATTGACTGTGTTCAATTATTAAAAATGTCCCAGTCGTGTGAAAATCGAATAACAGCATACCTAAATATTATTGTTAAATTTCGCATTCTTGAGTATCCAGCAGAGGACGCAAATACACAATTGTATGACCCTCTACCAACCAACTTCAAGAGTACGAGGTTTTTTTGTTTTGTTTGTTTGTTGACAAATTACATTGCAGATTCCACTGAAGTTTGCCGATCACATTTTCTCTGAATAGCCAGTTGCTGCAGTTGTTCAGCACAAAGAGTGAAATCCACATTGCAGATTACATTTTGTCTGCAGCTCTTATCAGTGTACTTGACATAGCCAATTTTATAACATTGTAGTGAAATATGGATATGGTATTATAATATATAATTTAATGATATGCCAACAATGGAATTATTTTCTACACTCCATCAGACAGGTGTGTTTGTACTACATTTCATATTGAAGTAGTTTTTTACTTCAAAAGGCCATATTGTCAGTTTGCTAAAAATACGTATTAAATAAATGTAAATGTATGATTATTATTATTATTTATTTATTTTATTTTATTTTTTTTACAATTTCAGTGGCTAAATTCAGAATCGCATACAAATAATACCATACAGCAGAAATGGTAAGTTTGGTCAAGTCCATCCTATCATTTTCAATAGCTGCAGTATGGTCAAACATGTGATTCTAAACAGTATATAGACTTTCAAGACTAAATTGTAATTTAGAATAATTTAAAGAGACTTCGTCCACACTAATCCGTTTTCATTTGAAAAAAAAACGTGAAACTTTTTCTATGCGGTAAAGGAGAGCGTTTATGAAACACTCAAATAGAGTGGAAAAAAACAGCATTCTTGTGTGGATGAGAGGTGTAAACATAGCAAAATTAATATATTTTCAAACAAAAACAGATTAGTGTGGAAGTGGCCTAGCTGTCAAATGGCATTGTTTTCCAAAGTATGCAGTAATGGACAGCGTTTTCGAAACACTCCGTTTTCGGTGGAGAAAAACACTGTTCTAGTGTGGATGAGTAGCAAAATAAATGCGTTTCCAAACAAAAATGTACTGTGGACATGGCCTTAGTTGGTCTCTGTAAAACCACTTATTATTTATAACATTTTATTGAGAATGTACAACAATTACTAACAACCAAATTCACAGAATAAAATGTACAGAAATCAACAACATTTGTGGCATAATGTTGATTACCACAAAAAGCACTTTTGACTCATCCCTCCTTTTTTATTTATTCTTTTACAAAAAGCAAGTTGTTTAAATTGTTGTTTTTATGGTTGTTTTAGGGTTTACGCTGTTACACCATCATGGCAACAAAGTTGTAAAATTGTAAATAACTTTACACTGAAAGGGTTAGAAATAAGTTTTATCACACTAAAATCATGTTAACCCGACATTGTTTATGTCTTATAAAGTATGGCTATACTTATGAAACAGTGAGTATTTTAACATTTACAGATCGGCCCCATTCACTCCCATTGCCTTACTGTATCCAAATGTATTTATTAACTTATTTTAATTTTAAGAAAATGAGGGACAAGTAAAAAAAATATATATATATATATATATATATATATATATATATATATATATATATATATATATATACACTATATTGCCAAAAGTATTCGCTCATCTGCCTTTAGACGCATATGAACTTAAGTGACATCCCATTCTTAATCCATAGGGTTTAATATGACGTCAGCCCACCCTTTGCAGCTATAACAGCTTCAACTCTTCTGGGAAGGCTTTCCACAAGGTTTAGGAGTGTGTTTATGGGAATTTTTGACCATTCTTCCAGAAGCGCATTTGTGAGGTCAGACACTGATGTTGGACAAGAAGGCCTGGCTCGCAGTCTTCGCTCTAATTCATCCCAAAGGTGCTCTATCGGGTTGAGGTCAGGACTCTGTGCAGGCCAGTCAAGTTCTTCCACACCAAACTCGCTCATCCATTGTCTTTATGGACCTTGATTTGTGCACTGGTGCGCAGTCATGTTGGAACAGGAAGGGGCCATCCCCAAACTGTTCCCACAAAGTTGGGAGCATGGAATTGTCCAAAATCTCTTGGTATGCTGAAGCATTCAGAGTTCCTTTCACTGGAACTAAGGGGCCAAGCCCAGCTCCTGAAAAACAACCCCACACCATAATCCCCCCTCCACCAAACTTCACAGTTGGCACAATGCAGTCAGACAAGTACCGTTCTCCTGGCAACCGCCAAACCCAGACTCGTCCATCAGATTGCCAGATGGAGAAGCGTGATTCGTCACTCCAGAGAATGCGTCTCCACTGCTCTAGAGTCCAGTGGCGGCGTGCTTTACACCACTCCGACGCTTTGCATTGAACTTGGTGATGTATGGCTTGGATGCAGCTGCTCGGCCATGGAAACCCATTCCATGAAGCTCTCTACGCACTGTTCTTGAGCTAATCTGAAGGCCACATGAACTTTGGAGGTCTGTAGAGATTGACTCTGCAGAAAGTTGGCGACCTCTGCGCACTATGAGCCTCAGCATCCGCTGACCCTGCTCTGTCATTTTAGTGGCCTGCCACTTCGTGGCTGAGTTGCTGTCATTCCCAATCGCTTCCACTTTGTTATAATACCACTGACAGTTGACTGTGGAATATTTAGTAGCGAGGAAATTTCACGACTGGACTTGTTGCACAGGTGGCATCCTATCACAGTAACACGCTGGAATTCACTGAGCTCCTGAGAGCGGCCCATTCTTTCACAAATGTTTGTAGAAGCAGTCTGCATGCCTAGGTGCTTAATTTTATTCACCTGTGGCCATGGAAGTGATTGGAACACCTGAATTCAATTATTTGGATGGGTGAGCGAATACTTTTGGCAATATAGTGTATATATGGTAATAAAACATTCCTTAAGTTGTATAAATACAAATGAACTAAACAGACATTATGCAGATAATATGTCAAATTCACTAAGGAAAGATACAGTCTACCTAAGGGTGCGTTTCATTTAGAAGTGATTTTCCCTAAGCCCTATACTCCCTTGAAGACTTTACCATCCATTGTGAGAGCTTTGAAGTGCTGAAAAGAGTGTGGCTCATCCATTTAGAATTCACTTTTAGGGTAATTTTTTATTAGAAATTCTGTTTGGAATGACCCCTTAGAAGTGCCCTCCGAAGGCATCATTTAGGCTGTTTGGAACACAGGGTAAGTGTCTTTTTGTTGTTGTTGTTGTTGTTGTTGTTTATCCCCTTTTTCTCCCAATTTTGGAATGCCCAATTCCCGCTCACCTCAATCGGGGTGGCGGAGCACAAGTCTCAGTTGGCTCCGCTTCTGAGACAGTCAATCCACGCATTTTATCACGTGGCTCGCTGTGCATGGTACCGCGGAGACTCACAGCATATGGAGGCTCATGCTGCTCTCCACGTTCCACGCACAGCTTACCAAACGCCCCACTGAGAGCGAGAACCACTAATCATGACCACGAGGATGTTACCCCATGTGACTCTACCCTGAGTTGCTAGTAACTTAGGAGACCTGGCTGAAGTCACTCATCACTCCCTGGATTCGAACTTGCGACTCCAGGGGTGGTAGTCAGTGTCAATACTCACTGCTACCCAGGCCCCTAAGTGTCTTGTTTTTGAAAATGTGAGTAAAATAAAAAATACATTTTTTTTTTTTTTTTGGTCATTAGATGTCTCAACTTCAAAACAATAACGTAGGCAATCAAGATGACAGCTGTATTACTTCATTGTAATGAATATTTTATTTTAAAAAAAAAATAAAGAATGAAAATGTACACAATTGATCTGTCCTTATCTAGGGAACGTATCAGACAAAGTGGAGTAGTTTAAAGCTCAATATCACATACATAAATGCCATTTAGCTGCGTTGCATGGTTCCCATAGTAACACCAACATTCTTTACGACAGCCGTGTTCAGACAGACCGGTGTCGTACGTTTTTGCAGAATCACCATGGCGTCTGTGTTGAAAGAGACTGCGAGCTTGTATGAGACGTTGAAAGGCGAGTGGAACAAAAAGACTCCGAACTTGAACAAATGTGGTGAAATCCTGAGCAAACTTAAGGTAAGGCCGATGACATGAGCCAATAACGGAGTTTTTAAACTATGAAAATGAACTGTTTTGATGCTTTAAAGACAGTCAGCGGTTAGCAGTGGTGCTATCTAGAACTATCCTGCCAGATTGACTCGCATTTAGCACATACAATTCATAGATGTCTTTTACTGTGATGATACATATCATTAAAGTACCGTTTAACATCTTGTGAAGTGAGTGTTTAGGATTTGCTTTTGCTGACCATCGAAGTAGCAAGTTTGTTAGCAGACGAGTTTATATAATACAATAATGGAAATGCCAGCATCATATGACATGATATATATTGAAATATATATATAGCTATTATTTTCATGTGTTTAAGCAGATTCATATTATAGAAGATTTTTATTTTATTTAATGTGTTTATTGAAATGAAGATCTAAATATAAGTCTCTGAATTGACAGTTCTTCTCATTTTGTAGATATCCCTGCTGGAGTTGAACTTTTTGCCAACTACTGGGACCAAACTAACCAAACAGCAGCTTATTCTTGCCAGTGAGTATTTATAAAGGTTTGCTAACATTTTAGTTGTGTGTCAAGTTGAATTAATGTTATTTCTTTTACAGGAGATGTCTTGGAGATTGGAGCACTGTGGAGCATTCTGAAGAAAGACATCCCGTCCTATGAACGCTACATGGCTCAGCTTAAGTGTTATTACTTTGATTACAAGTAATTACATTTCTTGGCCTTACACCACCTGTTTACTCACTATAATTCCTTATATACTGTGTATTTACTATTCTGGAATTTGTGACAATAGCTATGCTGAAAATTGCTTGTTACTTACTAAACGGTAGGCCTATATGTAGTATATTGTATGTTGTTTTGTGAAATGGTATACATTATAGTACAAAATTGTCACTTTCAACAAAAATTTGGGGGACAGATGCATTTTTGTAGCAAAGGGTATCACTTATCATTTTTCATACTGAGCACCATATGTATACTGTTTTTATAATTATTGTCAATCCTCTCTTTTTAAATGTTTCAGGGAGGAATTACCCGAGTCAGCCTACAGGCACCAGTTGCTGGGTCTGAACCTGCTCTTCCTGCTCTCTCAGAATAGAGTGTCTGAATTCCACACAGAGCTGGAAAGACTAAGTGCAAAAGACATCCAGACCAATGTCTACATCAGGCACCCAGTCTCATTAGAGCAGGTGTGGGGAAATATCTAGATTTAGCTTCTTATTTTTGTCATACTCCTTTCTCATATTGAATGCGTTTGGCAATATCTGTTTGTTTTCCCTACCTCTGTAAAGTTTTTGTGTTCTCTTGCGGTTTCAGTATCTGATGGAGGGCAGTTACAACAAGGTCTTCCTTGCAAAAGGAAACATCCCTGCTGAGAGCTATACCTTCTTCATAGACATTCTTCTTGACACCATTCGGTAGAGTTTGGGGTTGTTCAAAGTCTTAAAGGCCTTAACAGTGGCTGGATTTCCATGTACACATTTTTTATGTGAATTTTGGGATATATCGCATAACATTTCTTGGATGGAATCAACAAGATGCAAATAAACTACAAAATGGGCATAGAAAACATATACGCTCGCTTGAGGTGGATACATTTTTTATTCTGTAAGAAGACATGCACATAAACTACGATGAAAACACATTAACCAAATATATAATACATATAGAATTTATATAGGAATATAGATGCATCAAAAAAGTAATGTGAGTTTGTCTCAACAAGCCATGTGAATACATAACTAGCTCAGAGAATTTTACCAATCTCATCCCATAGAATCTCAAATGTTGCTTTGGTTATTCTGAAAGAAGTATAGGTCTCTGCCAAACAATATTGTATGTTTCCCAATCTGTGGGCGTTTTTCAAACCGGGATTGGCATTTTTTAACTATTCAATGCAAGTAGGAAATCTCAATGTAGTAGGCAAATCGTGTAAAACGGTTGAAAAATGCCCATCCCAGTTTGAAAACGCCCACTGATTGGGAAATGGCAATTTTTGTTCTGCAGAGACACAAGTCTATTCTAAAATGCAGGACTCCAGGCCTGTCATCAAAATGATTGGCTATTATTACCTCCCAGAACTGCATGACACGCTTTTGTTCCCAGATATAAGCCATCTGCTGCCAATCGCAAGCAAACGTGAGGTTCATGAGCATGTTTTGTCGGCACGCTTTAAAGAGTGAATATTTTTATTACATTGAACTTCCAATTTCCCCACAAATTACGATTTTGTTCTCTTAAACACATGGGATGGAAACGCTGTTTTTTTTTTTCTTACTGTTTTTGTGATATTCTGATTTCACATAAATTTGAAACTTGTATGGAAACATGAATGACTACATTTGATTTATAAACTGTTTTGGATAGCTTGGTTTCAATAACAGGCTATTATATCTTGTTTTCTTTTTAGGGATGAGATTGCAGGTTGTATAGAGAAAGCATATGAACAGATCCAGTTCAGTGAGGCCACACGGGTGCTTTTCTTTTCTTCCCCGAAAAAGATGACAGAATATGCCAAAAAAGTAAGTGTTTGATGTATTTGCCAAATATTCTTAGGTGTCTGGTTTAATCCCAGCTTTGATAAGAGATGTAATAGATTGAAACATACTTTGCTTTGTTTTTGTTCTCTGCAGAGAGGCTGGACCCAGAGCCCTGATGGATACTACTCATTCAGTACTCAGCATCAAAAGACAGAGGAAGTGACAATCCCCTCCTCAGAGCTGGCTCAACAAGTCATTGAGTATGCAAGGCAGCTGGAAATGATTGTGTAGTGTGGCTATAGCACAATTAGAAACATGTATACATAAAGGTTCCCATTTGTTTTATTCGAATATACAAATAAAACCATTGTACAGTTTACTCAATTTAGACACAACCCCAATGAATGCTCTCAGAGGTAGAGGCCAGAACTCTTTGGCCTACATGTAACCGATTTCTACTTTCTCATGCCTGTATAAGATTCTGTTCAGGTAACAGGGTTGTGGCCATATTTTCTGTTTTCAGCAAGATTTTTTTTTAAAATAAACACATTAAATGTCATTTTTGGATAATTACATGTTCCACTCAACATTTGTTTTCCTTTGCAAGGTTTGATGGTTCTGACTGGCATGATTATGGATGTTGTCAGCTGCTTAAACTTGAGTGTTCACTGAATTATTGTACTTCGTTTTGATGCCCTTGCCTTGTATCCTAAACAGAATGAGGACTACAAAGTTTGTAGATGTTTCTAAATTGGAAAGTTAATTTGTCCAGTTATGGGATGTTTATTTCTTTGTTGTTACAAATAAAAAAATTCGGACTCTTTTAGAAAACGCATTCTGAAACACTATGGTTAACTGCACCATGTTGGTTAGAGGCAGAACCCAGTGTATATGAATAATATTAGCACATTTATCATGTATTGTATATAGCAATATTTTACTGATAAAAGAATCAACTTGCACAGACATAAGTCACCATGCTCACAACTCATCTTAGCGTAGTTGACATCTAAGATTAAGACATATTTGCATCTTATCATGTCCATTTCATTCTCAGATTTCAAAGAACATTGAAGTCTAAGCTATTAAGACCTTTCTCTCCTGTCATACAGGGTTTATCTCTCCAACGTTCTTTTGAAGATGAGGAGCCTCTTGTTTTTTTAAATATTGAATTCTGTATAGAAAACCAAAAAACTGGGTGAATCTTATAAAGAACATGTCCAGGTTATATTTCACCACTAAATCCTTATACACACACACACACACAATAGCTCTTTGGCTGAACTTGATTCAATTGTGGACAGTAACGTGTTTGAAATTGGCTTTCTTAACTTAAATTTACTATCAACACAAACACTTTATGTAGAAAGAATATAGTTAAATTGAGTAAACCTAGCAAAATAAGATGTCAATGTAACTCTTAATTTTAACATTTACTTGCTGTAATGGTGTTAATGCTACATTATCACCACAAAAAAATATTCATGTAATCCCAACACAAATGGATTAAGTAAACTTCCATTTGACAAATTTAAATGGGTAGAATGCCATGAAATCAAGTTGTGACAAAATGTTCTAGAATTGTTTTACTTAAGTTTATTTTAATTAAGAAAATTGAACAAACAGCAAAAATCTTTCTTTAGTGTAAGAAATAGTTAAAAAATTTTTAGGACCATATAATCTAGACACTTCCTTTACAGGCAAAATAATTACACGCATAGTTTAGCTTGAATATACAGTATGCTTTAACAATATTTATTGACATTTTCTACATTAAATATTTATATATATTTACATTCACATTAACCTTATTTGAACATTTATTATTCAAATCGTGATTATTTATAAACACTTGTTTTAATTGATTAAATATCAATAAATTGATCACATTCTGTATGTTCATATAGACACTTAAAGGGACAGTTCACCCAAAAATGAAAATTCTCTCATTATTTACTCACCCTCATGCCATCCCAGATGTGTATGACTTTCTTTCTTCTGCTGAACACAAACAAAGATTTTAAGAAGAATGTCTCAGCTCTGTAGGTCCATACAATGCAAGTGAATGCTAGCCAGAAATTTAAGGTCCAAAAAGCACATAAAGGCAGCATAAAAGTAATCCATAAGACTCCAGTGTTTTAATCCATGTCTTCAGAAGCGATATGATAGGTGTGGGTGGGAAAAATGTCAATATTTTATACTTTTATACTATAAATTCTCCATCCTGACCAGTAGATGGTGATATGCACGAAGAAAGCGAGTTGCCAAATACAAAAGAAGTAGAATGTGAAAGTGGACATTTATAGTAAAAAGAGACTTAAATATTTATCTGTTTCTCACCCACACCTGTCATATCGCTTCTGAAGTTATAGATTTAATGATAATTCAATTGCATTGTATGGATCTACAGAGTTGAGATATTCTTCTAAAAATGTTTGTTTGTGTTCTGCAGAAGAAAGAAAGTCATACACATCTGGGAGTTCATGAGGGTGAGTAAATGATGAGAGAATTTTCATTTTTGGGTGAACTATTCCTCACACACATAATTAACACCTCTCTACTTAAAGGCACTTTTCACACCACATTTAAGCAGGCTCGAGTAACTCCACTGCTTAAAAAACCTGCACTTAACCTTAACAAGTAGAACACTACAGACCAGTCTCTCTCATCCCATTCATGGTGAAAACACTCGAAAGGGCAGTTTTCAATCAGATCTCTGCCTATCTCTCACAGAACAAGCTGCTGGATGACAATCAGTTATGTTTCAAAAGTGGACATTCCACCGAGACTGCCCTGCTGTCTGTCACCGAATCGCTGAGACAGGCGAGAGCTGGATCCAGATCATCCATCCTGATTCTACTGGACCTTTCTGCAGCCTTTGACACAGTCAACCATCAGATCCTCCTGTCCACCCTCTCTACTCTGGGCATCACAGGAACTGTGCTTGTCTAGTTTAAGTCCTATCTCTCAGGTAGGCCCTTCAAGGTAGCCTGGAGAGGCGAGGTGTCCAAGTCACATCAGCTACTTACTGGGGTACCTCAGGGCTCAGTGCTTGGCTCACTTCTCTATCTACACAACATCACTGGGACCCATCATTCAATCACATGTGTTATCTTACCACTGCTATGCAGATGACACACAGCTCTACTTGTCTTTCCAACCCAACGACACCACAGCTTTACTGTTCAGCTGGGTTTAACTACAATAATGCCTTCCAAAACGATCAGAGATCTAGGGGTAACCATCGATAACCAACTAAATTTCACAGACCACATCTCAAAGACAGCACGATCATGTAGATGTTCAATATCAGGAAGATAAAACCCTTCCTCTCTGAACATGCCACACAACTTCTTGTTCAGTCACTTGATTACTGTAACGCTTTCATTGCAGGCCTCCATGCATGCGCAATTAGGCCCCTGGGAATTATCCAGAATGCAGATGAACGTCTCGTCTTCAACAAACCAAAGAGAACGCATGTCACACCACTCCTTGTCTCCCTTCTCTGGCTGCCGGTTGCTGCACGAATCAAATTCAAGGTTCTGATGCTGGCA
Source organism: Myxocyprinus asiaticus (assembly GCF_019703515.2). NCBI lineage: Eukaryota > Metazoa > Chordata > Actinopteri > Cypriniformes > Catostomidae > Myxocyprinus > Myxocyprinus asiaticus. The sequence continues at coordinate 35,589,755 of NC_059361.1, forward strand.
TACAGAACAGTCACTGGGTCTGCTCCAGCATACCTAAAATCATTTCTGCAGAGCTATGTTCCCACCAGAAGCCTGTGGTCGGCTAATGAGGGGCGCCTTGTTGTAACAACACAAAGAGGCACCAAAACACTTTCCTGGACTTTCTGTTTCACTGTACGTCGTTGGATGAAACTCCATCCGTGAAGCAGACTCACTCTCTGTCTTCCAAAAAACGGCTAAGGACACATCTTTTCCATGAGCAACTCACCATACCAAAAAATAAAAAATAAAAATAAATAATTTTTTTAATATATATTCTTGTTGCACTCTAATTTGTCTTGGATACTACTATTCTGATGCAAGTGAAACTTTGTAATGCTGCTCTTTTCATACTACTGTCTCCTTAAGATGAATCGCTTATGATGTATTATTCCTCTTTTGCAAGTCGCTTTGTATACAATTGTCTGCCAAATAAATAAATGTTAAATATTAGAGCATTACTTACTTGGACTCACTTTAAGGAAAGTTTAGAGGTGATTAAACAGTTGCACTTTCCCTAAAATCCCAATAACTTTCATGGGTCCAATTATTTTCACCCTCACAATTTGACATATTTATTATCCTTTTTTTTTTTTTTTTTGTGGTGCATCACATGTTTTCTTGCACTTCAGTATGTTGGGTTTAGAACTTTTACCTTTTTTGTTGTAGCCACAATTTCCCTTGACTCTTCAGGTACAATGTGTGTGGTCTAATAAAAGATCTGCCCTTGTTAGCACAGACTTTAACCTTTCATCTCTCGGATCCTGTTGAGGGTTCTTCCCCTCTGTTCGGTTTTAATTTAACAGTGTGTTAGTGTAACTGCAGTAGCCAACATGTTGGAAAAGCAACAGTCCACATATGTTAGTCTGAGAACTCATCATGACACTACTATTATGTTGCTAAAGATTTAATTGATTTTTTTTTTTTTTTTTGACAAACATAAACATTATAGAGGAGACTGGGGCTAGTTGTCACACAGGGAAGCTACCTAAAGGGCTATATCTAAAGTATCTCTTAGGTTTTGAGTAATTTATCAAAATGCATAAATGTTTAACAGTGGTTTAGGTTGCGAACACCTAGTTTGAAACTGTTCCTGTTGCAGTGCGATCACAATAAAACCACACTGGCATTTGGAAAGGGTCAATTATATTGTAAAGATAGATTTAAACCACATGGTTAAACTCTGGAACAGATCGTCACATTACCATCAGGACAAGTTCTCACATGTATTGTATGCTGGAATTAATAATAGTATTAATGCTTGATACTAATTTATGTTAGCCAAAACAGAGGTTTGATATAATTGTATGTTACCTGCTGTTTTGCATAAAGCTATTAAATAGCTATTAAAATGTATATACATTATATTTTAAACACAGATAGCTATGTTGCAAAAGATGGCCTTTTGCTTTAGAAAATAGTCTATTTCATTATTCCTCTGAAAGAAGATGTTCTCAATAAACAGCAGGTTTCCATTGTGACAATTTACCCCACATAGTGTGACAACATGCCCCACTCAACATGTGTTAATGACCTGCATTTTGTTTTCCTGGGCAATAAGAGTGTAAATGTTCAATGGTATTTGTGTATATCGTTTAATAAACTTTTAAAATATAGAGTTTGTTTGACAAAATGAAAGATATTTTTTTACAGTGTAGCCTACCCTGAGTAAAAACTGGTCTTAGCTACATTATGGAGTATATGTTAATTGAATACCGATTTAAGACATTCACAGAAAAAAATATTTTGTGTTGAAATAAATATAGCAGAAAAGATTATGTTCTTTCTACATAAGTTAGCTTAAGCACAATCTTGAAAATATTACGTAAATTCTACAATTGTACTTTTTAACAAATAAGTACAAAATATTCATGATTGTTTGCTATCTTTACAATGTCATCATGTATCAATCTTAAAGTAGAAAACCTTGTCATGTTTATTCACTAATTTGAGTAAATTTCACAGGTAAATAAAATAAGTACATTTTACTCGAAGCTGGTGTTCCCAGAATGCACTGGGTTTGAATAATAAATGAGCTTGCATGGTTTCACTGTTTACAAGTTTATTTATACCATTTTTATTGTTTATTTTCCTGTTATGTTCAGAAACTTCTTGTTTTATTAAGGCTGAAGTTGTGTTGTGTTGTGAATGTGTTTTGTGTACCAAGTGTTGAGGTCTGCTTGCGCAGCTCAGTACCTTGTTTCTATTGCTAGTAATGCAAGGTGATGTTGTCTGATAGACTACACATCATGCATTAAAGGGATAGTTCACCCAAAAATGAAAATTCATTCACTGGTACTCACCCCTGTGTTTGTTAGGTACAATCAAAAACAGACTTGGGTGACTGAGACAAAAAACAAAGATAAGTAGTGTGATCATATAGGTGATCTTGGCCTCCTCTGAGGAAAAGGCTGATGGCTGCAGACTAAAAACCAAGGAACACTGAGAGACGAATGAGCGGCAAGAATTAAGATCACCTTCATATAGCGGTGGGGGGTTCAAATGAGGTTCTGAGCCTGGAGAAGTGTTGTGAGGTAAAGGGGACACTGCTGCTGCGGCGGGAGGTGCTAGAGAGGCTATCCGGAGACACTGCAGTTGATCAGAAAGCTGTGTAAACCGAGAAGCCATCTCCTCCATCGCCCAGTTAGAGGAATTGAGGATCTCCTCGTGACGAACCAAGAGAACACCTTGTTGTGAAAGGGCAGTTTCCACATCCACTGGATCCATG